>NW_022197436.1:3154478-3444975 GCF_009176525.2 Contarinia nasturtii | reverse complement strand
GGATTAATTTCGCTTAGCAAAGGGGGAAACGTCGTACTCGCTCCTTTCTCTCGTCATTTTGAACAACTTTGTAGTACATTATTTTTTGATCAGATGAAGTTTTGTAAAATTGGGGGCACCCCCAACCCCCCTGGGGAAAAATTCAAAATTCTACTCCGATAGAAATTTTCTATTTTTTACCCCCAACATACCCCCCAAAGGGTTTTTTGAAATTTTAAAATTTTTCTAACGAGCCTATTATTTGAGACACCCTGTATACCATGTATGTTAGAAATGAATTGCGATTAGGGACCATTTTCAATTTTCGTCGCACACACAGCTTTTTACTGTACCACCAATGTCTCGATGAACGCGACGAATAGAGACAATAAAGCAAAAGAGTAACTGTGCTCACACACTTTGCACCGACAAACTGAAATTGTCTATATGGTTTTGAATTAAATACATGTAACGTCTGATGCACATTAAAATTAAATAGATGTCGAGTGTCGTCACACATACACACATCCACCCAACACACAATGCGACAATCGAGTTTTTGCACCCAAGAGAACTGTGAAAGAGTTATTTCATACGCATTTTCAAATCAAAAATTATTTGTGACTTTCGGCACATGATTTCTGGATATATGGTGGTTGTTTGAAATTGTCGAGTGTCGTTTGGTACGGCACGACAAGACATTAAAAAGCCAAACTCAAAGGCATCACTAATCGTATGCTAAGTTTATTTTATACAATCAACTTCTGAATTATGTTCATTGCATAGCGTAGCACAGAGCTAAAATGAATGTGATGTAATGTGATGTGATGCCAAAAATAAACGTTAGTCGACGAGACGTAACGATATGAAATATATGTACCAATGTAAACGGAATGCCTATACCATTTCACATATATAGAGCTATGGTTGAATTAAGTTAAGTGTGTTGTATACGTAAATTCATTGGCTGCGGAAAATTTGGATAGGGAAAAACAGTGTGACATGCCTTTTGTTATGCAATGACAGGGATTTATGAAATTAAAGAATTTAATTAAGTGTAAGAATGTTAAAAGCAAAACACACGTCTATATTTTCACTGTCGACACTTTTATCATAAAATTCAGAACTAATAGGATCAAATATCACTGCGCAAAAGTTGAAAAAATCAACAATTTTTCCGATAAAAATTTGCTTCATGTAACACTCTCAATCGAAACTTTGAAATCAATTATTTGAAATTTCACAAATTTTATGAAGCTAATTTTCGATTGAAATTTTCTCTGAGAAGAACCAAGAAAACGAACGATAATCCAGAGTGCGTCAACAATTCATAAAGTGCAGAAAAAACACTAGCACCATTCAATAATTGATATAATAGAAATGTATGTGCAAAGAGACGGCATTGACAAAGTTTTTCAAGTTGGTTTTTGTGTATGTATATGTGTACCAGCATATGCCATTAGATTTATATGAAGTTGAGAGATGACCGGAACATAGGTGATTTTCGCACATTTCACAGCTGCTAGATTGAACTGAATTTTCCAGAGCTTTTTTCCACCCATTTTTGTTGTCTGTTTACATCTGTTTGTGTGTGGCCAAGAATTTTATGATAATACTTTTTATGTCTCATTTACAACGATTAACTGTATATTTAATAGAGTTTATGTTAATGTTTTTCGTATTTAGCTTGCCATTGACCAAAATGAAAACAATCTGAAGTGTGGATGTTTTGTCTCTGTGCAAGTAGCTTTGTCTTCCACTCCGGCTTTCAGAAAATGTTCTTCTTTTTTCCTCTTTTCTCGAAAGAGATGCTTTTTTTTCTGGATCGATTATGCTTTCTATATATGTTCTCGTCGCTGTCGCAATTGTTACAGCTTATGGGTAACAATAACAAGATCTGCTGACCCATCGTGCCACACCACATGTGAGCAGACAAACATTGTTTGAGTGGTGATTGTGTGTTTGTGTGGGTGGGTGGGTGTATGGGTGTATCTATTGTTGGTGCATCGTCGTACAAAGGGTGTTTTCCACTTTATCACAGTTTTCTCTACTTTTATTTATTCACATCGGCTACCATTTTCGGTTTGTATTTTACCGTTTTCGTTCCCATTCTCTCTGCTATGCATGTCGATTTACACCGCACTTCATTTGGTTTCAATGGCTCTGCAGTCGCTGCTCGCTAACCAAATACACTTTCTATTTGTCGTGTAATTTTATCTCCTTGACTTGATAATATACTCTAATTATATTATATTACAAGCACATCGTATTAATGAATGTGAAAGCACCATATTCGCTTGCTCGAATGTCCATTCGACCATTTTTGGAATGGTTAAAGTTTCGGGCAATGGGTCGAACTTGTTCAAATCTATTTACAACGAAAAAGGAGACATTAGGCGTAGATTTATTATGGATTTTTGCGTGTTTTGTGATAGTTTCGAAAAATGGTTTGTATACTCTGGTATCTACAACAGAAAAATCCAGCATCTTTGAAGAAGAAAAAAATCGCTTGTCTCTACAAAAAAATTCGGACACAAAAACTTAGTAAAATATGCGATACAGATAAACACAGTGATGACAGAGGACCAAAAGGAAAAGAAAAACGAACCAACCATCTGTATAAGCAAACACATAAAGTGATAATGATTTTATTGACTTTTGGATCAACCCATGTTTCTGTGTACCGACGAATGTGTGTTGTTCTTATTCTTGAAGTGTCAGCGTCTCGATGTAGTGAATTTTGATTTGATTTTAATGCCTGTCTATCGATGAGCTCTTGAGAATTCGGTTTTATTTTTATATGTGCGCGCACACACACTGTCATAGATGCCAGGTTGATGCTGGGTTAATATTTCTTTGGGTACATCGATTGTTCTCAAACAAAACAAAAAAAATCGACGTGAACTTTTAATACCCAAGCGTAGAACACAAAACCGACAAGAAAAGCAACACAATTTTTCGAACAATGTTTAAATCGTCGTAATATTCAGTGTGTATTAAGCGAATACGGATTTTTTTTCTTAACACAAACAATTCATCACTTATTTATCTGTGTATTTTCTTATTCATTTCATTGACGTCTTTCGTTTGTTTGCTTCTTTTTGGGTGTTATTTAAGCAAGAGCGAATTTTACGGCAAAATGAGTCATGTGAAAGGGCAACGTAGTAACAAAACACAAAATCAAACCTCACACACACACACACACACACACACACATGCAATATTTTCTATCGTTGAAGCGTTTCGATTAATGAACACGGTAATGAACAAAAGTCGAATGCAGTGGAATGGGCACGAAAAAGGCAAAACGTCAAAACCAAACTGAAAGAAAATCATTTCGCTTTTTTTGTAATTTCTTCTATTGTGTCTGTCTTTGTATGTCGTTCGAACGAAAAAAATGCCGAATTTCTTTATTTACAGTTGACTAACGTAAGTTAATGGCATATGGCTGCAGTAAAGACGAAAGTGAAGCACAACAGTATTTAAAAGAAAAAGAAGAAAACAGAATGATATGATAAGCATGGGAATGAAAGACTTTTGTTCATCGTCGTCGCCATCGTGTTCGTGGCTGTTTATGTTACGCGCATTTTACGCTTTCACACGAGATTGAACACCGACATACCATGATCTTGAGTCTATTTTTCCATCTCACAGTCGCTCAAAATTGTCTCTACTAAATTCTTGACAATATATTTTCATTTTTTCTTTACCTTTCCCTCTCTCTCCGAGACTCTGTATCTCTTTATCTTTGTACTTTCTTTCTCCTAAAACTCTTATGCCATTCTTTAATTCTGTCGGTGCTATATATCATTGTTGTTGCCTTAAATATTTTAAACAGTGAGTGGGTAAATGTGTGCTCCTGTTTACGCGTTATCTGTACATGTAAACGGTAAATGAATTTATATTGATATACATTTTCAGTACGACAAAATGCGTTCGTTGCGTTTCCCTTTGTTTTTCTATGGGACATTTTTCATATCCATCACGGAAATGAGCGTTATTGTCTGGTTTTAAAACCAAAGTGATGCTCGTAAGTACAGATTTATATAAAGTAACATCGCATCACAAAGCGCCATGGAAAATGAAGGCACTACACAAAAAAAAACACGAAAAGTATATATATGAAATAAATGATGGAAAGTTTAGGCAGCTGTAGATGAAACTGAATCTCAAAGGGAATCCGATCATATTCGTATAGAGACTTTTGAGCTCATGCAGGTATTATTTTCATTGCAATCACATATCCACATCCACCATCACAATTTCTATTATTATGCGATGTTCGCGCTTTGTTTAAAAACTAGTATTTGGAAGAGCTTTAAGCCGATTTCATATCTGTAAATTCATTTTACAATCATGTTTCGGCGACGAGTGTCTATGGAATAGAGACATCAGCCGTACACAAAGTTAAATATTGTGAAGCCGAATGGCGAACGCATAAAAAGGCAAACAAAGGAAAAAGCGAAACGTTTTTGAAGATAATAGGCAATAAATCACTTTGTGTTGCCTAACATGGTTAGTACTCTGTTGCAAAACTGGGTTGAAGTATACTGGTAAATTGTCTTACTTTTATAAATCGAACATTTCTGACTTAACGCCGTGATTAACAATACCCTACAAATCTCTCTACCACCAATTCCTCAGATTACTTCAATCTCGAAATTTCTGACTATCTGGAAAAAACGGTTGGCACTTAATTCGAATTATATAAGTTCAATTCTAAAAATGAACTAAAAGGTAAAAAAATTAACATACAGTTGTTTTTTTTAAATTTGGTCTAATTTTTTGACCGAAATCCATACTTTTCCCGCAGAAAAGTGAAATGGGAATAACAAAATGCGAAAAGACGCTAAATTCTCGATTTTTTTCTGTTTTTTACTTGGCATCTCAACGATATGCGCATCTGAGTTTTCCTGCTTGCCAAACTGATGTATCTTGTGTTTTCTTTTTAAGTTAAACCAAATCTCTAACACGAAATATCTCATGAAATCCCAGAAAATCTTGAAGGTGAATTATAAATTAAAGGTTAACGCGTTCTCCACGAGCAGCTTGAGTGCTTATTCGTACATACAAACAGGGCATACCGACAGATAAAATCAGCAATGATGGAATTATCAGAATACATTATCCGATAAATCGAACGCGTTGCGTCAAAAGCTCGCATAAAGTGCAAGAAATGCATCACAGCAAAAGCAAGTTTTCAGAAATGTGAATACCTTATTTAAAGTGCAAAATCATTTAAGTACAGCCAGATGATTGTGATAGTAGGGATGTGTGTGAGATATCAAATATGAGTAATATTTTATTTGTCTCTACGTAAAATATGGCGGGAAAGAGCGTGAATGTGTATTTGAGTGGTTTGGTTTATCGGTGCAACCGATATGCCATGAATGGCATACATTGTGTGATTTTCAAGTCATATAATTCTCTCAATAGGAAAAATGATTTCCTTGTCGCCTTGTACATGGTGAACGCAAGAAAATTAGCTAAATGTTTCCCGAATATTGTTGTATGTGAAGATGTGGGAATGTCACTAGCATACATTCCGCTAAATGGCGAGAGAAGCAGGGGGAAAAGAAAAAAAAATGTGATAAAAGAGAATCATGTGTGCGATGCTGCAGAAAGACGATAATAATAATAATAGAAACAGCTTTTCTCTGTTTACGTGCAGCTTCTACGATGCAGACCGAAAATTATCACTTTTCTTTGCTCTAGTTCTCTTTTTTTCTTCTGTGCATGCGATGATTTATGATTTTCTATGGCATTGTGTGCTCAAATATGATTTATATCAAATGAAAAACCATTTATGAAGACAACATCAGAGCCAAAGAAAAAAGAAACAGAAATGGCAGATCGGAGGGAAGGAGAATGAAAAAAAAATATTAAGACATTCTCAATGGATCTATACAACCGAAAGTAAATCAAGTGAACAATGAATAATCATGTGATTCGCTTTTTCTATGAATAAAAAGCAAATGGATCGAAATGACAACAAATTACCGCTCGCAAATCATAAAACGTTGGGGTGGCCATTTCTTAATTTATATATCGTTGATATAGAAATATTAAATGTGGCATCAATTGAACAATCTGTCTTTTATTCGTCGGAAATCGTCGTATTTTTGAAGTTATAAACACCTGAAGTTATAAACACCAGAAGTCAACTCCTTTCAAAGAGAAGATTTTATCATTTCAATTGTGCATTGTTCTTCTGATGGTTGCATTGGAATTTAACATTTTCTTATTGAAGAGACGGGTTTAGACATTTTTCATACTGAGAACAGAGCAATTACGATTTTAATTTCTAATTTTAATTTTTCAAATTATTGATTCACTTCAAAAAAAATGTAATGCAATCATGAGGAAAAACCAAGGCTTTGTTCATATTGAACAAAGACTCGCCTGAATACAAAAAAAGGGCGACTCTTACAAGAAAAGTGCCCGCAACAGATCTGATTGATATGCTGCATAGTTTATGATATGTACCCAGTTGAAAGTAATCGTATTATTACTAAACGCATTTTATTTGACAGTTCCACTTACATCAGTGACTTGAAGCTGAAAAAGTCAGACAATATATTGAACTAAATGGTCAGCAGTGATTTTCAATTGGATGCTCACCAGTATCCATAGGATAGCTGAGCATTTGGCTGAGCAAATTAAGCAACTTAAACATCGCACAATACATGTATTGTAGTCGTTCTATTCCGAACGCAAACGCCATACATGCAAACACATTTTGCACAGTTAACTGGTCAGTTGAGCTGACAGTACGTTAGCCAGCTAAATGGGCTAAAACAATAAAAGTTATTGTTAAAACAATAGAAGTGATTCATCATTATAACAATAACTTTTATCTAGACTTTTATTGTTTTATCCCATTTATCTGGATAACGTACTGTCAGCTTAGCTGACCAGTTACTTCAATATATTGTCTGAAAAAAATACAACTCTACACAATTTCACTGGGTTCTTCTGTAAGTGAACGGTCTGTCCAATGAATAATTTCTTTTATGTAATTGTGATGAGTTAATATAATGTACCAATTTTGATACAATACTTTACTTCAACTAAATTGCACTAAATTGTGTGTTAATGTGACCAAAAGAGTAAAAAGGCTAAAAAAAATTATTTTCAATTAATAAAAGTTACTAAACGAATATTATAAATTTAGTAACAAGAGATTGAATTGGCTCAGTTTTGGTTCATTCTATCTCAAAAGTGGAATACTTCAGACTTGTTTAAAATGATTTTGAAAGAAAAAAAGCACCCTTTTTACGAAAAATGACAATATTTCATATCATTAATTTATGATTCGATTTCGACACGTTTTTCCACATGTCTGCAGTGTGAAACATTTATCGATTTCGTGCTCAACCAATTGGTTTTCTTTTCGCGTTTTGCCATGTGATTGAAAGTTGAAAAAACGAGCAGGCAAAGTCATTTTTACGCCACCACTCAAAATATGTTTTCTATAAATAATAAAAGAAAATAATGGTGCCCAGAATTTGGTACGCGATCTCAACGCATCTCGTACTCAATACTCGCAACGCCGAATAAAAAAAAGTGAGACAAATATGTGTCTATATGTACTCGTTTCTGTGGATTATGCTGGCAAATTTGTATACGTGCAATTTTCAGTCATCTCGTTGTTTTTGTTATGTTTCTGTTGCTGTTTGTTTATTTGATTTCATTTTATTATCGACTTTACTACGCTTGGCCTTATTCCTATAAAGATCGGCTGAATGAATTGTACTTTTTCACGCCTGAGAATAGGGTTGTCAACAGATTAGAGGAATACCGAAAAAAAGGACAATCCTCATGAATATATTGTTTTGATTCCATGAACGTGCAACAAAATATTTTTATTTTTATTTTCACATGTGTGTTTTTTTCTCATATCGACTTCAACATTCAATTTCAATGCCCGATCCATTGTGAGGTACGCATTGAACGATTTTCAATCCAATAAGTTTTTCAAAGATAAAAATTGAAAGAGAAAAAGCTCAATGATAAACAATTGAGCTATATTTTTGCGTCAAAATCAGCACATTCTTTCCATCACATTTAAACAATACCATTCACAAAAACAATCGGAAAATTTACGGTATACAAATTTTTTTGATTCGAGTTCGCACCTCATGACTTCATCTATTGTATTAGAAAAATTGATTCACATTTGCAAAACAATCACATGCAAAAATGATTTCATATTATCAAACAAACACAGCAAAAAAATGCACAACTGGATGCAAAGAAAACTCACTCAATTTTATATATAAAAATGTGTCCGTATGTGCAAATTCCATGTCTGATAGGTCAATATTGCATAGTAATTGATTTCCATGATTTGCAGAAAACGGGCAAATAACAACGTAAGTTTCCCATTTATACATTGAAAGAGTACGTTAAACATTGCAAATAAGCAACCAAAATTGAGTGTATACGTGAGCAAAAAAATAATCTTGTTGAAATCTCAACGAAAAAGTTAGCGAATTTTAGCAAAACTTTATGTATCATGAAATGAAATTAGCAATCGGAATATATTCAGGATAGAGAAATGGAGACGTTGACGGCGAACAGCCACAAAAATGTGGTCAGCAAAAGTTAAATGTGATAGTTTTGTTTTTCAGCCGAAGACGACGACGACGCAATACAGCTCCATTTGAGATTTGCACATCTTGTTTTTATGCTCTCACTAGGGCTACATTTTATTAAAATGATTTTAATACCAAAAGATATTCAGGGGTATTAAAAAGTTTTCCGTTGTCTTCATTCAGTACCTCTACGTTTTTGGTCCTGAACGCTGCACATATACATGTTCAAATTGTAAGTTTTTCATCATTATACACAATTCGTTACGCCAAATTATGGTAGGTATTAGGTATAAAAGATGGAATAAAATTGAGAAAGTGATACCAACACAACCCATTCGAGTTTTGTCTACAAATTATTCCATAATGAATTTAAAATAATCCGATTGCAATTTTAAAGAAGCAAACAATACCAAGTCCAACAACAACAAAAAAAAACACCTCAGAAAGAATTTATGATAAAATCCAATGAAGAAAAGCAAATTATCCAAACAAAATATTTGAATTAAGACAATTTTATTCAAATAAAAAAAGAAATCAGTGCGCCCAGTTCGTTGTTGTTGTTTTTTCCTTTAAGATCTCGTCTTGTACTTTTTGAACTTCCATTCAAAAACTATTGCCAGGAAAGTACCTTTTTGTCTGTATATTTTCGATGACTTTCTACATGCGATGTAAATGAATGTGCTCAATCTGATGTTTGAACAGATCGTGTACATAAATATGGATGCATATTTCTGTTTGTATTTATGTTTAGTTGCTTCACTAACTGCCATACTGAAAACGCCAGCTTATCTACCAGCCATTCTTAAGACAGACGATTTTTTTTTTGCTCGTATTAAGTTTCCGTTTAATAACTTTACTTTTTAATTAGTTGAAATTGGACAGGCTATATGAATTTCATGGTAAACTGCGATCCGTTCTTCATGTTATTTTCGTTTAATTTCACTGCTTTTTTTTTGCATTCTTTTCGTGGTGTTTTTCATCTGTGCAACAGTGTTACGGAAATGAGAAAGAGTGAGACAGCGCATGAGAAATACAGGCAAAGGCTCATGCAAAACTATATAGAAAACAGTGTCGAACTCGGTGAATTCTTGAATTAGCATTTCTTTTGCATCATTCGAATGAATGCAACAGCTGTACGTGTACATCTCAAATAATATCGAACAAAAAAGAGATATAATGAGCATATAAAGTGGGTACGAGCGGGAAGGTGCACGAGTAAAAATTAAAATAAAACTTTTCGTTTTACGATCTTTGATTTGTTCTCCGCCGTTTAAGTTTCAATAGATAGAGTATTTTTGTTATAAGTTCTATATGAAACTTTGATAACGAAAGTTTTTTTTCTCTGTGTGTATCTCGAACATTTTAAGCGCGCCGGAATTCATTGTGGCATTTCCCCACTATACACACCATTCACGCTTATTACCGATGGTGTATCCGTAGAATATTTTCGCAAAATGTGCTCGCGAGCAGTATTTTCTCTTATGCACTCACACATTTCCTCGTTTATTGGACCAAACTAGAAAATATCGGAAAAATATTTCAGTCGAACTTCCGAATTGATTTTCTCTACTTTAATTTTCTGTTATCCAAAAGTGATCCAATTTTTTTTTTGCTTTTGCAATGGTATACGAATAAATAAGAAACTGTGACCGAACAAATAAAAAAAACGTGCACATATTTTCATTTCACATTATACAATTTTTGCTCGCCATGCAATGAAAAACCATGGATGTCTTTAGCAAAGAATATCTCTTTTCATGACTCGCACACAGGAAGAACAAAAAGAAGTAAAAACAAAATCTCAAGCAAAGAAAAAGTAAAAAGCGGCCTGCATTAGTTTTCATTATCGAAATGGAATGGATTGAAATAAATTCTACTAAATAAATATTTATTTGTACGAGAAAAACCCATTTTCGTTTTTTTTTTTCATTTCGACGACCAAAGCGATATGCGTAATAGATTGATGAGACCCAATTGGAATGGATGCCTAGATCAAATGCAAGTTTGTGGATCAATCAATTGCGAAAAAGTGTCGAAAATATTCCGATAATTCTAAATATAGATAATTTGTTTGTTTTTTCCTCTAAATGGATTTGACATAATAAAATAGTCGTCATTTCCAATTAAAGATCACAATATTTCCGCATAAAAGTGTATATAATTTTGGTTCATTTTCGAAAGTAAATTTTTAAAATTATCATGTAAGTTGAAACTTAACAGATAGATTGGAAAGTAGCTATTCAACACGAGGAAAAAAGTGCTCAATAATCGGTATAACAAAAGGTTAATAAACACCTGTCGCAAGAAGTTGGTCTCACAAAGTTGTAATTAAAAATGCGCTGCCGCTTGTTTCGTTCATATTTTATCGTCTCTCAAATTATCTATTTAACTTCCACTTATATAAAATGTTCACCGTCACAATTAATGACTCGCAAAAATCATACAACAATGTTCTGGCATATATAGACCGTGTATATGTACAGCAGCGCATCACTTAGTGATATGACGTGAAAGAGAGTGTATTCAAAGCATTAAAAAAATATATATAAGAAAATCGCGTGCTGCCTGGAGATTAGCTACGTATACTTTTTTGGATAAACGGCAAGTGCATATTAGCGAACCGTGTTCTTAGTCATTTGTACGCAATCAACCATAAATTATGAATAAAATCTTGTTATTTGCAATAATAAATTTGGTCTTAATCGAATATGTTTGGTGCGAAGTTCGACGCGACGATCAGGTAAGACGGACCACGGCATACAATAAGGCTGTATACTGTACAGATACATAAAGTTGAAAATATTGAAACAAACGAGCGATAAAACAAAAATAATTATGTTTTAGACGTCGATTCGGTTGGGAAAAGTCAGACTGTTGTGCGTTGTTGTATTTTTTCGTTCATCCTCACCTTTTGTTTTCGTCGAAATGATGTTTCTTTCGGTGATGGAATTCAAATGATTTTATCATTTCGGTTGCTACCTGAAAAATTTAATTCACATTTCATCTAATGTTCATTTTACCACCCATTTCGCAGACATCGATGGATCCCATTTCATCGAACTTTTTCTTTAATATGATTTCTTTTCGATCTTAATTTCTCAATTTCTTTTGTTCATTTTGTGCGTGTGTGTGCGTGCGTGCGTGCATTTCATTTCAAATCCTACCTTCTGTTTTCAATAATTTCTATTGATGGCTTTTTGCTTTTCTTTTTTTATTTCTATCTTCATCAATTGATAGTATCCACCGCCACAACTTCTGGCCAAATGGAAGCCCGCACACGACACTTGCGTTGGGAAAACCGGAGTCTCTGAAGGTATAGACATCCATTTCGCATAATAAATAAGAAAATGAAAACAAGAAAAAAAAGTGCTATGCAATGACAACAGATAATTCCATTTGCTTTTCACGCTTGAACACGGAATGAGTGAGTGCATGCCATTGAGTTTTTTTTCTATATATTCCAGATATCATTAAGAGATTTAGTGATGGGGACAAAATTTTTGAAGACGACAATCTAAAATGTTACATGGATTGTCTTTTGCACGAAAAGGGCTTCATATTGCCAGATGGCAAAATCGATTACGTTGCCTGGCATGAATCTTTTAACGAAAATGAAGAAATTCACTTTACATTCATTCATATGATAAGAAAGTGCCTATATCCAAATGGTGAAGGATGTGACCGAGCATACAATGTGAATGTTTGCTTCAAAACTGCCGATCCAAAGGTGAGTATTACTGTTTATAATTCCCTCGTGAGACAATCAATCAAATCACACCGTCAAATACTAATTAGTTTCATTTCTATTCGGATTTTTTTAGCATTATTTCCTCGTCTAAGAATGTTTGCCACTTTCTGTGGAGTGACTAAATTTAGAATTAAGCCAATTCATTCAACGAAAAAGAAATGGCAACACCATAACTATTCATGAATAAAATTTATATCAGAAATTGTTTTGTGCTGAAAATCAGACAAAGTTTATTGAATTGTCTTGAATGACTAACTCTTTAATTTACGAATTAAATTGAATTTGTTTCATTTCATATTGTTGTTTGTATTCGAAGGAGAAATTTTTTCCATTGGAAATAAATAAACTCATCAATTTATGTGGAACGAAAGGTCATACATACAGTTCAATGATTTAAAGGTAACTAATTTCATCATT
Source organism: Contarinia nasturtii (assembly GCF_009176525.2). Lineage (NCBI taxonomy): Eukaryota > Metazoa > Arthropoda > Insecta > Diptera > Cecidomyiidae > Contarinia > Contarinia nasturtii. Next base: position 3,432,234 of record NW_022197436.1, on the reverse strand, counting down.
TTGTTGTAATAGTTTCAGTTTTGGTTGTTTGCAAATTAAAAACAAATTGATTCTTACGTTGCAAAATTTTCATTTTGTATCGTTCGTCTTTTTTGCTTCCACGTTTATTTTTTTCTTCCACCCGCTTACTGTCTCACGCCCTTTTTCTACCATCCTCATTCACTTAAATCACCTAGCACAAATACAATGCAAAAAAAAAAAACATTTGGCAGCAAACAAAGCATAAACTTACATTCGAAACAAAAAGCGATACCATAGAAAAACATTCGTTCCGATTCGATTGAGACTCCAATAAATGAATGTTTACAAAATATTTTTCATCGACATAAAAAAACAACAACACAAAGAAGAAAACGAAACTTAAATTGAGCGTAAACAGTGCATTCAGCAACCGTTTTTCCTGAATCCCAGCAACAGCAGCAGCAGTGACGACGACTACAAGTTTCAAACGGGTAGTTCAAGTAACACAGGCAAATGGCATAAATGAATGGATGTGTGCCACTCGCGAGACGGAAGTCGTTTTGAAGGGATTCCAAGCAAAAGATGACATTATCAAACAAATTCGTCAGAGTCGAAAAAAAATCTGTGAACATTTATCTTGAATCGAGGGAAAGAGCAAAACACAAATAATCGCATATGCACAGCATAAAGTGTGTACGAAGAAGATCGATGTGGAAAAGAGCAATTCAGTGATAACACTGAAAACACAGTGAGAAAACGATAGAAAGCAAACGGTGTTGGCAAATACATTGAGTTAAAAAAACACACACACAACCACATACGCTTTCATATGGAATAGAGTTAAGGCTAGCAAAGAGAAAAAAAAATTATTATTGCTGAGCCATCATTTTTTTATTCTTCGCCCTTTTTCTGTATAACATTAAATTGTCTATTTGCAAATACGCCGAAAAAAGCGAGCTGCAAAAAGCACCATCACCACCACCACCAGCAACGACAACCGCAGTAACAAAAACAGCAGCAAAAGCAATAACATATGAGAAATTGTGTGTGTGCATGGAACGAAGAGAGTATGAGTATGCATAATGCCTATTGTTTGCACTACGAACCTTTTTTGTGCGTACGCCGTATTTTTTTTTTTCACTCTTATTCGTATTGATTTAGTGTCATTTGCAATTGATATATGTATATAGACGAATTTTTTCCTTAATTTCACACATACACACACTAGCACTGTGTCTCTCTTTCCTTCTCTTTCTCTTACTTTCTCATTTGCTTGTTTCATACATTTCTGCTACTTGTCGATAAAATAGATTTCGATGTGATGACGATGATTATGGACAAAACTTCAGGAGTTGCACATGTTTTTTTTTTCTAGTTCTGTGTTGTTTTCGAATATATATATATTGAAATGTCATAAAAAACAATGTTCGAAAAATGAACAAGAAAAATGTGAGTGTATTTTATATGGGATGAAAATTGAATGTCATTCATTCGAATGCTTTGGTTGCGGTGTGTTCGCCAATTGTTTGTCGAAGCAATTTGTATTAAAACGCATGAAAAACCATCATTTATACCATTGCGTTCACGTGGATGGAGTGAGACAATAAGAGTATTGAACATGAAACCCCGTTGATTCAACTACGTTTTAATTGATGCATTCCATTTTCATTCATTTTGGGCTTGTTGCATCACTTTGGATATAGCATTGGGTTTTTTTTCTCTCTCTCTCGACATTTTCTACGAATGTGTCGCAGACACACATGATTCACACATAAGTACATTTGCTGGGGTATGTTGAATGCATTTTCATGAAATTGGTGAATAAATTGTATGTTACCTGTCTTTTTGTATTTATTTATTATTAAATTGTTTCAAGCGCAATATGTCTATTCAGGGTTCAAAATTTTCTGAAAAATGTTGAATCATTATTTACTTCGATTAATATCGTCTGCACTTGCGAAACGTCATTCTATTTAGTGTGAATCCAGTCTCGGAAAAAATGATAATAAAACTATTTGTTATTTCGAAACCCTTCTCAAAAGGTGATTAATCAGATGCACAACATTTCCAATGAGAAATTTATATTTTCAATTTCAATATTTCTAACACAATTTCTTTCTTTTCAAAATCAAAACTTAAGTTTCTGTTGAGTAAAAGCAAATAAAATTGTAAAAAGATATGGAACTTCCAGTACATCCGAAAAAACAAATAACGTCCATAATTGTAAAAATCATCGCAAATGTTTGAATCCTATTATATACAAAAGAAAAACATAACTTAATAAACACTTGGTCCTTAGTTATTTCACCATATTTATTTTTCAGCTGTTGAAATGTTGGACTTTAACGATTTATGAATTTAAAATTAAACTCTCCCATACTGCCAATTAAACCGGTATCGAGAATAATGATTAAATTTCGATTTATATATAAATAAAGCTGCATTTTTTTTTTCATTTGTATCCAATAATTTTCGAGTAGAGTTGCTCATTATTTCATTCGCTGATTTAATAATAAAAAATGAATTCGCCTAATCTTTTATTAATATGCTGAAGCTCGATTACACAAAGCGTAAATGTGCAAAAGTGGTTGTGCCATCATTGAGAATATGAGCATCAAAGGATGTGGTACAAAAACATAAAAAAAAACCGGTCCAATGAAACAAGCAGCAACAACTGTGGCTGGAAATTAAGATCCACCCTCTGTGCTTTCATTCTGAAAAGTTTGTTGAAATCGCTTGTATTTGTTCAGTTATTTTCAGCAGCTAAACATGTAATACCAGCACACAGTATACGTTAATAAATTATAATTTAGATAATGGTATTCGTAATTAAAACATTATTTGCAAAATATTAAGTAAATGTTAATGCCGTTCGGAAGATTGCGTTTCAATTCAAGTATTTCAATATTTACAAGCCCAGCGGATTAACTTCGTCAATTTTTAAACAGAACAAAAACTTGCGCGTGCTAGCAAATCAAATTGAAAATGCAGGTGAATCTTGAATATGGATTTACCGAGTTGAATCTAAAATTGGCCATTGTTTTATTTGATATTACCACCTTGTTATGCGAATTTATTGTATAATGCTTTAATGTGAAATTAACCACTTACATTCAATCGCTGTCGTATTTTGTATAGCGTGGTATTCGACAAGACACTCGAAATTCGGCGTCGGTCGGCCTAATATTTTATAACGTGTTTTTTTTATTAGAACTCATTTTATTGACTATTTTTCGTTAAGCTATATTAACTTCAATGTTCTCATCATCGTTTTTTTTTTTTTTCGGCATTCATCGAATATGGATGTACGTAAAATGTGTATACACTATACACATATTAATTTAGCAAAGTTTTCGGTAGAAACCACTTGTGTTCAACTGTTCAACTTCATGGCATATGTAACAAAGTACGCACCGCACATACCGTCGCACAGCATGCAAACAAGTCTCGGTTCAAAAACTTGAACACAATTTGCCATTTAATGCGAGAGCATTCATCTAAAACGGCTTCAAAGTTAATCTATAAAAGTATTTGGTTTGGGTGGAAGCGAGGCTATTAAAACACACAAAATGCAAGACCATATAAAATGAAATTATTATATTTATCAAAATTATAGACAATTTTTGTCCGTGTGATGAAAATGCTTATTAAAAGAACTGTAAAATATAACATCATGATGAATTGCATGAAAATTTACCAGATATATTTCGGAAGAATTGATTTGGTTGATTTTAAGCGGCAATAATCACAGAGTCAGAAAATTGATGTGCGATTTTTTAGAAAGTTTTTTTTTTGCAAGTTAACATGGCGTTGCATATAAATGCGATCAAAACAAAGCACCGATTGATACGTTACATGCGCATACCATTCAGTACGGAATTGCACAATTGAATGTAATGCCTTTCTTTCGAATCGTATACTCGATTTTTGATGATTTATTAATTTGAAACCTAGGTCGAGCTCGTTCACTATGTTTCTGATGCGCGGTTAAAATGAACAATTGAAATTAATTTCATCGAACCTGTCAAAGGAATCGAATTCACGCACACACACAAAACCAATCAAAATTACGACACACCCATATACAAACTGTCGTGTTGATATTTTGATAGAAATTCAATACGCTTATGCTAACGAACATTCCCTTCCAAATGTAATAAATTAAAACAATGTCAAAATAAAATCACAGTTTATCGTCAGAGAATAGATTTATTCAACTATTTTATATATAGTATATACACGACGATGAATTATTGCATATATTGTACTTTTTTAAAAACATCAGAATTGTTCTTTATTCGTTTATTGTTTGTTATATGTCTTTGCCCGATATATTGATTATTTTGTTGTGTGCTATTTTCGTTTCATGTGCATGATATTCAAATCGATTGTCAAATTAATGAAAATTCAATTTTTGTTTTCACTTTGTCATGAAAAATTCATCGGAAAAACGTAGACGAAGAGAAAAATAGATTGAAAAACTGAAACCAACGCAACTGACTTGCATGGTTGAGTTAACGAAATCACAACCGTGATGCTCAATTGAACCGGTAATCATTTTTATGATAATTTATATCGAAAATCCGAATGAGTTTGTACAAATAGAGAGAGAGCAACAGAAAAAAAAACTCTTATTCAACTTACCACCACGAACTTCGCATGATAACACGAGACTGTCACCTTCATAAAGTGGGCCAACTGCACCGGAAACATCACGTCCAGATGCATCATATACCAGAATTTGATGGGGTGGCACTGTGTGGAAAGAAGAAGAAAAAAAGTGAAATAAATGAAAATGATTTATAATAAAATAGTTTCTACAATGAACGGCTACAATATGACGAGGGACGAGGAGAATAAAAAATGCAAACAAAAAAAATTATATATAAGTATTACGCCCGGGAACATTGTGGCCGTTCAAGAGGAAAAACTTTCGCTTGATGGCTAATTATTTGTATGTATATGCATGATTTATATATTGCGGTATGATAGTGTCGTTAGTCCGACCGTACTCGCATTTAGCATATCGCTTTAAGTTTGTCAAGCTACAAATTACCCTTGTCGCCTGTGTGCCAAATTTACCTTGCCATCGAATAGACAAGAGGAGAGAGAGAGAGAGAGAGAGAGAGAGAGCGAGAAAAAAGCGATGATAAAAATTTTATTTGCGGGAAAAGAACTAGATTTACGATGCGATTCATATAAAATTAAAACATATTTTGTGTGTTCAGTTGGAGTTAGTTTGCATCGTCTGTTGTTTGACGTGAACGATGTGACCGATGTGTGCGTTCAAAACAAAATGTAAAGTGAACACGGGCAAAAATGACGAGACGAGCCAAGTGGCCAGTATGCAGATGATGAAATTCATATAAAAGTCCGAAAAAACGTCCGGGAAAGAGGTGAAAAGAAACGTGGCACAACGAATTGTATTGCAAGTGTGACAGAGTGTAAGAGACGAAGCGCACCTAAAAAGACTGCCATAATCCAAAGTTTTACCATAAATTTTTGCTGTGTTGGTCATGTAATGCGCAGAGCTCGTTTTCTTTCGTTGATATGGAATAACGACTCTACACATAAATGAAAATTTAATACCGACACTGGAATGCACGACATATATACGAATTTTTCATTGTTTCTGCCTATGACGGAAAATAAAATGGTATCTGAACACATACACGCGCGCTCACTCAGACACACAAACAAAAACACAGGAAAGACAAAAATTAGACAGATATAAAAAAAAAACCCGATGCAAAATTAAATGATATTTTGTGCTACTCTTCACATGTACATTTCATACATACATAAGGCACACATAGCTCGATCAATTTGGTATACTTCGGCGATTACATATACCACTTGTACGTAGCACATAAAATGGTGAGTGCATTTTTTATTACCAGCGACCACAAATACCTCGTTCGTCGGTGAGATTTTACCATTGCGCAAAATGTGCCATCACAATTGGCCCCCATGCAAAATTCGGAAACGAACCGGGGGTTAAAAACATAAAATATCAACATTTATGCAATGAAAACGACTGTACGTAAGAAATTTGCATAAAATGTCAGAGACGAAAGCAACCATCAACAACAAAATAATGACAATGACTATCACTTTAATCAGAGCTTATTCGCCACTGCTATTCAACACAATTCAAGCATATTAAAGAATTAATACCAGGTTTTTTTTAAAATGGGAATCATACTTTATATGGCAGAATTTTTATATATTATTGAGTATTTAATGACGAACATTCGTTTTTTTCAGACGGCGACCTGAGTTCATTCTACATTTTTATAGACGTCAATGTAAAAGAAAGTTGATGCACCCTATTACGTGAAAAAGATTTGAATTATGTTGAATCAATAAGTTGAGTTTGAGACGATAGTATGCAATTACTTGAGGTCCACAAGATTTGTGTTTTGAATTCATCGCTTCGGCATTCTTTGGCTTTTCTCTGATTATAAAGTGGCCATATATGGATAGGAAATATGGTGAGGTTCTATGGAATATTATTTACGCATAATTAACGACCAAAAAAACGTTCATATTTTTTTGAAATGACAAAGTTTTTTAAACGTTCATTTAAAAGCATATTTTCGGGATAATTATTAAAATATCTCACATTTTACCGGATGAATCGAAGAAAAGCAGTCAGATAAAAAATACTGAGACCATAATGACGAACATTTGCACAACTGATGTGCATCGCATCTTTTAAAGTGAAGCATGACATAACGTTTTATAATAAGAGCACTTGTATTTCAACTTGCGACTTCCTACTTGACTTGCAAACAACCATTTCAACTTAAACCTTAATCTATCATATTTATCAATTACATGTCTGACATACGACAAGCTTCTTCATTGCTCCGTTATGTTATGTTTTGCTCTCACTCTCGGATATATATGATGTACTAAGACATCGTCTATATTGTGCTTAGATGTTGTTTGCGTTTTGTTTTCAACATGCGACCGCATTGTGTTGATGTTGATGCTATGCACTTTTATGCTTGGCAAATGCAGACGGAAAATTTTCTACTTATTTCACAAACAATTGCTATTACTATACATTTCCATGCTTTCGTTGTCATTTCGCGATGATAATGCTAATTAAATTATGAGATTAAGACACCTCGGAAGTGCTGTTTTGATGAAGAACGTTGCAACTTCAGCTGTTTTGAAAATCAAAGAAACTGTTTTGATTTGATGAGATGAAAAATCTTTTAGTTTTCGTTATCATTTTAACAGATGGCGGGAATTCAAACACAGGATTTTCATTCAAATTTTCCACGCATTCAAACGATTATGCATTTTTATATGCGAAAAATGTATCTTCTACTGTGCTGCAGCACTTCTATATGATGTAACACGCTCAAGCTAGGAAAAATACTCAAATTTTGTACACTTAATTGATTCGAATGAGTTCAAAAAAAATCTACGTGAAAACTGAACACAAAAAAAACTGACGCTGAATGCAAAATTGAGTTCATTTATTTCAGCAAATCTAAATAATCTCGATAAAATTTACAAAGTGGCTGAAACTATTTTTCTTCTTCGTATTAAACAAGGAAAAATACGAAAAGAATCCAGAAGAAAAATAAATAAGTAAATCTTACGGGAAAGCTATTTTATGTCTTCTTCATTCGGTTGACAAACTTGAGCACCCTCTTTTCTTCTGCACAATATTTTCTCGTTATCATTTTACGAAGTTGAAATCCATTGTAGCAGCAATTTACTTAGAATCGTCTTTTCATCAGCACATTTATATACATACAACGAAAATATCTGTATATAATGTGAAAACGACGGAAAAATATCAGTTTGTAGTAAATTCGCCGACTATAAAATTCATGCGAACACAAATATTTTACCATATAATAAAAAAAAATATGCATCGTAAATGACATTGCATACAAATGCGAGCAAAAATTCAAACGGTGTGCGAAGGAAGAGAAAAAAAAACGAAGAAGTGAAAACCGACATAAACATACAAACACCCAAGTCAACTGCACCTCGGACTATACAACAAAAGAATGGTGAATGCGTTATGCGACATTGTGATGAACAAAGGGAAGAGAGTTCTGTTCTGTTCTTTACATCGGTTGCTGCGGTAGCTAGCGGAAGAGAGAGAGAGAGAAGGAAAACGATTCTTTCCCACCGAGCCATAAATAGATACGCAAGTAGTGCACATTTACAATATTATGCTTTGTTGAAAAGGCAAATAATACACACATATACACAATAAAAATGGCAAACCGAAGTTGGTGGTAAAGATGGTTAACTGGATGCTCGAAGCAGATACAATAAATAAATAGATGTGCGCGGAAGAGAGAAAAAACAAATGCATCCACATTTTAAAAGCGACACAAAAAAAAACCAACGAAAATAAAATAAATAAATATACATTCACAGTATGACGCTCTATGAAACGTAAATGAGAAATGAACACAAGCAAATAAAGGGAGAAATTATAGTTAAATTATGTTAATATTGGCAAAAGATCGAGACAATACAATAACAGCTAAAATGGCACACGCAGAAAAAGTTCGCATTTAAAGAAACGAAGAAAATGTTAAGAAATAAAAATAAAACCGAATGAAATCACATTGAATCGAGGGGCGAGAAATTCGTTGTTCCTTTCGTATATTACATTTTTCGGCTATTTTCCGAAATGAAAATGTTGAAGAAGAAACTTTGAATTTCATATATTACTTTGCCTACCTTTTCACATTGTTTGAGACACACACACAAACACCGTGCTAGTTAAAATTTTAATTTTCTCCAAGTCGAAAACATAGTTCAATTTATGTGGGCCAACGTTTTTTAATAGTGCGCAATTTTCGTTTATTGGAGCAATGATTTAACTTCGGTTCCTTGGAACAACAAACAAGCACAAGAAGAAAAAAAATCACGTTCCACTTTTCAACGTCATTTGCATATAAACAAGCGTTCATATCTCTGAAATGAACAACTTGTAACGCTTTGAATGCAACAAACATATTTCAGCGATATATTCATGATTCACTTTTTAAGAAAATGTAGTTGAATTATTTTGATGTTTCGCTAGAACAAAAATAATATGCGTTTTTTTTTCTCGCAACATCAAAAGTAGTTCCCATGACACAATTTCTCTTCATTATCGATTTTACAAATGGTATTCACATTTTGATTTAACTGCTTACAATTTTCTGTTATTTTTCATCGATTCAATTGTCATTTCATGACTTTTATTGCATTCCAGCGAAAAATATATAAATTTACGGGGGTTGTGTCAAAACGAATCTCTTTTCACAATGAATCCCTTTTCTGTTCGTCACATTACCACGGTTTCAAACGTGTCCGCCTTGAATGGATTGAAATTATATGTCATCATTGCAGAACATTATTTTTCTCTCACGTTAATTTCGAAGAAGAATGAATATCATTTTTTTCATCACTGTCCTCTTTTACAATATTGCTTCTGCAACTATCTAACTCAAAATACGAACTTTTTTGTATTGAATTCTATTTATTTGAACAACATTCATCTATTTACTGTGAATAGAATTTATACATATATTTGCTGGATCCAATTAGTAAAAACGGTAAATAAAATAGAATTTGAAACCGAAGCAATGTGAATGAAAATGCATGTCATACCATTCGTTTTCGGAGAAATGTGCGTATTCCATTTGATTGAAGTTCAATTTAAACCAAATATTACTACGAAATTGGTATTTACTAAAAAATACCCAGGAAACGGATTCAATGTCTAGCTACTCAAATACAAACGCATTACGAACTGGGTTGTAACATGCAGAATACAATGTTATTAACGTAATATTCATTAATGTGTCATTAAATGTTGGTAATTAAAATGATTTTAATCCGATATGGTTATAGTATGTGTTGCAAGTAAGCAACACGAATTTATTTAAAGCCCTGTTTTTGAAACGCACCACCACAATTCATCAAAAAAGCAACACTAACATGATATATGCGAATAATTTTGTTACTATCCCATTTATGCGGAGATTTCAAAGTAATTTTCTGGTTGGAGTTTTTCGGCCAGTCAAAACTATGATATAGCATAATTTCGTCGGTGGTTTAGTAAGCCACGAATGTGAGATAATTATAGAATGACCAGCATAGGTCACATGCCTCATAAATATTTAAACATTTTTTTTACGGTGATTCTCTGTGTTTATATGCGGGTCATAATTTGCATGTCGCTTACATAAGCAGAAATAATGAAAACACACAGGTAACATACGACTTAAAAACTTTTCTGTTTTTTTTTTAAAGGGCATATGTTGAAAAAAAGTATTCTTTTCACCGATACAAATGAACCATTCTGCATTCGATTTCCTGCAAACAAAGTTTCACGTGTGTCGAAAGCTAGTTTACTTCTTTTTCATTCAATTTGCAAGAATGTATTACACTTTCAAATGTCATGTGCATAACACATTGTACACGTGATTCAACACAACAACAAAATTAAAAATTGTTCTTTGCAATTTTAATTGCCCTAAATACTTTCGACAGCATTTAACGAAAAATTAAATGTGGTTGATAATTGACATAAAGTCAACTTGATGTGATGTTTTTGTAAATTTGTAATTTTTCAATTTGTTTGCACTGAAAAAGGCTTAACAACAAAAACGTCAAAACCATGGCCTGGAAATGCCTATGTAATTTACATATAAACGAGTGAAACTCAAACATGTTCTTCTTTTTCCATCAAATATACCAGTGGCGCCACCAATTTTACATATAAGCGCATACAAAATTTTCAATATGGCTGCGCCCATGAGAGAGAAAATTTCTTCTCATTCATTTCCGCCCCATGGTCAAAACTTTCTCGTGTTTTTATGCTAGTTTAAAACTACAAAAATATACATAAACTACTTCATATGTCAGTTGTTAAAGTTAAATTACAAGTGACTGACGCAAATGACTCTCAACATTAAAAATAGCATCGAATTGTGAACATGCATTCAAGAGTTATCAATACTAGGGGATGGACACCAATTGTGTCCGTAAGAATAAATATGGCAATACAAAAACGGAATCTGAAGAACGTTACATATTTTTTTTTTTTACATAGTACAACTCCATACAAAAAAAAATTATGTAACGTTCTTCAGATTCCGTTTTTGTATTGCCATATTTATTCTTACGGACACAATTATAGAACTTTGAATCAAATTAATCCAAGTGTCAAATGATCATCACTTATTGTATCACGAATGTGATCAATCAACAATTTCTAAATATTATTGATTTCATTTGATCAAAAAAAAAAAAAACACAAAATAATTAAAATTGATGGAATGTAAAAAAATCGTTTTAAAAAAAATATTCTTTTCATGTGTGTCATACACAGATGACATTTCAAATGCCAGCCAAATAATCTGAATCTTGTGAATCATACTGAATCTGATGAATCACCTCCTTAGAGAAAATAGGTACTCCATATCACCTAAAGCATTAAATTAAAACTCAAAAAAACTATTTTTTCTCTCAAATGGCACAAAATAGCAATCTGTATCGCAGATGATAGGGAAAATTGATTATGCTGACGAACAAAACAACAGAGTATGCACAGAAATCGTTTTAAAATCTTATCAAATTTAAACGAACTCCAAAGAAATTCAACGCAATACGATTCCTTTTCAATCTCTTCAACTTGATATCGCACATCTGCCAAAAAAAGAATGAAAAATTCGAACGAATGTAAGATCATCATTCTGTGCACCCATACAGCCGTGATTTGATTTATAAACACGTTCAGTTATTGAAATCGTAATGCAAGGCAAACGATCAATTCATCCAGCAAATGTTCAAATGTTGATAAATCGGTCTTATTTTGTACTCAATATCAGAAAATGCTGTTTGTTATTTGAAAGAATTATTTCGATCATCAATCGAATCGGTTGACATCAAAATGCTCTGCGTTAAAAATAAAATAGCACCATGCACTTTAGTTGAATGGACAAGTTTTCGATCAAAACCGAATTCATTGTATAAAATTGAGAAATCTGTGTAGAAATTTCCTTATTACTTAATAATAAAACAAAAGTGTGTATGCGTGTTGAAAAGCAAACAAACGGTAACGTTGTTACTTTCAGTACACTAAATACATACATGTATGATTATTTTTACCCAATGAATTTTTAATTTTAGTTGCATAGCTGATATGCCTTTCAAATAAATAGAAAATACCTATGTATATACCATGATTATATATAGTCAATTACGATCATTTAACTATCAATTACCTATTTATGAAGAGTGTATAATTAATTAAATTGTACAACGATTGAGAGCTGCGATAACATATACATTTTGTATATTGTATGCTTTTCGACTTTTGTAATTACTTAATAACTCCATGTATTGTCAACGATACATGCGCTTGTAGCACCGCACACACACACACAAAGTGCCTTCAATAAAATTGAGCATTTTCTGTATTTTTACCGCATCGTTTCGACATGTCGAAAAGTGTTTCACACGAAAATTGATCATCAATGTAAATATAACAAATGTCTGAGCACGTTTTTCGGGGTGCGAAAAGTTCAAGTATGCTTGTTGATTTTCTCTCTGCCCTCTCTTTCTACACGTTTCCTCTCCATGTGTGTATGCAGTCCTTGTTAGCTACTTTCACCGGTTGCAAAAGGCCATAGAAATTCGATGGCAAAAAGTTGTATATGTGATGTTGAGTGTGTGTTTGTAAACACATAATTGGAGTAGTTGTTCACAATATTATTGTTGTTGTCGACATCATTGCTATTGTTGTTGACGTTTGCACAGAAAAATATTCGCATTAAAAACATTCACATAATCATATACGTCAGTGCGCATCCACTCATTTCAAATGAAATCATGAGGCATACCAGTTTCGTAAGATGCACATTGACAGTCTTTGTATATGCAGCACATTCCAATGCTGTGCATCACCGCGCTTTTACTATCTCGTTCAAGCTCTCAAAACTTGTCTCGCATACATACATCTCAGGCACATGCAAAGTAGAAACATATGCTTTTTGTAGAAACAGCACACGATTTTTGAAGCCTGGTGCCTATATGGTAAAATTTTCTCCTTTTCTTGATGAGCAAAGAGAAAAAGGAAATTTTAACAACCAAGCATAAATCTCAAAAGTGTTTTACGTTTTTCCATCCTCTTCTTATTTATCCGTTACCGAAGAGTGTATGGAAAATGCTGCTTCGAGTATACATTGTAAAATTATATTATTGTTAAGATGTTGTGTGCATTCTATTACTTTTGTAGTGCTATTTTCTGGCAGAAATATTTGAAGGTAAGCAGTAGCAGAAGAGATGTTTTATATTGTGTTGAATTATATATATTCTTTTAACGTTTCGTTCCACACGACACCATCACCTCAGGGTCCATTTTCATAGTGTATTGACTTTATTCAATCACATTCAGTCAACAATTCTATCCACAGTTCAGCAAAGCACAATACTCCATCTCTCTCCATATATGTACTTCCACTCTGTCTGTCATATTGCACGCTTAGTGTGCACATAGCGTTAAAGTAACACAAGCAATATAATAATGAACCGAATATATTCTATCCAAATCACACTTTTTTGCGAACAAGTGAATATGAAGAAAACAGAAGGTACGCGTGAATAAACGGAAGGTAAGGCCAATAGAAAAACGAAGTATCAATTGAAATTTTTTTTTTCAAGAAATGGAGGAAATATATGAATGACAACGAACTATATTTTCAAATGGAATCGCATAAAAACTCCAAAGTGAAAGGTCGTATCAATGGTTATCCTTTCCCCGAAAAACATTATTGAACAAAAATCGTCATTCATTCAAATAAACTTTGTCGAAAATTTGCATATTTCGATTATTTTTTGAAATTGGTTGATTAACCAAGTTTTGTTTTTTTTTTTTGTTTCAGTTTCGTTGATGGAACGTGTATACAAATACAAGTCAAAGTGGCAAAAAACGTTTACGTTGTGCTCATTTGATGAAGCGTAAAATGTTGCACAATATTCTTGACGTTACATCATTTTTATGTATGTAGGTAAGTGCACAGGTACGTTTTACTTTCCAACATCATCGACGATGGATCCTATTTGTTCCTCCTTTAAACTCTCTATTTTTTGGTCTTCGTTTTTTTTTCTCCGTTGCAGCACTTGACTTTTGCGCCAAGATGCTTCTGCGACTAAAAAAATGATGTGTGCTTGCCAATATTTTTCTATATTCTTCGGGCTTCGAATGTATTTTTCTATCCATAATCGGCGTCGCAACTGGTTGGTCATATCTGGACCATAAATTATCCATCGATTGTTCACTTCGTCAAGTAAGTCTATTCATAAACTTGTGGCAGCGCCTTAAAAATCTAACTGCCACTTGGTTGAAGTAAATATTTATGTGTGTGTGTATATGCCAACATGGCATTGGTAAGCCAGCCGATTTGTCGTTATCATGAGTTTGTTTGGATCGTGTACAAACGAAAGACCCAGCACAGATAAGAAGAGAAAAAAATTATTAGATTGAACGTGATGTACTTATTTATTATATTCGTTTTGACACTACGTTCAGTCGTTCACACTATCAAACATGAGAAGAAGAAGATAAAAAAAAAATTAAGTGAATCAACAACTAAAGTGAAATATGTTGTGTATACACGAGATAAAACAAATGCTCCATATTTTCGGATCCGCGTTGTTTCACACTCAACTCAATAGTTGTTGCAAAAACATCATCGGTGCATGGCTTTACATTCTCGCTTTTATCCATGTTTTCTTGTCTCTCCCACGGTTGTTCTAAAAGCATTTATTCGAAGCATAAAACAATTTTCGCTCTTTCCCACTGTTAGTCAAATAGTTTTTGCCCTTGGTGATGGCGTTTTTTTTTGTTGTTATTCTTTATCTCACTTCTCTGTATTATTTTTTATATATATACGCAAGTGATGCGTGCTTTGATATTCTGTGTCTAATGTTATTGTTTGTTGTTTATCGAAGGAGCCGCAGCTTATTCCCTAACATGAATCCACATTTCAGCACTGTCAACACTGGCCCAATAAAAATATTGCGCAAATAAAAAAAAACACAACAATCGCAAACAGTGTTGAATATATCAAACAAAATACATCAAATGTGATAGACGAAAAAAGAAGAAGAAGAAGAAGAAACAACGTTAACAGCGTGCAATAACAAACATGCCGCTGTGGCGTAAAGTTAGGTGAAAAACAAACGACACCACAATCTTTACATTGGTTTTGTCCATTGTGGAATTTCATCGAAATGCGATAGAAAAACACTATAAAATTTACGGCAAAAAGCATATTGAATAAATATAGAATAGAAAATGAAATTAGAACAAAAATATGGAGTTGAGCGTTTTCAATGAAATTCTCTTATGCGTTGCACTCAACTCCTCACTACCTATTGCGTTGATAAGAACATGCCAAACACTTTCTTATAAAAGCATATTATAAAGCCAAGTATTTGAACTTGTTGCGGCCACTTTGTGTTGTTTAATTCAGTTTCGTTTACTTTGAATGCGATTGCATTTTCGTTTGTTTAATAAATTTTTGTCTTGTTGTTGTTATTCGGAAATGGACGATTATTCAAATAAATCCAATGAAGATAGACGTGTATATAAATAAGTTCAATTTTGTGAACATTTCATTTTGAAGTTAACAAGTGATTTACATCGATTTCTTGTGCACAATTACTCAAAAACTAATGGACTCACCGAAAAAGTTTAACTTGTCTAACAGACAGACCATATTATAAGTTTCCAAAATCAACTGTACCTTTTTCGATTCTTATTATTTTTCGAACAACCGATTCTACGAGGATACCGAATCGCCATAGTCTCAAATAGCTTTATAAGTGCATGCATAACAATATTGCACAGTCTATCACAATCTATCCATATTATGCTTCAATCCGTTTTGTTTCGCTTTCTTTTGGGTTGTGTAAAGTAATTTCTTCCGAATCAATAAACAGATTAGTCTTACACAATGCATTCAAGTCATGTTAAAGCCACGTTAATATAAATTGAAAATTTTGCCAACTTCGCCTCTTCATCAGACAATATATTTGGATTTTGTCATCTGGATAACATTAGGCGATGATATGGATGTATTGTATAGGTTTAAAAATACTACCATAACCATAACAATCACTTCGATTGTTTTCATTTCGTATCATCGCCTAACGTTATCCAGATGACAAAATCCAAATATATTGTCTGAGATTATAATATCTTAACATTGAGAATATCGAAAGAAAACAATTTCCAATTCAATATTAGAAAATCGACTGATGGCACAAACTATGGACGATGAAAATATTTTCTAATAAAAAAAAATCTAGAACCGAATATTTCTATGAATTTTCCAAAGAGTTCAATAAAATAGGTATTCAATGATTTAGATAAGTTCAAAGCGGAGTCAAACTCTGATTTCTTCTGGTATCAAAAGAGCAGAATGGTTTGACTCTCCCATTGAAATTCTCTCAAATACGAATTTGTAAAGTTTAAATTTTAAAATTATTTTAACTAATAACATCAAGAAATTTAAATTTTGAATGAAAATTGAGCGGATTCGTAATTAGGTTCTTAATAATAATAAGGTAATTGGGACCATAAAATTATTAAAATGGAATTAATTGGTAATGATTTGAAATATATAACGGTGAATAAATACATTATGTCGGTTTAGCCGACTATGCAAACATAGTATAAAGTGAATGAAAGAGCTGAGCGATCAAACGCATTGTCAAATCAGACAACTGTACAATTTATAAAATACAAAGCACAATAAATTCTATTCATTAGAATATTGTCAACATGATGCGCTGATCGATTATGCATCGCAGTCACATTTTCAGCTTCATTACGATTCAAAACTAATACCTACAATACGTGACAGAATCTGACAGACAGATTCACAACAACCCAATTTAAAAACGATTCATTTGTGTTTCCTGACATGTAAATAGTAATTTTGCGGAGGTGTTCAACATTTTGGCTCATTTTTGTGTACAAATACACAGGTGTGCGCGAAAAAAATATATGAAAAAGCTCAAAATTGATTGAAATTCATAAAGATAGATTGCCATATTTATTTGACTAAAAGAGATTCGGATTGAATTGACTGTTGTCTATTTTGAACTCGTGAAGATATGTGAAAAAGAAGCTTGCTTTTTGGCTTGAAATTCCTTTGTATTTTTTTTCTTTTAAATTTCATTGAACAGAAAATGAAAATTTGAACTTACCCGTCACTGTTAAATTGATGCGATGATTTTTGGTTGGTGAATTTTGAAAATCAACTCGACAACGATACACCTGAAATGAATTATTCCGCACATTAATGAGTTGAATGTGTTTGAACCTATATGGCATATATACATACAGAAAAGAACTGAATAAATAACACTTACCCCTTCATCGTCCAAGTGAACGTTGTCTACGTTGAGACCGGCTGGTCGGGACACTGTTAGAAAATACGCTCGGGACCCAAAGGAATTGGTATCGGACCACAGTAGTGCTTTGGCAAACGATCGTCCACGAACATCAAAACTGTGAACACACACAATGGCATTAACATTCAAACCAATACGCGTTATATATAATTCAAGATGGAAAAAGATTTTAAATAAAATTTAAATAATAGATTCAAATTGAATTGATAATAGAAAAATAAAGTGAGATTCACAAAAAGAAATATTATTATATAGAATATATTGTATATATTTTGGGTTCTAATGGTATAGATGTAATTCAATGTTTTTATTTCTGTTGAAAAAAAAACCCGAACGAAGATTTTACGATTGCGAAAAAAATGGAATTCAAACGTCTACATTTCGAACCATTCGAATTTCATTGATTTTTCCAAGATGCATGTTGGTGAAATTGCTTAAGTTAAATACATCAAATGCAAATGCTTTTTCCGAAGAATTTTCATAAGACACATTTCATATTTAAATTACGCATGAAATGATGAATGAAATGGTCACTACTTTTTTTCTTCGCCCAGACAATGAAGCACAAAAAAAATATTCACCCACGGATTATATAATGTATGGTAACATCCGTTTGATGCGAAAAATCAATAAGAGGGAAAGAGAGAAAAAAGAAGAAGATGAAATACGAACAAAACAAACAGAACACGTGTATACATACAAACACACATTACGAATACGAATCATGTCGGTTGTGGCTTGAATTGCCAAAGGGTAGAACATAAATTATTTCCATTCGTTTATATGATATTCTATTGCATTAAAATTCCATTTCGTATGTCCCCCATTGGGTGATATGTTGCGAGCAAATGAACGATATATATATCGATATTCAATTTCAATTTAATGCGCTTTTACCGTTTTCACAATTCATGAATTCATCGCCAACATTTAACTATGCAATGTGATATTTAACATTCGAACATCGTAAGATGCAAGTGATTCGACGCAGCCAAGAAAATCATCATATTGCATAGAGAACTGTGCAAAGAGCAGCGCGAGAAGAAAAAAAAATGAATGTATGAAATACTTTTACTTCGTACTCACTCATTCAATCCATTTTCTTTTTACTGGTTATTATAGTTTCTCATTTTATGCAAAACGATAAATAATAGGAACGAATAATAATGCCGTGGCGGCGGAAGACGAACGCGCCGCAGAGACGACCAAAGAAAACGAACGAATAAAACTGAATAAAAAGGACAAAAAGAATGGAAGAAAAGAGAAAGAAAAAACAATTTTCAATGCTGGTGTGCGCGCTGAGTTCTATCACATTGTTGCAAACACTGCAACACATTCGCTTTGCA
Source organism: Contarinia nasturtii (assembly GCF_009176525.2). Lineage (NCBI taxonomy): Eukaryota > Metazoa > Arthropoda > Insecta > Diptera > Cecidomyiidae > Contarinia > Contarinia nasturtii. The sequence goes on along the minus strand of NW_022197436.1, from coordinate 3,413,464 downwards.
TTTCCTTTCAACTGCAGAAGAAGATGTGAAAATGTATTTTTATAATGTGTAAAATGTTTAAATTTCAAGCGCAAAGCACATTCTTAAACGTTACAGCTCTCTCTCTCTCTCTCTCTCTCTCACACACACACTCACTGGCTGGCATTCGCGGGCGTGCGCCCGCATTTTATTTCAGCACAACACATCGAATTTGGTTTAGTTTCAAGAAATTTGTAACATATAAAATCCCGAAATAATATTTCAGCAGAAGATCCCGTTTATTGCCCATAACTTCCTTGTTCATTTTCATTGTTTCCATTTCTCGCTTTGTGTGCATGCGTTTCTCTTTTTATTCTTTTCTTCTCCATTTTTTTTTTTCATTTTTGCATGCACTTTTTGATGATAAAATTAATCGCACTGAAATAAAAGGAAATTAGATTCGCTCTAATTCTATCAGCACACCATCTTTTGTCAGTTCGCCTTTTTTTTACTCCCTTATCGAGCATAATATTTTTACAACAAGGACAATGATACATTTAAGTAGGTATATGAAGAAGAAAAATTGTGCGGATCTAATCGGTTCGAGCAGAAAAAAAAGCGTGTGAAATAAGAGCGAAAAACGAATAACAAAGAATGATATAGAAAGTCAGAGGAAGAGACGAAAGAATATGAAAGTGCCATTGGCAAACGATGAAAAATTTGCATTTTGTACATTATACGTTTGCAGAGCTTTCGGTTATTACTATCTTTGCATTGTACGCATGTGTGTTGTGTGTAAATGAAGACAGGAACAGGACGGAGACGTAAAAGGTAAATTTAATTGGACCCACCAGATTCATATTGGCAAAATACACAATTGAATTGGCATGATGTGAAAAATAGCGCGTTACGCGCTCAATACACTTCGTTCGAAGTCAAATTGTAATATAAAATGTGTGTGTGCAAGCGGTTTTTCGTGTCATTGTGCATACATTAATTTTTTTTATATTATGAATTTTCATGATTTTCCTTATTTTGCTCATCTTGATTACGTATCCGAGCACCGCACATCAATGCACATTGAGACTCACAGGGGGTCACAAATAACAACAAAACTTCTTGTCAAAAGCATAGATAAACTCCTGTTTGACTCTTGAACTGTTAGCCACCAAAAGAGATGAAGAAGCGCGACAATATGAGAAAGATAGCGAACGAAAAAATGGTTAATCATCTTATTTAAAATTAAATAAACAACATTTAACATAATTATCGCATTTCATGTGCTATTGCATGGATAATAAAGTGTATCTCATTTTGCGAGTATACGCTGAACTCGCACAATCGTCATTTTCTGTTGTTGTTGTCGTTTCACCTTGGTGCGTCAAGTGAGCGTGTGCGATTTTCATTGTGCATTTCATCCTCTCAATAAACAGTTTACGCTATTGTTTTGTGATGGCAACGATTTTCGCGATGTGCCGCAAGTAGTGTGTGTGTGTGTGTGTGCATTTGACTGATGATTGTTAAATAGAACATTTAAAAACTCTGTCACGTATTTCTTATCAGAATGTAGCCAGAAGGAATAATACGCGTTCAATTCCCAATGAGACAAGTGCGACGAAAATAAACGCTCCATATATACCTATATATATATATATATTATCTTGTGCACCGAATATTGTGTCTCGCTAATAGCCATAGATGTACTGGACGAACGAATTATGTGCAAAATGCTGTTGATGATGGCCATTTCAATAGCAGCATGTTGAACGGTGGCAGAGAATTTTCTTTTGGTTGTTGGTTCCTTTTTTTTGTTTACTGTTTTCGCCGATACTCACACAGACATTTTACTGTAAGCATTATCACCCAACCAACCAAGCTATTCAGAATTTTATGTCATGCTGATGTTTTAACTGACCTTCTATGTCCCGTTGTTGCGGCTGTTTAATATTGCTTCAGTTCGACGCATTGTTTACGGCCATATTTTTACCATTCGAAACACACGGACTTATCCGTTGTGATGATCGGCGTTGATTTTTACATTCATCATGAACCTTCCCCCTCTCCGATACAACAACCAAATGTTGATAACGCTGATAAAGCTCAATAAAAAAAACCTTTGTATTATGTATGCAATGGCACTTTATAAAAGCAAAACGTTTGCCAGAAATCACTTACTTCGGTGTGTTGTTTTTCTCAATGCCGAAACGAATTCAAACGAACGGAACGAGTGAAAATGGGCAACGAGAATGAGAGGAAATGGTAAAGTGCTACTGATAGAATGTAGTACAAGAAAAGCGTAAAATTGCACACAGTTATTGGTCGTTATTTTAAAAGAAACTGTTCATTCCCTTTTTTCCATCAAGCAAATAAACGATGCTATACCATATCAATTTATCTTTACGTGAGTGTGTGGAAGAAAGAAAAGGTGTGAAAGAGATAGAGAGAGAGCGAGTATGAGCATGTGTATGTGTGTGTTTGTTGGAGGCCAAAATTTCCGGCCGCATTAAAGCAAACAAAATTGAGAACGATAGAAAGAGAGATCATTTGAGATACACCTGTGCAAACAACTTTGTACAAGATTTACCGACCCACTTATTATGATTGTTTGTGATGTATTTCATAGCCGTACACGAATTTATATTTGTGCATGCAATATATTTCAAAAGCATTTGCGTTTGTCGGAAGCGTGTGCATTGTATCATAATAATATGAGTACTAATATAATAATACATACACAATACACACACACACACACACACACACACCACATACATACATAAAATCATTTCATCTAATTCGAAGCGACACAACACATACACACACACACATGCCATAATATTATTTGCATGAATGCAATCTGGTATTTAGTTTTACGTTGGCTTTATTTTTTGGACGAAATGTTTATGGTTGCTCTCTGAAATGAAAGCCTCAATGTGAGTAATCAAAGTCGAGTGGTGTGCAAACACAAAAACACATACACATTAACACAGAAGAGCCAAATCATACCAGGAACGGAGCGCAAAAGGACCCGGTTGGACTCAGGTGGCAATGGTATCAATTTTAGTTGTGCACGGTTGATGATCGGATATGGCATACATAATATAGATATATGCTTCCCAAAACATTACATTTTGAATTTTACTAAGTGATTAAATTGATATTTTATTTTATTTCGTATTTGTATATTAGTAGTAGTTGAATGTCTCAAAATGTATTCAATCAAATGTAAATCGGTGTAGCCACTTTTTATAAACACTCAGCCTTAACAAGATTGACAGTTTGTTATTTCATTTGTTGCAATTAAGCAAATGATGTCTTAATGATGTTATTCACATTGACGAATCGTGATTGCCGTGCTGCAATCGAAGAAAAATGTATTAAATTTTATCGATATGCAATCGATGAAAATCGATGGAAATGAAGTCATTGGATTGCTTTGGAATGGAAATTGTATGCGGAATTGCGTCGACAGAAAGAAATCAAAGAAGATATAAACATAATTCAAAACAAACACCCTCACGTGCCACGGGTTACACATGCGTGCCCGAACACCGTACATCGCGCTATAAATATTTGCCAATAATGCTTATACACACATTCATCCATGCTATCCATAAATATAGCAATATATCACCGGAACAGAAACGATAAGTCAATGTAAATTGGATACCAATAACCATTTTTAGTCGTATTTGGGAAAGTTTTAAGACAGTTTTAGATTAGCACCATTCATCTTTTGCCATGCTAAACACAGCATGACCTTCTTTCCAAATACCGTGATCTTACTCTGTATCTGTATGTCGGTTGGCCAGAATGCTTCTTTCTTACATTCGAAAAGTAAACTGGAAACCGGTAATCTTTATCAAATGCAAAACCAAAATCGTAAATGCAATCATTTCGAAATGTTAAGCACAGGGAGAGAGAGGGAGAGAGAATGGGCAGAACATCGAATCGATATGGCACTTTCTTTCACATAAAACTGCTCCTTCAAATGGAATTTTGCTATTTTGTTGCTAAATGGCAACATTATATCGATTATGTATTTGAAGCAAACCATTTGCACGTACCGTAAATATAAACATAACTTTCAAAGAAAATGGAAATTTTTAATTTATTTTAAAACCTTCGCACAAGGAGACGTGTCAGTAACAGGTATGTGTCAAATTTCTTGAGAAATGCATTTAATTTGCACTGTTGTGTGCGCAAATAACAAACTGTCATTGCTGTGTCGCTGTATGCTGACATATACATGCTACAACGGATATAGCTATATATAAAAATGAATCCTTGATTTTTTCACGCCGAAATATCCAAATGAAAATGCAATAAATGTGCAATTAAAATAAATTGATTTCTCAAATGAAAGTATCTTATCATTTAAGGTGTATCATTATTGGTTGACATCTACATCATTTTAATATGGTTTATGCCTTGTACAGGGTGACAATGTTGCTGAATATTATATTTGTTTTATATGTTGATTGGGTGTGACTTCGAAGATCATCAAAATCGATAGTTTCGGAATGTGAAGGTTTCTCTTTATAATTAATATCGCTGTGTTTGAACGACATGGCTTCCAAATTCAAATGGGCGGCATTCAATTAATACATTCAAGTTGATTTATAAACACTAATTTGTTAGCCAAAATTTCGAACATTTTACACGAGATGGAATGAGATCAAGAACAAGAGGCAAGAGCAAGTGAACAAGTGTCGGAGAATGCAGTGCAGTTTGTGAAACTAAACATGAGAAGTAAATACTGCAAATTAAATTCGAATCAATTTGCAGACATCGAACAAAGAATGACACTCAAGCACTTGCTGTGAATAATCACAATGCTAACCGTATTTGATGTAAATTTGATTCTACCGTCAAATATATATTTCCACAATATTCGGCTGGCATAGTCAATAATGGAATTGAGTTTGCTGTTTTGTTGGTCGCATATTTGGCGCAAAGATGTATATGCATATGTGCATGTGTATTTTCATCGTGCCGATTGCCTTTCGAATTGGGGTGCTTGTGGAATGGCTAAGATACAAAGAGAATATATACAACAATGTGTACAACTGCAAAATGACTTCGGGCTTGATGTAACACACCAAATGAACAAATTTATAATATGTTTAGTTCTTTCGGGCTGGCACCGAACTTTAAATCCATAACCATTTTATTAGCGATTTTAATTGCATGCATACATCAAACTGAGTATGCCACAGTCTACAATCCGACGAAAGAGAAAGCGAGGGAGATGAATAAAAAAAAAGAATGTTGGAAAAACAAATAACAATAAAACAAGCGAACGCAACGAACGTGTATGACTTTTGGGAGGGGGAGGCTTAAGTGCAAGAGGATGCGCTGCCGTCATCGTAAATAATGTTGAACATAAACTGCTACATTTATCCTAATATCATCATTGACGTTGTTGTCGTCGTATGCATTTCGTTGTAATTTGTTTGTTAGCTAGTTCACTTTCGATGGAGCCGATTTGAATTTGAATCGATGTTTGCATGCATCGTGAACTTTTCATTTTTGAATACACGGAAGCGCATGAACATTGCAATAGAGAGAAATGAAAATGCCACAACAAACATCGCCTAATAGACACAGTCAATGTCGTAAAATCCAAAAATAGAGAAAGAGAGAGCAAAAAAATGTTATATGGACATTTGTATGGATTTTGAGCTAAACATTCCCCCATCCATGAAATCACAAACAAAACTGCATTTAATATGAAGCAGCATATGAAATTTTAATGAGAATTTTACATGTTGTTGCACTTGGTTATGTAATTTGTTGTTTTCGTTGTTATTGCCGAAGCGATTATTATAGCAAGCCAAACTTGGTGTTTTTATTGTTCGTTATTTTCGCTACAATATCATTATCACTGTAGTATGCACAACTCTATAAACCGGAACACATACATATGCAAACACTCGCCGATACAGTTGACAATTTTTCGAAATTTTGCATTGCCTCGCAAATGTTTCCTATAAAATGTGCGCGCACAAACATGCATTATTCACGATGTATTGTTGGTTGTAATAAATGAAACGGGAAGTAAGAATAATTTACGTTGATTACATCTAGAACATTGGATTAAAGTGGTATGCAGCATATGGTAATTAAATCGATGGAAAGAAACAAATTTTTAAGCCAAAAAACGTTAAAATAACCAACATCCAAAGAAGACAGCAGCCGATGAACCGAGCGCCAATACTCGCAAAAACATCAACCACGTTTCATTGTGACACATCCAGAACTTCATTTATGATGACGATTACAACGATCCAAAAGTAAGTGTATTGCACGATGAACATTTTCCGCCATATCGATACTGTTAATTAACTGACGACTGAATTTTACACGGCGTATGCTACATGTTAACATGGCAGGATGATGACGCATTTACCAAAACCACAGTATGCAAAATATACTCTAATTAATGTGAGTTCGATACTTCACGATATAACAACATTCCCATCGCCATTTAACGAAAATCTCCCATCGAAAACGATGGCCAATATTTCTCTATCGAAGAGATTGCGCATTGCAAAATTGTTGTGACGAATTGGTAAGAGTTGAAACAAATATCATTTTCAGTTTTTTTCGAAAAAAAAAACATCTCTTACACTATTGGACCATCGATAACAACCTTAAAGTTTATAAATTTTCCGTTGTCGTTGTATTTTTTTTTTTTTTTTTCATTTCCGGTTTTCAACCATCTATCAAATTCCAGTTTCATGCAATACCATAATAAACAAAGAAATGAGAAACATAAATCTCATGTCATCACTGCCATACATAATATTGCTACCCTCTGCATATAGTGATGTGTCAAATTCATGAGGTTACTCAATAACACTAATTTCTCTACTATTCATTTATTGCGTATGTACTTATGAAAATCGTGAAATGAAAATTATTTCAATATCGGCGATTATGACACTATTCGGAGATGATTTCAACATTTGTATGAAAACCATTCAACTTTAATCAACTTATAATCATCACTATAGTCGCATTATTTCATTCATACTTGACTGACTGTAAGTCAATTTTTTCTGCACACAGGAAACAATTGGTGCAATGTTTTTTTTTTTGCCTGGACATTTGTTGGTGTGTATTTGAGATTTATGTTTCCCATCTCTCGGTCTACAAACAAAACACAATTTGAAAAAAAAAACTAACTGAATAAGATTCGCAAACATACTGAAACAATGCTACCACCACCACCATTACATATCGACGTTGATAAATCATCTGAACGATGGTCGGTGAATTATTGAAGAGAGGTGAGATAAATTCATTTGGATTATCAGCTCAAGTTGGTGATTTAGATTTCCCCCGGTCGTATCTTATTCGCTCATTCACTAAATTGCTTCACATTTTTAATCGTTTATCATACAAACCAACACGGAAAATTCAGCGCATCATCCCAACCCGGTCTTTGAACAATGCATTAAAGGGTTTTATGTTTAGTTTTTTGTTGTTATTGCAAACTATAACTGATAGCAAGTTCTAAGCACTTTTGATTTTCATCTGGATTTATGAGTATTACGATTCGAATGAAAGTTCTTGGATGCAAAAATGTCTTGCTTTACTTCGATAATGCATATTAATATCCATAATCATAAGAGACAGAAATGCCTTAACAGATACAGTGGTTTTTCAATGAATACATTATTTTCAACATGCTAGATTTTGAAAATTGGTGTGAGACATTAAGACAAGGATATTGTTTAACTTTTATAGAATCCATTAAATCGCTTATATTGATTTCGTGACGCATTTTATCAAATGGGGTAGACAAAAAAAAATGTTACCAACCATCTTAACTGATGCCGACAAGTGTGTATATGAGGGCGTTGTGCCCAAAAATCGATATGGCGGCAAAAAAAAAACAACAAAAAACTGCTCAATTTGTCTAGGTAAAACGATTATGTTTGAGTGCTTATCATTAATTTCTGCCAATCGCGTTTGATCGTTGTTGACTTTACGCCGCTTTCCTATTCTGTGCTGTTTGCTATGCCAAACACCGTATAGTCCATAGTCTTGAATTTGTTCACATTATGAATATCACCCAATATTGGGTACTTTTCATTTTTATCATATTTCTCGCCGTCATGCAGTGCGCGCATCGTTCGATTGTTTTTTTTTATCGTCATCGGTGATATATATTCTTTCATATAAACGTTCCGACCGAGTGTTTAGAGAGGTAGAGACACAAACACAGTGTTGTTTTTGTTTGAAAGTCATTTACGTGTTTCATAATGTTCGTCATCAATACTTTGGGACTGTGAGTGTTCGAATCAGGAGGAGAATGTCACTTGAATGCGTGTTGCCATATTGCTAACCGTTGTTGAATAATACGCACAACATTTTCACAATATAAATCAATTTGCTCAATTAACATCAATATTAATAAATTTTATCGACTTTTGTGGTTTTTTCGCCCTTTTTTTTCAATTTTCGAATTTTGCTTCAGAATGGCTCAATACAATGTCCATGACACACTCTTTACTTTTTTCCATGCACACAGTTTTCCGACCACAAAATTGCTGATGGAGGTAATAGTGCTAGGAAATAATTCGTCATTCACATTTGCCTGGCGCAATCACACTACACATCCAATGTTTTTCCAAATTCAATGCGCTACACGTCTTTTTGGAAGCCATAAAATTATTAAAATTAATTAAATTGAACAATAAATTATAACATGCTTTCAATATATTTGTATCATCATAACGAGAAATTGATACTCATCGTCGATCTAAAATAATGCAACACCAAACTGGAATAAAGTGTTTTCCCGGCGTTTCTCACCGAATTGCCCATCGATTCCCGATGAATTTATGTATGCTATATTATGCAACAGTTTATATAGACCCTAATTAAATCAGTACTGGTGTAAATAGTGTCGTACTTCACGTAGGTTAATGGCAGCTTAAATGTGTATCTGTACATTTAATTAGAATTTAATGGGAATATTCTCGATTCGGAGCGATGTTAAAGGGAAAACGACCAAATACGTGAGGTAATAAAGATGGAAAAATAATTTGTCAAATTTTCTTTTTACCACCAAAAATCATGTGCGGAAGTCGATAGAGGATGGAAAATTATTACGTAAAATGAAATGAATTGATTGATCAATTGACGTTAAATGCAAGTACGCCAATATGAATTTTTACATCTGATTTTCAATCCGTTTCCTTCTTATATTATAATACAATTGAATCGTATATTCGTTGTGTAATGTGCTTTGACTCAAGAGGAACCCACGCTACGCACCATACGTGAGTTTTTGAGAGATTTTCAAGTGTAGAAAAGAAAATGTATGTCAAAGGATAATTATACGTTAAACGTGTTTGTGTATTTGCGGAATACGTTCAGTTCGTGGACTAGTTAGAGAAAACTGGTTGTGGCCAGGTTGTTTATATATGAATGGCAGTTATTCCATGGCAATCATTTCGAGTGTATAATTATTTGTGTGCACCTTTTACCTTTTACTTTTCCGCATACCTAAGGAAGGTATTTTGTTTGTTATGCGCCATTTTTCGCACAATATCGTTGCAAATTTCATGCTGAACTACGCATGCAATATCATTTTTTTTTTTCAAAATCAGAGTTTATTTTTTTTTCCTCGCGCCATTCTCTATTTTTTCGAACCGCATTCGCACTTCAGTATCTATGTCGTAAACAAATTCTAAGGCGTGCAATAAAAGAGCTTTATTCTTATAAGCGATAATAAGTGTCATTTTGTTCACCCCATGAACTTCTAGCAAAGAGCCGTTTCCTAATTGAAAATTGTATTGTAGATTTTACACTTTATTTTATTAACCAAAATGAAAATACCGTATACGTGATATACTTTATGGTGATGAACAAAAATTAACAACAACAAAAAAAAACGTTTCAAGGCCATCAGAAAATTATATCCATGCACTTAACGTGTATATTCCATTATCAAGGAATACACAGTGTTCGGTATTTCGAAAGAACAAAGTTAAGAATTTTCGGCTAATCCGTTGGAAATAAAATTTAATTAGCAGCAAAGTGTTGATATTCATTTAACCTTAACTGATTTTCTAACAAGATTAATAGTGTCGAGTGTCGAATGTCGGATGTCAAACATAGACATGGCATTTCGATATTATGTATGTTGAATATGTATATATTTTTGATGCGACAGCATCCACACATACAGTTTTTGCGTTCCTTATTTTGAAGGATATGTATTTCCACATTTTCGAATTTTCAACAAATCGCTAAAGCGTGTGCCATACAATCGTGCACTAACAAAAGCAAATGCAAACACACTCTTACAAAGAGCACAGCAACTTATCAGCGTTTTTGTGATGTTTTACAAGATGTAATTCGAGAGACAGGGAGAGAGAGAGAGATAATTGAAGAAAGAGTTGCAGAGACAAAATGGAATGTCAAAGTGTGTGTGTGAGAGAGAGAGAGAGAAAGCAAAGTGGAAGTACAAACTGGTTTGAAGTGAGCGCCAAGAATATAATGCTTGACAAAATAGCATGAACTCAACCATAACGACTTAGCTCGGGTTGAGTGTGTAAGAGATAGAGAGAGAGAGAAATCATTCTCTTTTCACATAAATGAATGTGCATTACATGGTGTGGAATATACTTGCACGTATAACTCAATTAACTGTGTGAATAAATCTAGCGCGTATAACCAAAAAAGAGACTACGAAAACGAATGAGCGGAAACGTTGTGAATTTTCCATCTCAAAATTATCGTACGATATGGTATGGCAAGAGCAGTAATAATATGCGCACGTCAGCATACACACACATGGAGAGAGGAGGTGGTAGAGAGGAAGAGAATCATATGGTGGCGAAAAGTAGCCAAAATCGTGCCACGTACGGAATTCAAACTCACTAACTCTTGTGAACATATCAAGAAAATGTTCGTCGGAAAATTGTGAAAGTTGAAAGTTTTTGATCATTTCTGTTTCGTACGGTTTACTTGAGTACGATGCCGAAATGTTGGCATTTTGGATTTCGAGTGAATCTTCGCACACACTCCACGTGTTCTATACATATTCTACATCATATATCGTATGAACAACGAAAAATGCAATTATTTTATTTATTATTTTTTCACTTCAATTCGATTACAAAATACGAACAACACAATAATGAATACACACTTTTGTATTGCCAACTGCTGTAAAACTGCAATTAGCCAAAAAAGTTGAGGAGTTAGTTCAAAGTGATTGAGTATGATGAATTTAAAGCTTCTTAATAGCATCACGTTTTATTTCAATGCGAATAATAAATACCGTCAGATGATGTTTACGATGAACGGGTTAAGTAATTGAATAAATTAAATCAAATTGTCTGATTTTATGTATTTAATTGTGCATTGTCTTATCGCGATTGAAATGTATGATGATAGAGCCGCATTCTCAATAAATACATGCCTCATATATTTTGTAGTTATGTATGTTGAACTCCAAAAATGATTCTCGAAGATTTTAGAAAATTGACAAAAATCGGTATATTTGCAACCAACATCATTCGGATTTAATTTCACGAAATAGAAAAGTGAAAAATAAAACATCGATGAAGAAATTTTGAGAATATGTCATAAGATTGGCTCAATAGTCTAGTAGCTTCTGTTGCTATTTTCCTTTTAGCCATTTTGTTTACATTAATATGTATATTTTTTGTTCGTTTCATTTTTGAATCTTTTATGCTATTTTGCCAGTTGTTGTCTTTACGTTTCTTTTTTCCGTTCCATCCATCTATCGCTAGTTTTTTTTTCTTTTTCGTCGAATGTAGCAAACACCATTTAGCTATAATTGGCCATAAAATTTACATAAAAGAGTTATAAAAGGCGAAGAAATGTGAAAGACTCTTGCTTATTCTCTGTCTCGATCTATATCTTAGTATCTATCTGTGTTTTTGTTTTGCTGGCAAAGGCGAAAGAAAAAAAAACACGAAATAAAGGAGCAACAAAGAGGAGAGCCCAAAAGAAGCTACTTATGTGTCGTTAAGTGTATAGTTTTGAAAGCGCAGAGCGAAAGAGACGAAGCAACAACGAAGCTACGGGGGTTGAAAGATGTGGGAACATTCCGATGATATGAAGTGTGCAAATGATAGCGATTTACTATTGAAGAACTCTACGCTGCTTAGAGTTGAGTGGTATTGCCATACAAAACACAGTACGTCACATTACTTTTAATGCATGCAATTTTAACAGTATACCACAAAATCTTTTTTGAACGGAAGTAAAACAGAAAAATAAACGCCGTTTGCGCACACACAAACTCACACACATATGTATACGACATTTCGTTCTGTAACACATTCGATTTAAAGGAAACCATTGTACCGCAGCTGTTATCTGAATGACTGGTGTTTTTTTTTTTGTTGCTCTTTGAATGAAAGTGCCTATACCACTTGTGTCTGTGTGGGAAATCTTAATCATTGATCTAAACTTAAAAGCGACGGTATTCGATACAAAAATTCTACCCATAAGTTGAGAAAAAAAAATGTGTGTGCCATATTGTTTATACTTTGCCACAATGATAAATCATATATAATCAAAAGTAAAACTCAAACGCTACCGTTTCTAAGTTTCATTGAGATTATCATCAAAAAAATACACACACAGAGATATCGTTTACCTCACGCCGTTCAACTACAAAAGAGAATGCGAATTTCCTCTTTTTCTGTCCCTTTATGTATGGTTACTAATGGAATTTATTCAAAACAAACGCAAAATCGAATTCCTATTAAGATTTCGATTGTCGATACACTTTTTCCGTGGTTGAGCAAAACGAAAGCTTTCAATAAGTTAAACGAGGTTATTGGGAGCAAACAAAAAGTTCTAATCTTATTTATTTTTTTTTCGAGTTGCTTTAAAACGCATTTTTCGATGGTACGATGTCGTTGCGTACAATCCACATGTGATGGCGAAAATGAGTGAGTGCGTGCGTGTATTTGATGGTGGAAAAATTCATGAAGAGATAAATTTAATAAAGTTTATCTTCCGTACCGCATAAACATGAAATGTTTGAATTAGCTTCATTTTCTTTTGTTCAAATTACCATACATTGTTTTCACAAATCCAATTTATATGTGTACCATTGTTATGCGCACGATTTTTGATTCGAGCAAATAGGTAATGGGTTGTGGCATATCATGTGATTATTATTTTTTTTTTTGATGGAATTCAGACATTCAAGTAGCAACGGCATTCGAATATTTTATTTTTGTTGGGGGCCCCTTTTTATCTCTTTTCGACACTATTGTTAAATGAAACGATCTCTTTCTGTTCCGATGAATGTTCCGTATGCGTACATATGTGTGTAAATTTGCCTCAAACTATTTTTGAGTTTGAAAAAGTACTTTATAGTCTTCAAAATGGAAATGGATAAGTGCCACATTGGTTCAATTGGAAAATGTGAAAGTGAAGAAAAACATACTGAATGAAAAGAAAACCTCAAAAAAATGAGAGAAAAAAATCCATGCAACGGGCAAAAATAAGAAAGAAAAAACCATGCGCGCGTATAAACACACACTGAAACCCAGAGAGAGAGAGAAATGGAGTGAGAATGGGTTAGCCGAAATACATTACGGAAAATCTATGAGCAAAGATCTATGAGACATATTGCTGTAGACTGTTAGTATGAGTTAAACGTGAATATCGAGGCGCATATAGGAGGCAGCGAGGCAAATGCACCCGCACACATACACATATGAAGAACCGAAAGAAGATGTGAGTTGAAGTGTTCGTGCATATAGCGGAAAATTCGATTAACGAAAATATGGCACAATGCACTTAGATTTGCGTGTTTTTTAATGTTCAATCGCACATACCGACAACGAGCGCTTACACTCGTTTGCGCATCGTATAGCTTAGCTATTGCATTTTTCAACTGTATGCCACAACATTTTCCATAGATTTATGCACATCCAACACCAAAACTTGTTTGTTTTGCAGTTCTCATTTCTATTCCGTGTGTGTTTGTGTGTGCTCACCGTGCTCTTTTGCCATCGTCTTTTTCCGCATATATTTTTTTTTCTGTTGCACAAACTTATTCTCGCTCTTTCCCATTCCCAATACAAACACAAACGACTTCCAAAATAAGATGAATGAGTTAAAATAGAAAAATATAATCATTTGAATGTGTTTGCTTGCATGTATACACTGTATGTTGGTGCACCGCGCGTCTTTTATTTATATATATATATATTTCGCATTCTTAGCCGTGGACTTTTTCTCGACAACAATCTTGCTGCCCCTTTTCTCTTCCTTTTGCTTTGTGTATTGCTTTTAAACTTCTCCATTTATTGCATCAAAAAGTAAAATTGCATCGATTTAGAGAGATGGCACTGCATTGGCATTCGCAAATGCATCAAACACAAAGCATTCGAATTTTGCAACTAAGAAAGAAATATTTACCCGAATTTCTGCTTTCACATAAAATTAACACACAGTCTCTCTCATTCTCTTTCTCTGGGTGGGTGGATGTGTGTGAGAGAGAAAATACTCTAGAAATGTGAAACAATGATAAAATTTTGCCATGAACAATGTTCACGAACGTTTCGAATGCAATGAAAAATATATTAGGTACTGTGGAGTGTGAAAAGAGATGCAGTGGATGGAGAAAAGCACGAACGATCGTTTAAACGAAAACAAATATCCTGCAACGAGTGTAGTTGACGGTTAATATTTTAATTTCGAAGTTCAGTTGTCTGTGCGTTGATTAATATCCAAGATTGTTGGCATTTTTTTTTTCTTCTTCTCTTCATCGCACTCGTCTCTCTGCTCGCTTTGTTTTGTTTTATTTGGTTTGGTATTGTCTGTTTTGCCAACCACTCACTTCAATTTGTCAATCAATTCACAGCCACAGCACATTCAATAAACTATCGACACTAATTCCTTTTATTGGTGCGCTCGTTTCGTTTCGATTTTTTTGTTTTTGCTCTTCATCGTTCTCTTTCGGAAAATTAATTGATGCTCATGCGAATTCATGATGGCTTATGGATCTTCACATTTTGCCCGCATATAAATGGGTAAATGTTGCATGTGAATCTCAAATGTGGATTGATGCAGTACACCAGCTAGCAGCACTAGAGCTAAATGAATTGTCTAAGTAAAACCAATTAACAAAATTGGTTTTTTCCAAATTCATAAATTTTGTTTAAGCTACATGTTAGTTTTTTCGGTTGTTACATTTGTTGTATACGAGTTGAAAATCGCAATTTGGTCCACCGACGTGCCATCGATGGACGGCATCAGCAGCAGAAAAAAATAACAAAAACATCAGCAAGCATTCGGTCGGGGAAAAATCCAGCGATGCATAGCGCCACTGCCATTCTTTGAATTTTTACATCCAGATTAGACATGAATATTTATTTAACAAACGGCACAAGAATTACAGCATACCATTACAATGTTGCTCTTCACTCTTTCACTTTAACACATTCTGCATAAGAGCGTGTAGCATCCAGAGATGAGCGAAGTGAAAAAAGAAGAAGAAAAAAAACGAATCGATGTGATCGGCAAACAGACGAAGGATACACATGGAGGAGAGAGGAGAGAGGAGAGAGAGAGCGAAATGAAAACCCTTTGTACATGTTACATGCGGTTGGGTGGAACAATTTTCACCGAAAATGCGCATATAAATATAAACACACTACTATTGGAAAATGCATTATACACGAAGGTAAATACGGTTTAAATGGCATTTTCGATAAGGTGTTTACATTGCTGCAGAGGCATCAGCCGTGTTATGTACACATCGAACAGCCGAACTTGATCTACAGGAATCCCATATGCATGCGCTTCTTCGGTATATGGACACTCGCTCAAATGTCGGACTATTTGTTTGAATTTTCAACTTCAATTTAATATTTAACATTTTTGATTTCATGAAAAAATATCACTTTATACATAATTCGATGCAGAATTTAATTGTGCTTCATTTCACGTTTCTCAAAAGATAGTAATTTCCAAAAATGTATTATTTTTTTCCATTTTTTCGTCATAACATCGAAAATTCCAAATGTCGGATATTCGTCGTCCAATTCTCGGCTTCCTAATCTCGACATATTTCATGCATTTTCACTACGAAACTTGTAAACTTTAAGTTTTGACAGCCCATGAACGCACTATTTACATTGAGGTAAACAATACAAAATATTGGAGTTAAAATTATTAGATTGATATATTTTTGCTCCATATTTTATTTTACTTATTTTTCTATAGTAAAGTGGCAAAAATATTTAAAAATATTACGTTATTTCACTGATCTAGAATATTTTTGGTTTGAATTTCACAATGATCCAAATACGACTTTAACTGTCACATCTGTCAAATCCAAAGTGTTTCACTTGAAACTTCGGTGCTTTATGTGTCGGCAATTGGACGATTTATTCCGGAATAATATTACAGTGAAAAATGAAAAATAAATATAATTGTTTTTCTTTATATTTTCAAAATTTCTGTTCAATAATTAAATTAAACTATCTACAATTCGCCGATATAATTTTTTTTCCAAACTAGTTATTTTTTCATATAAAAAAACGCATTTTACCGGCTTGTCTCAAAATGACATAGTTTAACTTTTGACGTGAAAAAGTGATAAAAATGCCGAATTTTTTTTGAACGTATTTTGTGAAAGCAATAATAGATTTTTGATTAAAATTTGGATTATAATAAAGAGATTTGATATTGATCTTTCATAATTTACTTTTAAAAATGCAATTCGAATGAATTTTCAATTTTTAATTTCAATTCACCTCTCGGTATTCCGACATTTGGTCGTGTGTCGACATTTGGCAATCTACTGTACTGTTTCGAAATATTTATTATCATAAATTTTTTTTTTATTTCTCCACATCGCACACACACTTCACGGAATAATTTTTGCACCGTTTCGTTAAATGAAAGCGTTAACACCGCAAGTGTTGGCTACGCGCGCTCTACGTAAATAAATTTAAATTTTGTATCCGTATCGAAGGAGATAGCAGAAACCACCGCTAAAATGCATTTTCAACTCATTGAAGTATGTAATACCAATGTCAACCAATTGTTCGATGTGTTTGGCGATATTGGCGTTAAACTGATCTGGAAGCAAAAATTCATTACGGAAATACGATTGGAATTGGAACGAATACTGATAGACGGAACACCGAAAAATAACATTATTCATTGCAGAAATATATTTCGCGACATGATCACATTCACTTTTAATCAAATGATAAATATAGGGACAGATTGGTGAACACAAACACACAGAGAGATATATTGGTAGGTGAAGTGTGTGTAAGATGTCTTATTTCAATTCGAGTGGTTTGGTTGTAATGTTACGCAACGTTTCTCGGAATCGTTTTAATTCAGTTTGTGAGAAAATGAAATGTTACATGAATATGCAATTAATTTGCCAAAGTGAAATCCACCGTATCCGAGATAATTTCCGTGGATTCACTTTTGATAATATCGCCTTGAAACCTTAAAACACATACATACAATTTTATGGGCGCACAATGAATGAATGTAAAATAAATTTTCGGTGATTCGTAAATGTTATTCTGGCGGAAGTTAGGTGAAAGTCGAATTGCTTGCCGATTACAATGCTACAGAAAGTACAAGCCAATATAATCAGAAATTAGTTGACAAAAACTTCAAAACGTGAAAATTGTTTCATTCAGTGCAAAACCAAAAATCGTGCCGTGCCGTCTGTTAGTGAGGAATTGCTCTATTACATACATAACAGATAAGAAGAAAAAACCCATATAAGAATTGGAATTCTACGCTCAAATGTCTATAGATTGTCACCGCAAATTTCGTTCTGCGTGAAAATGGTGCGCTCACCCGTCATTTGCAAACTTACATACTCGGAGTATATAATATATATATGTGTGTGTGAAGTGATGCCTTAGTGTTTACGATATTGTTTTGAAGAGAGCAAAGTAAGAAGCATCTTTTGTTATTCGTGAAGCTCGTTAAGTGAATTAAATTACATGCATCCATGTATATTTGGATTTATTTTTCAAGTATCATATGTTCGGTGAATCGGTACTTTTTCAACAGCAAGAAAACGCTTCATGTTCATATTGTTCGATATAGGTATTTTATGAACAATGTTTAGAATTCTCAACACAGTGGGTTTCATTGAAATTTAACGGTAACAACGTGTCTTTATTTTTGTATTTTGTTTTTGAAATTTGAATTTCCGCATTCAAAACGCTCTTCAGTATTCTTCAGTTTACCGAATGGATTTTTGTGGAATAATTTTTAAACCATATTTATTTAAATACGGCAAACAAAATAGAATAATAGAACAAAATGTTGATACGCTCCACTTGAACTTGAAGAAATGCCAACCAATATAGAATAAAAGACGATTTTAATTGAAAGCAAAAAACGATGAGATATTTTAAGAATTCCCCCCTGAATCCATTCAATAGATTTCCTCTCTCTGCTCCTCTTCATTATCCTGTTTAAGATGAATACACTTCGTCGAATCAAGTGCCACAATTCCATGGTTTTTATCTGTTTTTTTTTCTTGTTGTGTTGTTCTTTTTTTTATCATTTGGTGTGAAATTTAATAGCCAATAAATAAAAAAAAAATTGTGCATTTTATGAACCTGATTGTGTGTGAGACTTTTTATTGAATGTACATATTGTGTGCTCAATTATGGTCGCGACACGTTTTATTCAAATTTTATTGCTGTATCGACTTTAACAGCGATTTGACGATTTTTTTTTCTTCTTCATATTCTTCTTTCATAGATATTTCTTCATGAGAAAGCGAGTGGTTTTAGTTACCCGGGGTAACTTATCTCCGATATTCGAAAATGAATAAAAGGTCAATCATAAACAAAATGCTTTTCATTCTTACTATTTCTATAGTGCATGCGGTGCCCCGCCGCTGGGTGTGTCATAATATTTATATATCGAAGAAAAAAAAAAAAGCTCAATAACTGAATACTAAATATGGTGCTAGCTGCAAGAGATAAAAAGGAACGAAAAAAATCAACTGAATTGTAAAATTTCCGTTTTTATGACAGCAGTTTCGGATAAAAGAATTAACGTGTATTTGAATGAGGGTAGATTTTGTTTTGATGTTTTGAACATTTGTGATGAGAAGTTTGCTTCGGTATTACTTTTCAATTTGCCAGCCATTTGATAAACGTAAATTTTTGCCGTTGAAAGGAGAATAGAACGATTTTATTATGGACACATCAAAGCTGACACATACACCATTTTCTACTTTGAAATTATATACGAGCAGACAGACACGGCCACATTTTTAAGCTTCCACGGCAAATGGATCTCAATTGTAAATGTGTGGGTGGGTATGTGCAATATTTTTTAAATTATTTTCAAATTGGTACGAATCGTGCTCAATTGAAATGCGACGTTTTACAACGAATTCACATTATAAAATCGAGTTGAACATGAGTAAAGTGAGATAGATAAATCTACAATAATCATTGGTAAAAGTGTCAATGACTGAAATGAACTAACAGCTATAAAATTTACATTTCAACTGACAGAAATGTTTAACAATCCGCAAAAGTGTTAAATATTACTGTGTATTTATATATTTAATGTATCTTAAATACAAAATGACATAAAATGCTTTAAAATATTTTCGTTGCACTTAGATAAGGATTGCACTTATTGTCGTTTCATTGGACTCACTCGAATCATTACACCGGATTGCAGATACCTAAATCATCGTATTAAGAGTAAAACCAATTAAATGTGAATTGTCATTTGATAGTTTAATTTCATCCGTCAAAACAATCAACGATAAAATTCATCTCAGTTTGTCCATTTTCATCGCCACTGTAGTGTGAATATCCTTAGATTCAGGTGCATGGAAACATCAATGGAACGATATTTGAAAAAAACACATACAGACATCATATATATCATCTCAATGTCTTCTTCTTCGTCAGCTGTGTGAAATACTTCGTTGTACTTATCATTTGGAGATCACTATCTTTGGTGAGTGCATAAACTACGGCACTAAATTTTACACACAATAAAATTGCTCATGCAAGACTGTGTGATAATCGGTTTAATTGCCGACATTTGCATAAATTTAAATATATGATAATCTTGTGAAATCTTTTCATGTCCAATTTATCATGTGTGTTTGTACGTTTTCGGAACACACACGCAGAGAGAGAGAGAGAGAGAGATCTTCACTGAATAGAGAAGATGAATTTCACTTTCTCCAATTTCTAACCGTATCGCATTCGGCAGTTACTACATAATGAATAATGGTTCTAGTAACGATTACTATGTGAGCTTTTGAAACTCTGTGATGAAAGATGACGATATTACATTTACACGAGGAAAAGTATTGTAATGCATTTTGCCGAAATGTTGTGTTTTTCGGTGTATTGCTAATGTATATTTTTCATTCCTGTTATTTCATGTAATGTACACGAATCTTTTCTCATGTTTATGATTATGCCAATTGATTGAACATTTATATTAGTAAAGCGATTGTTTCTGTATGACTTAATGGCATCAGTGCTGAAAAGTTTGAATAACGAATGTAATTTAGTTTGTTTTGAAACCGAAATCAGTGACCCAAACACACACACACATCGTGAACGATAATGCCTGAAACTATTGTACTCGGTGAGTATTTATATTTTATATCACAAAATGTGTGCATTGGGCCCGAATGTTGGAACGCCTGTGAAGGAAGGAATTTGTGCCGGCATTTCGTGAGCTTGAGTCAGTTGTTGGCGTAGCACGGTAACGGTAATGGTATTTGTATTACGGATGCAGATGTTGGCAATGGAAATTTCAAAAAAAATATCTAAATACACGTGGCAATCTTTTTCCCTTTCATTTCTCTCGTTTTTCCTAGTCTCAAACAACATTGTGATACATGTTATTTTCTGTAGCCACAGGTGCGTTCAACGCGCAAAATATTCCAAAACTTTTTACTTTGCATTAAATTCAGATCGTTTGGTAATTTTCTGCAATGTGTGTGTGCGTGCAAGAAATTACGTTATACTCATTCCATTTGCATCAGATATGACTGCCATCAGTCAGCCCATCACACCGACACAGACACACACATTCGAATACAGTTTCTCTCTTTTGCACAATATTTTCCGGATTTGCGCTCACATACACACACACACCAATCAATAATCATTTCTAGCCATCCAGCTAAGTTGTTTGCTCATTTCCATTGATTTTTGTTTTTGTCATTGTTTATTCATTATTAAAGCACAGCGTGTCTATATGTTGTATTTTCTGTTTTGGTTTTTGTGGTTTGGCCGCTTGAACAAAAAAAAAACACATTAAGTGACAGGTAACATTTTTGTATGGAATAATCGAAGTGCTGCTTTTAGCAATGTATACGGATAATTCTTGGCAGAGTATAGAAAAGATCGAAAGGAAAAACCTAGTTTAAATGAGTCCGGAACGAGTGCACACACTAAACTTTTTTTTTTTGGGGGATGGAACCGAAAAATAACGTTTTCAATAAAATCATACACCATGGCTAGCTTTAACGCGACCACAAAGTGAAATTTATCAATATTATCGGTTTGAATTTGCTTTTGCGTATATATTTTTCATTTTTAAGTACAATTTGAAAATGACTGAAACATGCACGGGATAGATATGATATATATGCATTATCTACGTATCCTCATTTTTTCTCACTGTCTCTGACACCACAGTGCAGAAACAATTTCATGTGATGTATTTCTCTCTCTTAAGCTCTTCATACCATTTTGGTCTCGCTCTCTCACTAACATTCGCAATACAAAAATGATCAATTATTCAATTGATCCTAATGCATTGTTCGCTGTGCAATGAAATAAAACCAAAAAACTGCTGCACATCATATTGCAACCATGAAGCTTTAGTAATTTTAAACTGCTGTTCAAATGTTCATATGTGGCTAAATGCTTGCAATCTTTATGTTCAATTTTTGTGCATTCTCGAGAGAGCTCTGGGTTCCTCAATCATTGGCCATTTCAAATTCATGCATTTGAATTCAATGGTAAGCTTATTAATTTAGAAGGATATCGTCGTCTCCGAAATTCCGTAATTACTTTTTTGGACTAATGTGTCATTTTCTCAACGCAATCATTTTGCCAATGCTGTATATTCAATTCTAGTATTTATGTATGCATATGTATCTCGATATGTACATATAACAATTTGAAATTGAAATAAATAGCTATGTATACATAATGCAAAAATATCGATGGCTTTCTTAATGATGCTTGTGTACCATTGTTGAATGGCTAATGAAATCTTTTTGTTTGGATATGGTACATCATTAGCGGCAATGTCGACGGTCCGTTCACTCTTGCATTCACTTTGTTATTAGATTCGGCATGAATGTATCATAGAAAATTCGCACATAATTACCGTTCGCAAATGAGTTAACTCTACAGCCAATTTATTCCCGGAAATGGCATTTGGATAACTGTCATTAGCAGTCAAATCAAGGATGTACCAATGCAACAAAAACTATATATATCTGTTCATATATGCTTGTTCGATTTTATATTGTACGACACGCGTGCGCGCCCACCACAAATACCATTTCTATCTATTGCCATTGAAATTAGATAATTTAGTTTTGTTACGCTAACTACGCCGTTATGTATTTGTGAATTTAACGGTGATTTGGAATACTAACACATATCCGAATATTTTCAGCACAACGCTTAACACTCATTTCAAACTGCCAGAGATATGTCATCATTTCACCGAATTCAAATTAATGGTTAATAAAGTGACTAAATTTCAAAATTAATCGAAACGCTTTTTAATTCAAACGATATTTCTAATTATTGAACAAATCGAATGTGAAGTCGCCTATTGAAATGTCTTGAGCTGCAGTTAAAATGATATCAGAGGACACATCTCTCTCATCAATGATTTGAATATAACGTGTACATATTTGAATTCAAACAATATTGTATGAATACAACATTCAATTTTGTTCTATGACATGGTTGACATCACGTTTTAGATGAATTGATTGAACATCACTACTCGAATCCCATGTGTTTTGACATTTAATTTTTCGCCATTCGAACAGTTGAAAAGCGAATTTCAAAAGCCAATCGATTCAAAGGAACTGAAGACACTTTGATTGTATCCAATCCCCCGGAACGAACAAGGACTGTAAACCATTTCGTCAAGCTAACAAAACGAACCAGTTTTCACTAAATCTTGGGTCATACATTGTGATGGCGTTACGCTTTTGTATCCAACAAAATTTTCGATAATTTGCATTCTTCATTGAATGCATGCACCATACTCATCACGGATCCACTCTTCTGCTAAATAGCTCAAAGCCATTGTCAGTTTTAATGTGGAAAGAACGAATAGGCATATGATGCATATATCAGCACAAAACCTATTGAATAATGTCAAATTATCTGACAAATTAGGCTCCGAAAATCTAAATTACACAAAATGGCTTACCGACATAACTTTCCATCAACCCTCTGTGGATGAAGTCATCGACGAAGCAATTCTTGTGCAATCACTTGACTTTGTTTCCACTATATGCGTTTGTGTATCGAATACGCACTATCATCCATAAACCATTCCGACCCAGTTTATTAGCTAGTGTGTATTAGCGCATTATCAAAATGACGAAATTGTAACAAGCTTCATCAGATAATCGGATGAATTTCAGTAAAATTCAAGTCAACGAAAACCGCCTCAGTGAATTCCACACTAACTTATATATAGTTTTAATATACGGCAAACGATCCATAAATTAAATCATTAGCCGATATGTCGGTGTTTAGTATCGCTTACCATTCACACCCGACTACTGATCGTCGGCAATTTTGTTTCACGCCGACAATGTTTGTTTACCCGTACTGGTTTTCCCAAATGAAACCACCATTATTACACCATTTATATTAACATATGGGCAACCGTTTAACCAAAAGAAACTATTTAAATGTGATTTGTCTCGTATAAAACACTAGAGGTTATCGTCAACTTTAATTTTAGATGGCTTTATGTTCAAAATTAACCGGCTGACTAGATGTGAACATTTATATGTTTATCCACTATGATTCGTATCAATTCGGTTATATTTGACTGACTTTTTTGCACACAGGCATTTAGGTGTTGACAACCCTTCGGAGGTTGCGCCAACAACTATGCACACAGGTATTTTTAACTAAAAAGTAATACTTTTATAATAAAATAATGAAAATAACAAAAACAAAATAATATTCTATATAGTAATAACTTACTTGTAGAGTGGTTTGCCAGCACTTTCTCTGAACCATAATACCATGTATACTCGATCGTCTCTCACTTCTGGTTCAATATCACATGGTAACGATGTACTTCGGCCGAGTACTGCTTCAACTGTAACAGTCGACACTGCAAATGAAATATAAAAACAAATCGCGTTGTTTTATTTGGTTTGTTTAACAAATTGGCAATAAATTGAAACAAATGTTGTATGGTCATTGAAACATTTTCAAATTTCTACATATTTTAAAATAAAATCCATTATTCATTTATCCAAAATCTCTATGGAGAAAAGAGCAATATTTGTCTAATTAGTGTCGCAATACTATTAACAAAATTTTAATCCCAAATAAACTGATTCGATGATCGACGAAATTCCATAATCGATGAATATGTTTTCGAAATGTCACGAAATAAATGTTTAATGTCATTTGAAATTGGGCAAACAATGAGATATTGGCAGATTTTCAAATGTATTGCGATTGGGATGGCCCAAATGGGATTATATATTATATGGATATTTGATCACACATCAGTAACGCATATTCACAAGCACACTGCACCGACAATCAATTTATTCAATTTTCGATGAAATCACAATGGTACATTGATAACAAAATGTTTGGTCTTTTTAAGCCGGGCGCGGATGCAAGTACATGCACTGTTACACATTTATATTTTGACTATACGGCGATGATAAAATGCAATCAGTTGAGAATCGATTATTTTTGTCCAATAATAATATGGCAATCAATGCCATTCTCTTCAGTTTTTCCATCTCTCATCCACATTTTGACTCGTTTTTTTTTTTCAATGTGCATGAGTCGTAACAATATCAATACTTTCTTTCGCCAACACTGCTTTCTGATTGACACTGTCACGGTGTTGATTGTTTGACATTTATGGCACCCTAGTGCAAGATTTTTGACTCATTGCTCAATTTTCAGTCGATAATATTAGGAAAACCAATTTAAAAATAAAACTGATCGAAATTAATTGATTATTAATAGTTCAGTGAAATAGTCCAATCGATTATTAGACAAATTAACGTGATTTTAATCATTTTTACGGTATATTCACTGAAGTTGATCGAAATTATATACAACTCAATCAGTTTATTATCAGGTGTTATTCAAAAACGAACCATAAATTTTCATTCGGCCACCAAAATGTTCGATCATTGCATTTTTACGAATTTAAGAGAAACAAAACTTTATACTTTTTATGCCATTTTTCTCATTTTTTGTTTCCGATTTCCTAATTTAGCAGGGATTTTTTGAGCAAATCCGTTTGTACTCAATTACCAATTTTTTAGTGTGACCCTCAATGATTTTCACCAAAAGTGCACAATTTTTTTAAAATTCCAAGATTTTTATCATTCAATCAAGTTTATTTTTCACAAGGGCACCTGATGACGATGTACCAGAGCCCGTGAACTGATGGAAATATTTTTATATCATCGAGAATTGCATTGCAATTGATTTTTCCACGGGTTTTTAAAATTACATTTGAAATATTTCAATTACAGTAAAAAAACGGCATGTAAATTTTTCGAAATAACAATATTATTTGTGCTTTCATGATTTTAAATGATAAATCCATTGGTATGTGTGAAGGTTATATGTAATTATCATGTTCTGTTGATTGTGTGGAAGTGCCGGTGTGAAAACATTGTACCAAACAATGATTTATTTTTCTCACCGATGGGGATCATTGATTTTTCATAGGTTCTACTTTTTTTTATCTTTTCACTTTTTTCTTTAGAAAAAAAAAATAAAGCGAAACAAATTTGATGCATAAAACGAAAGAAGATTACATTGTAAAAGTATCGAGCACAAGTACCGAAGAGAAGGGAGAAAAACATGCCCAAAAAATTAAGACGTCCTGACGATTAACTTCATTTTATACTCTTCAACAAAAAGAAATAAAACGAAATCATGACGCTTATAAAATTATATTGCTGAAATAAATCCAAAGTTTGTTTGTTTTCTTTCCCGCTTTCGCTTGTCCCTTCACATGTTTTCGCATTTTTTCTTGTATATTTTCTAATGTTATTGTTGATGTTTTTCATTCGTTATTTATTCCAACCCAAATAATATTATGTGCACACGGTTCTCACTCTCTTATTTTGGGTGTGCAGTACACACGCATCATCATCATCATCTTATGTTTTCGATTTTGTTGTTATTGTTATTGCTCCTTGTTGCTTTGCTCGTCATCTGTTACATGCAAGTTTTTTAAGACCTTAGTCATGAAGAAGCAAACGACATCAAAAAAACTTATTGCATTATCCGTAACCACAGCATAAAATTGTGTACATTTATACACCTTTTATAATATAGGCTCTTCGTAACATCTAATAAATTTGGTTTTCACCTGCGCATCGAATGACATCAATTACATGTTTTATGTTGAACATTTTTCATACAAGCAAGTACAAGTTTTTCTCTTATGGAATTCGTTCACTTAAAGAAAGCGAGAGCTAACGAACCCATTTTACATAATGATTATGATGATGATGATTTTCCATGCATATATAGAAAGTTAGCAAATCAGAGAAAAAGAAACAAAATACTCACTTAAATAGTGCTTAGCTTATACTATAGGAATGAGATTTGCAAATAAAATGACCAAGACTTCAATCCAACAATCCAAAATTTATATGAAAATATTGTTAACCTTGAATGACTCAACGCAGCACACACCCCATTTTAGCAAAGTCATAGTTTGAAACAAATTACAATTGCATAAAGTTAAGTTTATTAAACTAAGATGTTCTGTTTAACCATGTGTCCAAATTTATTTATTTTTTTCACATTTTCTTTTTACAACAAAGCTCTTTTCCCTTAATCTTCAATTGTTTTTTCTTTCGCCAACCGAAAACTTGTTCATCAGTTGCATTTGTGTTTAATAAACAGCTGGACAACAACAACGACATAAGCTCACAATATAATGTACTCGTCAAAATGATGTGTTTTCTGCTTTGTTGCGAAACAAAATATGTGGCGCATCAGCAACATCAAATCTCATAAAGCAGTATCGCTGATAAGCGGTCATTTATGTGCTTCAAAACGGCCACTTATGCATTTGATGGACCATTTTCGAATCCATCGACTTCATCGTCAATACCGTTGTTTGAATCTTCATGTGCGTTTTATTTCACTGCTTATAAAGACGTTCCTGGCATGTGTGTGTGCTTGTTTATTCAATGCTTGTGAAAATATGTGTTGATGCTCATATTATGCTATACGGAAATTCTTCCTATATCAGATGTTTAAGTATGTGGATAATATACATGTGGTGCAAGAAAAAAAATATACTCATCGCACACACACACACACGATGGATTGATTCTCTTCAACTTTTCCAACAGGATGTCGGTGGCATGAAAGAGAATATTAACACTGAACACTTCAACTTTATCCTATTTGAATAAGAAACATGAAATTCAAATTGCCACTATATTCTATATTGTGTCATGTGCATGTCCAAAGTGAGCAACATGTATTCAAGGAAATCGTAAGTTTAAACCGTGTGTGTGTGTGTGTGTTGTATAAGTTTTATGGTCGAAAGTAAAAACGTATAATCACACACTCATATTCAAGCGATAACTTTAACTATGCGGCTGATTTATTTGCTATTCGAGGTCGTTTACTAACTTGTCACATGTTCGATTCACAAACATTTTCGCAACGACGGTTTTTGGAAGCAAAATGCCGTTGAAGCGCCATGAAAACACAATGAAAGCAAACCGTAAACAAACCGATAGAGAAAAAAAAATATGTCAGCATAAAACATTCATATCGGAAAGATAGGCAAATTCGATTGTGTTCATGTGATAAATTGTAGAGGCGAGCTGCTTTCAAACCACTCGAATACACACATTATTGATATAGCCATTTTCAATGTACACAGTGTGTTCGAAGTCGCCTCGTTCGCATTTTTATTTTTAATACATTTTTATGCCAGATATTATTATGTATGTATGCATTTTACTTTTGCCTATTAATTTTATGAATCACAGTTTTTATTACGAACGAGTTAAAATAGTAAAGTTTCTCAAAAAGATCGTGCATTATTATTACTCATTCCTTTTTTACCTCATTGAGGTGAATATACATGAGAAAGACATCGGAAGTCATTCAGTAAATTGTTTATGACCTCTAGAAGAAGAAGAAAAAAAACATGTAGAGAGAAACCAACAACCACACGACAGCAATGACGATGAATAGTACTTTCGGTTTTTATAGCTAAACAACTCGTGTTTTTCGAGTAAGTTGTTTTCAAAACTAAAATCCTTCTTTCGTTCCCTCTCGTTTTGATGAACCGCACTTTTATTTCGTTCGCATATATTTTGCGGTCTATTTGACGTGTTTTAGTATTCGTGTGGAATAGCGGCACTTTATGTGCTCATTTTTCTATTTACATTTCATTTGAAATGCGTACAATCAAGTGAAGTTTGCCGTAAACGCACACAAACTCTTTTTCTACTTCTTTTTTTTTTCTTCCTCTTATTTATTCATTCATTCTCCATTCTCTATTACTATGAATGACTTCTCTGAATTATTTTAAGTTGAATTTTCTCTTATCTAGTATCTATATGCACACACACATAGCCGCACACCGAATAAATCAGAAAAATGTGATTTAGCACAGTTATTTAGCAAAAAGACGTACTCCCGACATGAATTAGGGTAGAGCACATTTTCTTAAAATTTCAAATAAAATTCATTTTTATCTAATCTGCACCTAAATTATCCCCGACATGATACTATCCTTTGGAAATGTAATTTTTATCCATAAAACGAAATGATGAAAGTTTAAATTCATTCTGAATTGACAATTTAGAAAGAGAGAGAGTTCGAAAGAGCACCACCCTAGTATTCAAACTCGTCCTAACACTTTACAAAAGAACGCATTGCATACACGTGCAAATAGACAGTTGATTCCGGTTGTCATATTTAAAAAAAAAGAATGAAAAATATGATGAGTGGCTTTAAGTGTGTGCATTCTCAACGATACGCACCTTTATTTATATGCTTTCTCCTGTCACTTGCCCAGCATTTGCGTGTGATTTTTGCTGCTGCTTGGTTAAATCAGACACATATATATTCTTTCTGGTTGCTATCCTATTAGTACATGCAAAGCATTTATTAAATTGTGCGCTTTTCAAATTTCACTTCACTTGCCACTTTACCGTGTCAGTTGTTGTGGTGAAAGAGTGCGATATGCGCGATTTATATGTATATTTCGCAATTTATGCAAATTATACCATTTCATTTAAGTCAGTATAGATATCGGTTGGTTGTGAGCAAGATGAGCTCTTTTCGGGAAAAAAGACTTTTCCCCTAGATTCCGTCGACATTGAAGTTCGTGAAAAACGCGCGCGAGCTCACAGCAGGAATGAAAAATATCATGGTCATGATAAGAAAACGACGTCAATTTCAGAGACAGTTTTGTCTTCGCCGTTTATATCGTAGAGATTTGATGCAACATAAAATGCACACATAAATATACGTAAAAAATAAATAGAGTTTCAAGGGTCTGAAATCAGCACAAGAGATTTTATTTCTTTTAAATATATCAACACACGGCGTACATCTTCCTGTGAAGGCATACCCATAGACAGAGTATTGCTCAGCGCTGCTACCATCCACAGCATATTAAAATATTTTGCTGAGAATGCGTCGTCCGTCGCATGTGAACGTTCGTAGCATTTTATAGATCACAGCGAACAAGAATGAATGCATCGTTCTCTTCACGATTATGTGACTCAAAACATTCAAACGATTGAATAGAGAACAATGCATGTATTGTTGTTCGCTGTGATGTATAAACTGCTACGTACCTTCGCATGCGAAGGACGACGCATTCTCAGCAAGATATTTTAATATGCTCTGGATGGCAGCAGCGCTGAGTAATACTCTGCCCATAGATATTCGAAAGTAGGCAAACCAGGAGGGAGGTAATTTTAAAATCATTCAAAAAAAAGAAAGGAGGTAATTTCCTTTCAACGAAAAGTGAAGAGCAAACGAATTCTTCAAAAGTGCATTTCTTCAAGGAGAAAATTCGATCCCTTTGACCCCTGGTCACATTTTTGCATCATCAATTTGGATTAAATAAATTCTTACTCTATTTTCATACAAAACCGAAATAGAATCGAAAGAAAAATCAGAATATTATCATTATAAATTGTTGTTACTATTTACACCAGTAGAAGAAAAAAATTAACGAATTAAAAAAAAATGTGAAGGTATTTTAATTTTACAAGTGTTTTAATTTGCGCCAAATAAATTTAGTTCAAAAATTGTATTCCATTCGAGCATCAATTTTAAATCATTTATAAATGTCGGAAATAAAGTCCCATTATACGTCGAATGATATGCGGTAAAAGGATAGGCTCCAAAAATTAAACGAACAAAAGAAAATAATGTAAGCGCACACTAAGGACGCGATGTAAAAGATGAATTGAGAAAATATGCAGTCATTGAATTAATGAAGAAAAACCATTGAACGCTTTCCTTCTCTCTCTATCTCGCGCGCGCTTCTTTCCCCTTTGTTCTTGTTTTAATGCAGACTTAATTATTGCAAAATGTCGGTAAAATTGTTTGCTAAAGTGTGAAAAACGCAGCGAGAAGTAGAAAAGAATATGCAGATCGAAATGGAAAAGAAGAAGCAGAAAAAAGGGATTTTCGCAATGCGAACCATATGCTACTTATGCCCAGAGACGATTTAATAGTCGCATAATTTTTATTACGCTTACAAATTACTACTTTAACTATTTTCTGACTCACACAAACACATATACACACATAACATATATATGGGTAAATTGGAGACCCGCTGTACTAGAACATATTTTTCATTCCAAAGATAAGCATCAAGCAAGACGAGTCTTTGTGTGTGGTTTTTTGGGTTTCACTTGGTTTTTTTTTTTTTGCGATAGCTTTACAGATGCGGTCGTTGAAGAGGGCGAAGACGAAAATGGAGTGGTGAGCATTGTTAGTGTGTGTTTTTTATACATTGTGCACACAGATTTGCACAGCCGATAAAAACATGATACACACCGGCGGTTTGTGTGCCCAACTGTAGACAACGCGTTACAAAAATGATTTTAATGTGAAAAAGAGAAATCGCGCACAGGGCAGCAAAACTTATGCCATAAATTATTTTATTGGGTTCAAAATACTGAAGCTGCATGCGGGCATTGGGAAGACGCACTTGTGATTCGTCGAATAATTCTTCTTCTTCGTTGAAGTCTTTGTTTTTTCTTCGGCCACCGAATGTGTATGTGGCTGAAATGTTCTATGAAGACTGTATGAAAAAGTGTATGCTCCGAAAATGGAGAGTAAACGAGAAGACGAAGCAAAAAAAAATCATTGAAGACGCTTCCAATAGCATGAAAAATGGCATAAAAAAGGACATATTTCATTAGTCATTACAAGATGCATTTAAAAATGTTCATGCTCTTGTACCGTGGTCCATATTTTGTGCATTCAGACAACTTATATGCAAAGATGAGATGGGGTAAAAGTTAAAAACAGCGACGGTGGCGGCGACATCGCTTTAAAATGAACAAACCTACATACCAACAAACTGACATTTCATTTTGGCCATTTTTGTCTACTTCACTTAATGAAATACGTTATTTTCTGCTTAAAATATAATAAAAATTGTATGTGCAAACAATACAATTTTAAATTTTTATCATTATACGAGTTTTTGCCTACATAAAATGAAGAGCATACATGGGAATAGCCAAAAAAGAAAATATGTCCGACCTTTTATCATTCTTCTCTTAACCATTAATATTAGCATGATACTCGAATAATATATTAAAAATTCATGAATAAAGTACAAAGTACGGACACGGCTGCATCCTTTCATCAAGCATACGCGTGATATTAAGATAATTTCATTTCTTTATTTTTGTGTATGCACATATCAATATAATTGCAATGCAAAAAGCGTATAATACACGCACGAAAAGCGAACATTTGGCCCGGGATTCGGTAACCTCTAATGGCAGGCAACGATATTTTATTTTATTTTTCAACACAAACACCATATAAACTGGCAAATAAATTCACATTTACAGTGCGCACACACACACACACTTTCATAAAATCGAAATTGGAAAATGGAAAAGTTTACGCATATATTAAGGACACTTCAGCAACCATTTAATTAAAGTTAAATTAGTTATTTCCATAGCAAACAATTTCCTTTCTCTGATGTGTGTCTGTGTATGCGCGCTTGAATGGGAGAGTTATGGTAAAAGATGAAAGAGAGAGAGAGAGAGAGAGAGGCACGCGGTGGTTGGGTGATGATATTGTTCAAACTTACCACATGCAATGCTTTTGTGCAACTACCATAATAAGAGGTCGAAGAGAGTGCCGAGCCGTGGATTTATTTATTTGTTGCCTTTTTATGTTGCTTGCATATTTTTCAAAGAGAAATATGTATTAATTTTTCCGATTTCCCATCCGTCGGCATTGAAATCTGGCTAGTACAAGAAACAGTTGTACAAGCATCCAACATCATTCATATTGAATATGTAGACCAAAGTAGTTTACTCTCGACTGCGTTTTTAAGTAACCCTTTACATTCACTTCATTGGAGTCTCTCGCATCTGTAACTCGCTAAGAACTGGGCAAAAAAACTTGAAAATGAATAAATCTGACGAGAAATCTTTGGGCCTGTTTATTAGTCACTTTCTTGAAACTTATCGAAACTCTTTAAACTCAACAAGAAATTTCGAAAATCGTTTCATTTCATTCAATCTTTCATCACATGATATTTAGTTTCAATCCTAATATTAACATATTGATTTATGAAGAAAAAAAATCGCTACGGTTTAGTCGTAATTTTGTCATTGCAATACCGCAAAGCAAACTGAATGCAGCCAATCATCCAACGTAATTTTCGCATTTCTTTTCCGTCAATTTTAAATTGAAATAAAACTGTATCACTTTCAGTTTTTATTGCTAATTTTATCGAGGAATTTTATGTCAGTATAGAATTGAAAATGGTATCGCCATTTCGTTCAAAATCGCATTTCGATTGCAATCCAAATGACGTAGAACGAAAAAAAAACTATATTCCTTGCAATTTTATTTTATCGTTTCTCTATCATTCTTCACGGTTTTTTTTCTTCTCGGCCTGATTTTTTGAAACCAAATTATTTTTTCAACACTTTTCGCCAACTTCGTTCGACGAAGACCTCCGATCCTGATATTTTAAATACTTGTACGAGAAATTGCGAATCGAATTGAAAGTGATTTAAGAGAAATAACGGTTGAAACGGAATGATTGTGGCTCATAGGCATACGGCACAGCAGCAAACGACAGTCATAAGAAATGAGCTATGTTAAACCATGTATAACAAACACTTTCATTGAATATTTCATATAGAATTTGCGTTTGCTTGGTGTGGCAACATTCGAATGGTTGTTAATGTTCGTGCATGGGAACATATCTTGTGTGGGATCGGGTGTAGAATGGTTTGCGTGCCACTGCAATCGACAAACGAAAACCAATAAATTTGAAAAACTTAATTAGGATATAAATTTAAGCTCAATCGGTTGAAATTGTTTTTAAAATAGCGGCTAAATAAAATAATTTCATCGTATTTTCCACACATACACATCTATACATAATGGAATGAATTTCTTCTCTTATTTTTCCGTTCGAGAAGATTTGTTCCTTCGTCGTTGTCGTTGTTTTTCTTAAACTTCGTTGTTATATCCCCCTCTCTCGCTCTCGCTCTCGCTCTCGAAAAGAAAATGGATTAAAGCTGTTATAGAAACGGCAAATCTTGCAATTGGAAAACCGTATTAATCTATATGGTCGTTTCTACATTTATTTCAACAAAGAAATTGTGAAAATTATCCGGAAGTGAAACGATTACCGATTTGCTGAACCCCATAAAATCGGTTGTTATTTTGGATACCGTTGTGTACGCGCTTACATAGAATTTTTTTTTATTCTCCGGCTTCGTTATTGTCTCAGACATTTTTTTCTTCCAATATTACCCTTGATTCAACCATGTAAGAGATAGAGCGTCCATGAGAATATCTTAATAACAATAATAATCGTAATATGAATTCGTTCGCCTGGAACAAGAACAAGAAGAAAAATCGAAAAAGAAAGTCAAAGCCAAAAATATTTTGAACACATTAGACTTTTTTTGCTATTGTGCGTGGCTGGATTTCTTCGGGAGATCGGTTGGTCACTGAGTGTCTGTGCCACTGTGCCGATGGAATTGTGATTTTATGTGTATTTGTTTCATTTGCGCTTTTCGCATATCGAATTATCTGTGCTTGGCTGAATTGTTGTTTCCACTTGATGCTGCCGCAGCATTCTTACATTGAGTCTCACATTGTGAAAAAACATATTTATGTTCGGTAAATGTGTGTGTGTACTCTATGTTTTCGTGTGTATTAATGCTTCTGTTGATTGCTATAATATAGAGTTTCCCCCATAGTACTAGAATATTAATGACCCTTGTTTTTGCCATAAAATGTTTAAATGTCTCTCATTCTCACAAACGCGCACCCACAGTCTTCTATTTTCTGTTTCAGTGCATGTGTCATCCAAGCCGTAAGCAGCGACATAAGGCCAAAGTGAACGTTCTTTTTTCATGTTGCTGTTGTTTTCTAGTGGTACAACTTAATCAGACGCAATCATTTCGGCTGCCTTTGCACAAAATGATTTGAAATTTATATTATTCGGTTTTGTTTCTGCGAGCATTGTCTGGCTTCAAATTGTTGTGGGTTAAACGCTTACATATTCATATTATAACGTTTTTTTTAGTCTGTAGAAATGTTGCAGAGATTTTATTGCATTTTACATTGATTGCATTGACATTGGTATATACTTGATTTAGTCAAAGCTCATAAAATAGAAAGTGTCGTCTACATAAAATTAAATAATAATTACTTATTCAGATCTAAGGGTGTTTTTTTATAATAACGTGGTAATAGCATTTACTAATTAAAGAAACACAAACAAATTAGGGTGTTTTTCAATTATATGATGGCCATTCGCACAAGGTATACAAAATGTATTTTATTTTGACCACTGAACTGCACAGAGGTTGTGATTGTGAACGTGATTGAATTTGTGAAATTTATTATAAACACCCTAATTCCCATAAAATTATTTATCAATCTGTCATTTTCATAAAATTAATTTATTGAACGGTAATTGCGTTCGTAGATTTAATATTTATTGATTGTGTTTGCTACAATAATCGTGCAGACGTTTAATTAATATAAATCCAGTCCATGGACTTTGTGCATCCGGAAATAACCCAAAGAAATTGAGTTAAAAGTGTTTCGACAATATCGTTCTAAATATTTGACAACATTTCAACTCAATATTTAATTAGTTTTTCATCTGGATCAAATCTCTTTGATATAATATCGTCACGAATAACGCTTCAACGATTTCAATATTTTAATGAACTGCCACTCCGTTCCTTTGTATGTTGAAGCGAGTGTGTTCGTGAAAAAGCAAAAGACGATGCAATTGGCGTGTAAACATACTCCATAGCATTTCAAATACATGCTTTAACTATACCAATGAGTCATACTCGCATTTTGTTTCTTTTCGTCAAATGAATTTGGACAATATTTTTCGCGCAAGCGATTCGATGGAAGTATAAAGATGAGCGCGTCATTTTTTTTTTAGTGAAACAAACAAAATTGAAATCCATAAAATTTTATACCTGCCATTTTTTATCTTCAAATAAGACACACTCACGGCCTACACTCAAAACAACTCAGTAAACTAGCAGCACATGAAATTCGGAGGGAGGGGGAAATGAGCATCCATAAAACGTGCACCATCATCAAGGTCAATTACTTTGACAGTTTTCGAAAAAAAAACAGCTGTCATTTTTCGTCTCGATTTGTCTCTTTCTTTCCCTCAAATCGAATATTCAGGAAAAAAAGAGAGAAAGGCAAGTAAATGGAGATAGAGTGAGAGAGAGAAAATTAGCGATATTTTTGGTGGAGTCGATTCTATTTTGCCCTGGCTCGATAACGCTTAACTAAAGCTATTTGCTTTTGCCAAACATATCAACATCAATTTATATGGTTATTCCAACAGCAATATGAATGAATGAGTGAATAAACAAAAGAGGTGAAATCAAAATGAATAAAATTGAAAGCGAGAAATGAAACAAAAAAAAAGGTTTTTTCATTCAAATTGTATTAAACAATTTCGCCCGAAGAGCAATAGAAAAACTGTCAAAGAAACACAAGTCATAAGATTAAAATGAGAACAACGAACGCACCATATAACGACAACGATGTATGCACGCACAAAAATAAATAAATAAAATCAAAATGGAAAAATATATATGTGGAAAAGCAGAACTCACTGTTGCGCAGCAAAACAAAATGTATTGAAATGGTTTTCATTTCGTTTTATTGTAAGAGGAAGAAATAAAATGATGAAAAATCGAGACAAAACACACAAGGTTGTGAAGAAGAAGTAAAAAACATTGACAAAGAAAGGAAAGAAAATTCGAGCAAATGAGGCATGAGAACGAACTGAGCCTCAGATGAA
This sequence comes from Contarinia nasturtii, assembly GCF_009176525.2. Taxonomy (NCBI): domain Eukaryota; kingdom Metazoa; phylum Arthropoda; class Insecta; order Diptera; family Cecidomyiidae; genus Contarinia; species Contarinia nasturtii. The sequence continues at coordinate 3,376,663 of NW_022197436.1, read as the reverse complement.
GTGAAATAATGAAATGACAGACAGACACACAGAGCATTCGAATCAATAATTTCCATTCCAAGAACAATATTTTCAATATCGATTTTTGTGATGTCATTCATATTTCAATAAAATGAAAAAAAAAAAAAAATTATCTCCAATATGTCCATAATTTTCATGAGAATATTGTTTGACGCTGTCAATTGTTACGGTACACATATGTATATTGTTCGATATTATTTCCGTACGAACAATATTGACGCATACACACTCATATATATACTGAATGTTGAATTGACATTGATTGAAATGAGCGCGCATCGTTTCATTTGTCATTTTAATTTCAATTGATTTATTTTGTCATCTTGATTTCACCAAATATTTGAGAAAATTGAAATTTAAATTGAAGACAAGTAGCAACAATCGACAATCGGATTTTATTACGAATTCATTTGCACAAGAAGACACACAACCACAAGAAATTTTATCCATATCACAAGACAAGGAAAATGATATAAAGTTTAAAACCGTCAACTTTTCAACCGATTCAAAGGCATACATATATAAATCTTCGAAATTAACGGTACAATAAATCGAGAAACAGTCGCAAAACTTAACAATATAGCATATAAGTAAAATGTATGGATTGGGAGATGAGCATTGCTGTTTTTTTTTTTCTTGCAAACATATTCTCTTTACGAATAAATCGTTTTTCAAAGACAAATTTTTCGCATCATCGTCAGTTTGTCGAAATGAAAACCGACAAACAGCATGACCACCAAAGACGAAAACGAAGAAGATGCCAAAATATTTCGTAAGTAAATGGGAAATAATCAAACCAGATTAAAACCGAATTTAAATATCGCTTTTGCCAATTTATAGACAAAATAATTTCAGTTTAAAATCTCATTCGAGCAAATGGTTTGTTAAACAAGAACTGCAATTTGATGCACCTGGCCCAAACGGGTTGGATGTGTCCAGAAAATTGTTGACTCGAATGTGGTGTGTATGCGGTTTTCGCATATGCATACACACACACATCTTCCAGGCGAAAATTCACGCAATTAAAGTCCATTTTAAATGAAATTATTCGAAACTTACACAACTTGAAACTTTCAAATGGTTAAAATAACTTTAAACAATCTTTCTTATGAAATGGATCGGTTCATCTCGGTTTGGAATTTAGTTTTCATGCGATAAATTATGCATAGTTTGGTTTGTCGAAAATCTATAGCTCTTCCAAGCAAATCTTTGTGCAATTGTTTAAAGGGAATTTTTTTTCTTTTTTATTTTCCAATTTTCTTCGAATTGCTCTCGAATTATAACGGTGAATTATGAGAAAATTCAGCATAATTTTGCTGGGAAAAGTTTTGTGTGACTATGCCTAAGTTAATGTGGTATATGTTGTTTTGAGTGTGCCCAAATTTATTTCGCCAAAAATTGCAACCAGAACATTGTTTAGTTCGTACTCATTTTAGACGAAATGATATATGGCGAAAGTGTGATTCAATGATCTATCATCCCCAAATCAATTGAATCACAAAGGCTTGCGAATTGAAACGATGGTGATCTCATTAGCCAAGTACTTAAAACCGATTACATGTTCATACTCAACGGCATTTCGATTCAACGTATTTTTGTTACAGAGTATCCCCATCCACCAATAGACACATAAAGTCATTCAATACAACTACAAAACCATTCATTTATGCCAAAAGGATTTAAACAAAAAAACAATCATTCCAAATATAGTGCTCAATGTGCTGGTTGAATAAACTTTTCACCTCCGGGCATCGAGATTTGTTTCTCTGCGTTTTAACTCTCTGTTTTTTTTTCTTGAAAAATATCGCATACGAAACAATTGTGAACAAGAAAATCCAATTCAAAAAAAAAAATACTTTCAACTTTTATTCACTGCTTTCGAACAAGTAAAGAATGCATATCTCGTGTGTGCCGTAAAAATGCCACGATCATAACATTCCGAATTTTCTATAAACAATCTAAAATTGTTTCGGTCTCTTGTCATAGTGCAACAAATTCCAATAGAATTTTTCAGTTACTTTTGTTTTTGTTTTGTTTTTGTTGCTGTCATTGTCACCATCTCTCACAAAACTTGCAGCAAATAGCAAGACAACAAGAAAGAGCGCAAACAGCAAAAACCTAATTGATTTAAGGTTGCCGATCAACTCAAAAACGCTTTATAATCATTTTCTGCTCGTCTCATATAATTTCATTTACAACTTAATTTTTGCTTTGATTGTATTTTACCGACACATTCTTTACAAAGATTTACTAACGCTCTATGTCACTAGCACTTTAATTAATTTGTCGATGCAACTTTTTTTCGCCGCTTCTACACAAAGTATATAAATGTGTGTGACTTAATACACAGTGAATTGGACGATAGAAATGGAATGACAACGAGAACGACGCACGAGAGGGAGGTCGAAAGTGATAGAGAGAGTAATCATTTCATCGAAATTCACCACATATTTGATATTCCGATTGGACGCTGTGGAATTTTGCTTTGTAATGCTTTTGGTTGTGGTGAAGATAAATGGTTAACTTTCGAAATAGTTTGCATAGCTTCCGGCGTTTGTATCATATTCACATAATTATTTCTCTCGTTTGATCACCACGTATGCGACTTTTTCTTATTTGCACAACTACATTCAAATCTATCCATTTCTCTGTGTATATATATCCATGTGGGTGAAAGGCACATTTCAGTAGCATCATCATTTGGTTTCATAATTTTACCGATTTTTTTGCCATCATCAAATTTGATGTTCGAAATGTGTTCAATTTAAATGTTGAACAACATTTCTCGCAATCGCTTTCAATTTTACAACAAAAATAGAATTTATCAGAAGAAATATAACTTATGCTTAATTAATTTTATGCTTAAATAAAAAAAAGAATTCGCTGCGAACAGGATTTGAACCTGTGCGGGCAGAGCCCAATGGATTTCAAGTCCATCTCCTTAACCACTCGGACATCGCAGCTATATGTGATCGTTCATTTTTGCGCACTCTCCACGAACATTATTAAATACATAAATGTATACTCGAAAAAAAAAAATGAATTTAATTAAAAAAAAACTTGTTTTATATCTACCTTGTCTTTTTCGTATGCGTGACTATTGAATTTTAAATATGGAATCGAAAAAAAAGTTGAAAATAAATATTTTTCAAAGAAAAGAAATGCCAAAGTAATCAAATAACGCAAACACATTTGATTACACGTTGAGTTTGCACAATTTTTATATAGTTGGTCAGTAAATAATACGTCAGCATGAAACGAAAGAAATTCGTCGTAGATCGCTGTTTATCGTCTTATAAAAGAACTGAAAATCCAAATGCCGTTTTTTCCTCATTTTATTTTGCATTTCCACAATTTTGGGCGAGAGTGTTCAAAATGAGATTAGTGATCACATATAGCTGCGATGTCCGAGTGGTTAAGGAGATGGACTTGAAATCCATTGGGCTCTGCCCGCACAGGTTCAAATCCTGTTCGCAGCGAAACCATTTTTTTGCAAAAATTTACAAAATCATGTAACTCACGATCGATAGGTCTAGCGATAAGTTTCGCAAAATCTAAAAAAAAAAATCCACCGTTCCTAGTACAACACTAGGCGTTTTTAAAGCATTGACAAAACATGTCGTCGGATTTCACAATTGAATCATATTTGGCGTTTTGTTTATTCCATTTCAACACAATGTTTCTCACATTTTTATGAAAATCGCAATTCATATTCAAACTTATCACCTTTGTCATTTGTTCGAGTAAACACATTGTTTGCCATCGTATAATGTTCGACTAGATCAATAAAATTGTAGAAATGATCAGAAAATAAACGATTAATTGAGTTAAAATCACAGAGCTGCGATGGCCGAGTGGTTAAGGCGATGGACTAGAAATTCAACTTGAAATCCATTGGGCTCTGCCCGCACAGGTTCAAATCCTGTTCGCAGCGAATATATTTTTTGCAAGTTCGTCTAAAATGAAAATTACATTCAAAATTACAGTGTTTTTCACTTATTTCATTCTTTTTCGGTCTTTTTATCCACCCAAATCATCCATATTTTCGCATAAAAATTGAAAAAAATGAGTAAAGCATAGCAAGTGTATTCTTTTTAAAATAAATAAATTTTAAGCTGTTTGCGCACATCAAAAAATGAGCACATTGTGAAGACAAAATCACAGCATTTAGATTATATTGAAAATATATTTAAACAGATGTGTCTGCTTACGTATACATTTTTTTAAATGATTGAGTAAAAAAAATACTTTCACAATTCCAAGATTCGAACTCACAATCACAACAACGGAACAGATCATTTAAGTATGAGTTTTTTTTTCATGGTATCAACCGCTCGGCTAGAGCGACAATAACAAATTGATATCTTCAAAATACTTCTATTCAGAACAAGTATCAAATGCCACGCTGGTTTTTTGTATAATATACCTTGTTTTATGAATAAAGTTGGAATTGTTCCACTTCTGGAATGTTGATACAAATATTGATTACATCAATTGAGTAAAATGAAAATAGCATTTGAAATCGTATTCAAAATACCATTTTAAATGGATTTCTATGTGCATTCAATAGAGAAAGAGAAATATGTGTGAGCAGAATTGACCTAAATTCGTTCAAATATATGTAAAAATCATTGAACAAATATCGAAAGACAAAAATACAAAAAATATGCAATTTACTTCAATTGAAAATTATTAAAATATATTTCCAAACGTACAATTGCAAAACGATCTCCAAATATGCATAACAATAGTGAATATAGAACAAAAATCGATGAATAAATACACATTGTAATAATATTTTCAATGTGATGCATTCCAATGTATTGCTTCCACGTCGAACATAAAATGTAAAACCATGTGTTTGAAATATCGAGAGAGAAAAATCGTGTAAAACACAAAGATAACAACATTCGACTGATCACATATAGCTGCGATGTCCGAGTGGTTAAGGAGATGGACTTGAAATCCATTGGGCTCTGCCCGCACAGGTTCAAATCCTGTTCGCAGCGAATTCTTTTTTTTTTATTTTTTTTTTTTTGAAATATTTCAATTTGATCTTTTAACTTTTTTAAATTGTGAATAAATTTAAAAAATAAAAATAAAAAATATTTTTTTTTATAAAAACTATTTAAGATCAGTTTTTCATGCGCACAAAATCATTTTAAGTGATTTACGATTTTTTTCGTTTGTTTGCCGTGAAAATATAAATCTGCAATACATATAATGAAAAAATGATTTTTTTCTATATTGTGAATTTTTTTTTTCATTCCCTTATGACAATATCGAACACACTCCTAATCAAATTATTGTTTACATTTTCAGAACATAGTGTGACGGTGTGTTGTCCGCAATAAGATAAAAAAATCAATAGTTCACACAACTGAAACCAAACACTGCTTCATATATTTAGTAATTTAATAAAAGTGAAAATATGCAGTTGATTCGGGTAAATGTTGCACAGTTGAAATTTTCTCTGTATATTCTGTAATAATAGCAAATATGCTAATAAAATTTCGATACACACAAAATACCAGTTAATGGTGACAAGTGCATGCAGGCGAATTGTTGATAATAGCCGAAATCATTAAATGAATGAGCTAATGGATTATTTGGAATTTGATTGATTTTCAGCAGCAGAACGAAGTGTAATATGGTGACGTATGTATGAACACTTGATTGTATGCGCGTGTCAGTATATATATTCGATATTCGATCGAATGCCAAACAAGAATTTCCATCGTCTAACTTAAATGCGTAATGATTCATAAATGTAGTTTGTACATTGGTGTTCAGCTTCAGTTTGCAAACGCAATGATCTACTATTAATATAAAATCAATTAACTGGTAAAATGCGTTAGTCTCTCTATCGGTAAACGAGCCGCTTCTGTACATATAAACGCATATCGGTCATAGGTCGATATCAATGTTTCGATGGCGGGTCCGTGTGCATGTATGTGTATTGAGTGAAACGGTGTGCGGTGAGTGCATTGGATGCGCTTTATGCATGAATACATATTTATGAGAGGATCCCCAATTGCTCATTGCCTATTGTTTATTGCCGCTATGTTTCGATATTAAAATGTTTCCAGGTTATAATCAAAATTATTAAGTTATGGTTTGCTATGGCCGTTTTGAGTGCGAGTGAATGCGATTAAGCATGTGTCTCATTTTCGCTCTCTCTTGCATTTATTGCCTCTAGTTTCGTTTGACAACTGAAAATTGCCGAGTCTCGGTTGAGTGTTGAACACACAATGGCTATAATACAGTTCAACACAAATCGGCACCAGTCAGAAATGGGAACATGTCCAAAATGGCATTCGCTGTGGGTATATTAAAGCCTATGCTGTTACATTACTCGTTTCAGATATTACACGATATCGATCATACCATATATGTATATAAGTACTCAATAAGTGTACATATTATAATGGTACATGAACATCAAACTGAAAATTGGTATTCGCGTATTAAACTCATTAAATTTTAATTGCACGTTGAACATAGATAACAGAACAAGAAACTTCTAACGAAACAAACAGACAGACACACACACACACACAAACTGCCAACGAATTGAATTTAGAATGGGAGACAGACCTCACAATAAGATATAGATTCGATTCGATTCGGTGAACCGGATATTTGGTATGCTTTATGCTACACAAAGATATTCCGAAATATCACCAAATCTTATTATAAATTGCATCAGAAGGAGAGCCAAACACTTTGAAATTATGAGTACGACCGATACAGTATATTATCATAATGGGTTTTATCATAAATTTATCGGTGTCATTTACGGCAAAATGAGCGACCACTCGCGCGCACTCTCACTCTCTCACAATCCAACCGTGCTCTGCTGTAAATTTGTAAATCGCATAAATCTATATTATAAATGTTTCAATAAAACACAATTGCTCAAAGATGCGATTTTATGTTGATAGCAAAGCATCAGCATCAGCAGTAGCAGCATCCCAAGCCGAAGCAGACATCGTATTGCGATATATATACACATTTTTTCTAAGTGAAAAAAAAAGAAACACCGTTGCCGTCTGACATTGTACGAGGAAACATTGTACATTTTGTGTTAAGAATAAAGTTGAGAATAATTCAACTCAATGCGAACAATAGTAGCAAAAATTCAAAAGTTAATAAGAACAGAAATTGAAAACGACGACAATGTGAATGGGAAGGAAAACGTTGTGCAGAAAAAAAATAGAATAGACGACGAAAAGACAACACTTTAATAGCGAAAACTACGTGAAAAGTGAATTGGCGTTAAAAAGTTTTGTCGCAATTCTCGATTATGCGAGCCAAGCATATACTTTTTTTATTTCCTCGTATTTTTTTTTTTTTTCGTCTTCATATTTATTTGCATTTACTACGATTGCAGATAGTTTGCTTTTTCTCTTTCGTTCATTGTTGAATTTCAATTTGGCTAGCATCTGTCATCATTTTTTCATAACAATTCAAACTCAGAATAAATGCTCACCTCAATCATTCCACATCAAGTCGTCAACGTGCATAATTATCATATGCATTTCCTTTTAATGATTGCAGCCGGTCGTTATATTCGAGATTCGTTTCTCTCTCTCTCTCTCTCTCTCTCTCTCTCTATTTCTCTCGCATATTTAATACGAACAACAATTGAGTTTGCTTCATGAAACAAATATCATTTGTCGCGCTCGACTTCAATGCGTCCCGTAAAAAGGAGAAATGTAAAAGTTGAAGCCAACAGAGAAAAAAAGGCGAACGCTGTAAACAATTCGCAAGCAATTGAGATTAATTTCAAAGTTTAGTGCAATTAATGTGGATGTTAAATAATTGTAAAATATTCATTTCATCTATTTAGCGAATGCTAGAGGGAAAAAAACGTCGTAGCCACTTTGCAATTGTGCTTTTATTTAATGTGCAATTACATCATGAGCATTTCGAATAATAATGAAAATGATTCATTCCAAAATGAAACAATTAACTTTGAAATGGCTCGAACAAACGGTAGGATAGGAAAATGAATAAAAGTGACGACGTTTTTTTCTTTTCTATATAAAATTCCATTGACCGTGGCCATTCATTCGATATCTGCTTTCATAACTCAATTTGGATGCAATAAAAAAGAAATAAGTACAAACTCTTGGTGTTACCACCATACGTATGCGGAGGACGTGTAATTATGGCGTTACAACCGATTTTCGTCACGGTCATTTTTTTGCGCTATCGCATTTTTCTAGTGAAATGCAAAATCTGCGTTGTGCGGTGTATTTACCACGTACCATACAATGTTGTTGGCATTTTTTCAAATCCGGAAAATGGTTTCTGTTTTGCGAGACCAATTTGTAACGATGTAAGGAGGCGATAAACAACGACAAAAGTCGGTGTAGTCAACTTCTCCAGGTAGAGAGAGAGAGAGAGAGATGTTAAACATCGACACCGTTCGAAAACCTACGAACTCGGCAATCGAATGGAATAAGAGTAGCTCCCAAACAATTTAAATGAGCGCAAGAGATAATAAAATAAACATTTGTATATTAGCAAAAAAGAAGCACAAACAATAGCAACTAAGCAATGTAAGCAAACAAACCTTCATTAAATTGTTATCTGTAATCTTTCGATGTTTCGTAGAGTGATTACCGTTTTTGGTTTAATATGAAGGCGTGTTCGTGTGCGCACATGTCTCACTCTCGCCCTCTCGCTTTGTGTATATGTTCGTGTGTATTACAAGTGATTTTATTGCGACTTTTCATTTTGTGTGCGATTTGAACTGAGTTTTTTAACATAAAAACCACTGTTTTTGTTTCCACAGTACTTTCTTAAATTGGCTACGGCCATTATAATTGCTATTATTCCGGTTATTATTATTATTAGAATTTTTATCATTTTCTAAAATGTGAAATGATCTTAATCCCTTCAAACGAAGCGAGGCAAGCCATCTTTTCTCCGTTTTCCATAAAAAAAACCACCACCAAATTATCACGGATTGTGCTTGATACCGGGAGCAAAACTCAAATGCAGACCATGAAATCGTCATTCACGGAGCTAGCGTTCCCTATTTGTTAATAAGCCGCTCACAAAAGGTTCATAATAAGTGGACTAAGCGCTTCTGAGGTAACGCGCTGCTTCTTAAGTGCGATTGCATGCTCTGTTAAATGTATATTCACTTATACATTTGTATAAATTCATAGGTCGTCTTGCGATAATTTCACCCGAAAGATTAAAAAAAATACACACAACTGAAACAATGACGCTCATTACCCACGTGAAATAGTGCAGCTACCCAACACGCTCACACACATACACGCGAGAAAGCAAAGAAAGGCGAAAACCACTGAATATACACTGTTCGGGGCATAAAATTGAAAACGGCGCGCAAAAAGTAGCATCGGAAAACATTATAGGAAATTAGCACAGATAAAAAGCATGATTTTAAATTATAACATAAGATTATAATTACGTTGTAATTTTATTGTCTACATTTTCGTATTTTGCACATTTTTTTCGTTCGTTCATTCGTTCGTTTGCTGGGATTTAACTGCGAACATAACCGATGCCCCGGCAACAATCAATGCTCAACATATTATCACAAATATTATAGCCACCAATTCAAAATTATTCAAATTGTAGCGTTTACAGGGCATAACAAATGTCGGTTTATGTATGTGCACAGTTATATAAATAACATTAGGTGCTTGCATGGTCGATAACACAATACGTGTATTGGTTGTTCTATGCTCTTCGCCCCAAGGGGTTATACACGATCGGTAATATAACAAACATTTCTCATATCGGTTTATTTGTCACTCATCGTAATTTTCTCCACGTCTCTCCGAATCACCGTTTTTTTTTTGTTGTTGTTCCAATAAGAATTTCCTTTATTTTCGTTTAACTACTTCAAAATTGCACACAATCATTATCAAAATATTTTTCTTTTTGCTTATGCTTAACTATTGACATGAATCTAAGATTCAAAGCAGCATCAAAATATATATGAAACGATGTTAAGATGGAAATGTGGCGCCGCCATCGTTATATATATACAAGTTATAGCAAAATACGTTTACCGTATTCAGCAATCAGTTTTTGTATTCAATTTGCCGGCATTTACCACAGTTTAAAATGTTGACTTTACAAACAATTGAATGAGAACGGTATAAATTTGAACCAATGCAAATAACGCCTCGCACTTTATCTGCACGTAAATGTATAGAACTAGATAAGCGTTGTGTAAAAACAATTGTGGGAAGAAGGAAATGAGAACGGGAGAAAAAGAGAGAGAAGCAAGGAACACGAATCACTTTCTATGCACACCGAATATTAATGACTACCAAAGTTCGTTGATGGAATATTTGGTTGAATTTTCAGTAAATGCACGCCATGTTGAGAAGCAGTTAAAATATCTAAATTAAATATTCCTTTCGGACGATATATCAAGAAAATACTAGACAAAATAAAAAGAAATCCCAACAAACTCTGTCTCTGTCTCTCCTTGCTCACATCCAATAATTCGGTTACGTTATCGTCGTTCGGCTATGCGGCGTACCATAGTCCATAGTCCAGTCGTTGCCATTGTTCTCGATAACAATAAAAGGAAACCTAACATCATCATCATTATCATCATCGTCGTTGACTTTATCGTTCAGTCAGCATTTATTTTATGAAAAGCACCAATCTAATTCGCTATGACACAGAAATTTGATTTCCATTTTTCACTTTGCATATTCAATATATCTATAGAAGGCTGTAGAAAATGCGAAAGAGTATAAAACAAGAAGAAGCGCATTAATTTTCTTCGGTAAGACTGTAGACTGTCAAATTGGATGGCATTCAAAGGCTTGGAAATATGATAAAATGCGATAATGACCTCTTTTGGTCAGAGGGAACAACAAAACTAACAGCAATAGAGACGGGAGATGGGAGACGGCGAGGAAGGGAAAGAGAGAGTGAGATATTTGAAAAGTTTTTGCGTAATGGCTTGAACCGAACAAATATTTCAACCATTTTACAAAATATATGTATAAATGAATTTCCTCGGCCAATTGGTTTCCCTTGGCAAAAATGTTCAACATCAAAGTAAACGCTCATTCAAGTGCATGCAATAACATGTACACATACACGCACGCAAAAGAAACACAATGTTCATATATGCAAAGCAAAAATCCCAAAGACCCCGTCTGTTTATATACACCATGCACTATGGTCAATCGAGTTGCGTAACAATTTCCAAACTGAATCGACCGGATGAGATGAAATATGATGAAATGTAAAAACAAAAATCCTTTAATGAATAACTAATTAGGTTGCCATTTTAACAAATTGTTGATTCAGGCCAATATGAACACATATTTTTTATACGTGTGTATGTGTGCAAAAGAGCTCGTGCTCCCTGATATGCTCGACTAAAATAACAAAATAAGAATAAGAACCGATCGTTGCTCTCTGAAACGCTTTGTAAGGCTTGATTATTATTTGATGCGACATATGTGCCGGGCATAACATCATCCACTCTATCGCATATACAGTTTGCTTCAATATTCAAGTGCTTTGGTCCCTTTTCTCTCTCTCTCATCCCATTTAAACCTTTGTGTGGCAAACAGGTCACTCCATTTTCATATGGCTCATTCCTCTCTCCTCTTCTCTGTCTTACTCTGGAATTCAGGCTACGGATACACTTCACCTATGTTATGCCAAAGCCAAATTCCAACATACTAAAAGCCATAAAAGTGACATTTTCATTGTAACGGAATGTTTTATGCGAATCATGTTACTGGCAAATTGTGAATCGATTGCACACGTGCAAAAGGTTTTTACCGTTTTATTTTCCTTTCTTCCCTCTCAAAAACACTGTTGGCATATCATAACTTTGATTTTGACCATATTTTATTTGTTTATTTGTATTTATTTCTTTGAATTCGATTATAGCAAAAGCGAACACAATTTTCAATAAAATTTTGAATTGTGATGCATTCTAGAGTTTCATCAATGGCAATGGGGACATTCATCCATGTCATTTTCCAAATAATTAAGTGAATTCTATCTTAATTAAAACAAACGATGTTGCACTGCACTAGCAATCGTTGTTTTTTTTTTTGGATGGAATATGAAATTGTTATAAACTTTAGATCTTAATGAGAGACAACAAACCTTATTCAAAATTGAACAAATTTGAAATAGGTATTCGAGAAAAGGGATGTTGTGTGATGTGCTTTGTGAAAATATTTTATATATACCAAATAACTTTGTTCCATTCAAGCATGAATTGTATTTGATGTGAGAAATTTAATTGGGTTCCGGCTTTTCTTTTTCGACAAAGTAAAATTCCTATTTCATTGACCCGAATGCTTTGCTCGAGAATATTTATTGTTTTTGTTTGAAAATACAACGGGAAAATCTAGTTACAAACGAATAAATCTGATTCGAAATTCACAAGAAAAGTGGGCGCATTTGAATGTTTAATGCTCTTGAAAATCCATAGAGAGTACAAAGATATATTACGAGTCTCGAGAAATGGAAGAAGAGAAAATGTGTGTGTGTGGTTGGCTTTTTTTCTATCCTTGAGCATTTGGAGCAAATAAGAAAATTGTTATGTTGTGTGTAGTGGTTTTTCTGGTTGAATGCAAAAAAGGATGTTCATTGTACAATCAAAATGTAGTTTGTGTAAATGAATTTTGTTCAAACAAGCCAATTTCGAAATTAAAGATTTCCAATTTAAATTTGATATTTTCTTGATCTAATGTCGTCTAAATTAAGATATTTTCGAGTGTGTGTGTGTGTGTATAAGAAAAAGGAAAGAGAGAAGCACTTCCTACTTTAATGTCTATCTTTGACAATAAACCACTGAACGAATGATCCTTTTGGCTTCAAAATTACACCAACCACTTCTTATTTGAATGATGAGGAAATGATTCCGCTTTGTCTGAGATTTTCCGAATGCTGTCGGTTAGAATGGAATGATGGCAAAGCAAACACGATGGTCATTGTATTTCAAAAAAGGCTGAACATTTTAAACACTATGTAACGACGAGACATACGAAAATCCAAAACCACATATTGCTTATAGTTTACGATCCCGGCTACTTTGTAATGGATGGCAAACCAGTTTATATTTTTCGTAATACAAAAGTTTTAGAGGATGATATTTACTAACATTTCCATTCATTTTGCCAACGTTTCGGCATTTCGGCCTCGAAGCGACCATCAACAGTGGTCGCACTGGGGCTTGGTAAAATGATGATAATTCATGTAAAGTTAATAAGCCTATGACAGTGCATAAGTAGGCAACTCTTTCACTTAATCTGATTTGATGAAGATTCGAAACTGAAAATGTTTAAAATTTAAGTAGTAAGAGAAACTGTATAACAGCCGCCTGCATTTATGCTCAATACAAATTCATTGTTATCGCACCGGCCAATGTGATATGCACAAGTTTGAAAGATTTTTGGATTGTCTCTACTATATGTTCTGCTCACTTGTTTGTCGATAATAATTCATCGTTTTTCCTGTGATTAAGTTCAATCGGGGATGAGTTTTTCCCTGCTAACAGTGTTTACCACTCGAATAGCATCAAAACAGCTGCTATTAATATGGCACACGGTTAAATTTGTGCAATGTGCATTTATTCTATTTGAACACACTTTTATGTCCATGTTTTGTAGATATTAACGCAAGCGAGCGAGTGTATGTGCACGCTTTCGGTTAAAACTTGGCACACTCGGTATCGTTATTGCCACAAACCCCAAAATTTACTGAATATTTATAGTTGCGAGTTGTGAACTGTTTTTTTTACATCTTCTTTGGTTCGCATTTCCACTCATTTCACACATTCCGACTGTTACTTTTTGTTTTGCTTTGTTGTTAGTGTTTTTTTTTTTTCATTTTCAACTTTTCAGTCACATCGGCAAAAACTAAAACTAGCACCGCGTAGTATGTATACATATCTCTTGCCGCAGCATTTCACTCTCGTTTACCACTTTACCTCTTTTTTTCTGTTTCTCGTTTTCTGTGTGTGTGTGTGTGTGTCGCTCGCCCCGTTATTACTCCAGTAAAGTCTAGTTTATGTCAGTATTTGCCGTATGAGGTAAGTGCATTAAAAGGCCAAGATTTTTTAAAGGTTTTTATTTAGTTGCTGTACATTTATTTTCACTTCCTCTGTGCTGCTCTGTCTTTCCTTTTTTCATATATCGCAGGCACCTAACGGAAACATTATCCATGTTCATGTGGAATTTGAAATTTGTTTGTTTGAAAATGCATTGTGAAGTTTATAATAAAATAAAATGCACAAAATACATTAGTGAATTATAATGGTCAGATAAGAAGACAAATTATGGCTAAGCGAAAACAATGTATGCATATACGGTACATTTAAATGCATATGTGTGTGTGTGCAATGTACACAGACAACGTGTTATTTTGAATTAACTTACATTGTTTGGATGTCGACTTCAGGTGATATTTTTTTGCTTTCACATTTTACCTAATAATTCATTGCTAAATATATTCATGGAAAATGTAATACATTTTCAGTATTTTTGGGTTGTGAGAAGAAATTTGTCTGTTTCCATTTTAAACCATGTTTCGTTCTTTCACTTACGCAAACTTTATATTTTCAAGTCTATCATTGTCAATGGCCGATTTCTGTTTCAAATCAGCGAGCTCAATTATCGACTGAAGTCAAGATCGATCTAATTAAGAGATCAAATGAAAGATGATTTAAAAGAAGCTATGTGTTTCAGTGATTTTTTTACTTTCATGGATATTCATTAGTAAAAATAAAAGGTTGATTTTTAAAGAAATAAATGAAATCTTTACCCATTAAAAAATACTTATTAATCAAAATCTTAATTTGCTGTCGCTGAATTAATTTGTTAGTGCGAATCCAATCACAAAAATTATTTTTAATATATTTTATCAATATGAAGGCGAAATTAAAGCTCTATCAAGCGAGAGACGCATTTTCGGCCTTTGATATTGCGAAAATCAAAAATTCCAAGTGAAATATATACATTCGTTCATGAAGATGTCACAATCCAATAAAATGTGTTTGCCAAGTCTCAAAATCATTATTAAGCATTCATGTATGAGTTTGTGATATGTTAGATTGACACAGCAGAATATTGTCCTTGAGTCAAATACGAAATTTGAGCTTTCAAAAACGGTAATCGAAATGATCTAGTCAATTGATATGATACAGATACATACACATACTGCCGGAAGCTTCCTTTCGTTAGATCCACGAACACATTCTATTTGCCAAATGAAACAATTGATTTCATCTTTCGTTTAAATTGTAATGTATTGCTCTTCAATATGAAGAGCCATCAAGTGGCACGTAAGTGCGCGTACCTGTATGGTATTGTTTTGTATCCTTGTCAAATAGTCGTCGATGTGATATTTTGGCATTTCAAGCATCAAGCAAAGGGAGCATTTATCGCAATCGCTTCTAATGATTTCAATTTGATTGATGTACGTTCACGGGCTTTTTTTTATTCATTTCATCAAAGCATACGTCTTTTTCAGTGATTGAAATTTACAAGGTATGCATCACAACCTAGGGGATAACCATGAATTGCAGATCGAATAATTTATAATAATAAACGCTATTTCTCTCTAGTTTTCACTAATTCTGCTAGTATTTCTACTAGTTTGTTCTAATACTGCTATTTTTTGCTAATTTTTCTAATACGTCAAAAATATTGCATACGTCAGATTGACTGCATGATCGAATAACCGAAATGTGTTTACGTAAATGTTTCAAGTTGACACTTTCAACGTGTATAAAATAGATCAAATTGAGAAAGTTTACTATGAAGCAGGCCATAATTAATGGCTCATAAAGACGCATTTTTTCATTGCCGATGGTGAATGTGTCTTCTATTTAAGGTTTTATTTAATTTCATTCTCAAAAAATCATGTAGCACAAATTAAACTCTTGATTACACTCCACTTGCTTTGTGCTTCCAAGCCTGCTTCATTCATTTTATATTTTTCAATTGAATTAAAATTCAAAATTGATTGATAAAATACTAAAACAGAAAAATTGAATATCGTGTGAGTACTTGTCATAAAATATTATTGTTTACCTAGCGTAAACATCATGTTTTACGTTTACAGAGACGTATACGTTTTCAGTAAGAAATCTATCATCAAATCTACATTTCCGATTGCAATTCGTAAATTGTAGTTAATACAGATGGAACGTGCTTGGTTAAGTGCCACTGAATATATTTTTATTTAAAAATGGGAAAAAGCGTATTTAACTACATATTTTGATACGTTTTAGTTCAACACTATTCAATTCGTTTGTTTTGTGAATTTTATTTTAATTAATTATTGCAATAAATTCTTACTAAAGTATACGTGTACAGTGCTAATTCTGCTATTTATTGCTAATTTCGCTATTTTCTTCATGTAAATTTCCCTATTTTTTGCTAATGTGCCCATTCTAATTCGCATGGATATCCCCTAGATCACAACACACAAATGAAAATTCATATTACAGAAATATTTCAATAATTTCAACATTCTAAATCAATGGACTTCCTGCTCAACACACAAAATGAACTTAAACCACATGGCAATTGAATTAGGAGGAGTAAGCGAGACGGTAGCAACACATGGTGCTTACTTTCATTTATTTTCTACTACCACGTAGTTGATTGTAGATATACGAGCCTTTATTTAAGAAAATAACGAACACCATAAAAAACGGGAAATAAATAAATACAAAAATAAAATGTATGGTTATGTATCAATAAAAATAACTGGATAAAAAACATATATACACATTGTCGAAAGCATATAAGCAAACCACCAAATGAACGGTGCTATCTTGTGCGAAGAAGTCCAGCTTACGCGCGAAATGAAACAGAATTTCTATACATTAAACTCAAAAATGCCATATAAAAACAAGGATGTAAAATATTTGACATAAAATTTCGTCGAAACGTTACGTGTAAAACAACAACAACAACCAAAATAGAATATATAAAAAAATATGAAGGAATTTCAGCGAAAGACGAAAACAAAAAATACTGATGGAATGTTTTGTTTCGGAAAAAAGATTTGGTGCAAGTATTTACATTCCCATCATATTTGAATCAAAAGTATTTGTGGTTCTGTCAAGATCAGAATAACGGTGCATTCTTTAAAAATAGTTGAACTAGTTTCTTCGGTGGTTTCAACGCTTTTATATCATCATCCAATGTAACAATGGAAATTAGATAAAAGCTAATAAGATTTGCATGGAAAACATTTTCAAAAGTATAGCACAGCCAATTAACCCTTTAGTATTATACTGATTTTAGCTGAATATATGAGTTGACATGACTATGTAT
The DNA here is from genome assembly GCF_009176525.2 of Contarinia nasturtii. Lineage (NCBI taxonomy): Eukaryota > Metazoa > Arthropoda > Insecta > Diptera > Cecidomyiidae > Contarinia > Contarinia nasturtii. The sequence goes on along the minus strand of NW_022197436.1, from coordinate 3,359,315 downwards.
CACACAGATTTGAATAATTACAAAAGTTTATGGCACAAAATCATCTCTTACACAGTGCACATAGACATAATATGATGATACGCATACACTCGCACGAAAAAAAGCCAACAAAAACAATGTTTAATGACACCCAAACATTCAAGAAAGTATTAATGTAAATAGCACTCTCATGAGTCATGATAAATATATGTTGCAGTTGTATTCATCATGTTAATTGTAATGTGCACGTTAGTGTTCGCGATTTACATTATGTTGGCAAATAAATATTTATAGTTCCACAGAGGGAATGAGAGCGAGAGAGAGAGAGAACGGGAATGGGTCAGGAAAAATGCCGACAACTCTATAAAATATCTCATAATCATGAAATATATAGTGTTGTATATTTTATATGCATTTTGAGGTTTGCTTTTTTTTATTTATTTCGTTTCAAAGCCAACTCAATATTACAAATATTACATTGTCGCCTTGAAAAGCTAATTCGCATTTGAACGCGTCAATGTGGAGATCGTGTTCAACACACCCACGGAAAATAAAATTTCACATGCTATGGCTACGAGTTGTAATTTGTTGTCAGCTTTTAATCAACGTTCAATTTTCGACAAACACCATTTACACTATGTGTGCGTGTGTTTTTGCGTATATTTATAATTTGGTGTATTCACATGAATTCATTCGTGTTTTGTTGCATAATTGATTGTGTTCAATTATACTTTCTGCCCAAAACATTCATAATTGAATCGAGCTATTTTTTTTTAAAGCGAAAGAAACAGTGTGTGGCATGGATCCCATGAAATCTTCGTTGATAGATAATAAAATCTCTTGCATTGACCACAATTACATGTTAACCACAACGGAGATTTTTGGCACCAAGAGCAGAGAAAAAAAACGCAAACGCTATTTAGCACGTTGGTGTGTTGGTGTGTGTGTGTGAAGTGTGCATATTATGTACCGCATTCATTTGAGCAGCACATAATTTTATGAACAAGCTATAAATACTCGTACACGATTTTTTTCTGGCTTTTACAGCAACACGATGCAAATTAACCCTTTCTCTTCGTGCCACATTCTTTTCCCCTGCGGAATTGAATGTGTGAGCTGCTTGCGGTTAATTGCACCACATACTGCATTTTAAATACCGAGCTCAATATCAATGACACATCTATACGGTTTGTCCACGTTTTTTTCGATTCGACCCAATTCCAGACCAGAGTTTTGCTCAATTTTTCGAATGTCTGCAATTCGATATCTATTTTTGAGTTTTGTGTGAGAATATTCAGTTTTTTTTTTGGTTAATCCTATAAAAATTACAACAATTTGTTCCTTTTCAGTTCGATGATATCCTTTTTTATCGGTGACATTTCTGTTGGTTCACCGAAAAAAAGTGTATATTACACGTGAAAATCACAGTTTTGCTCTTTTTTTACAAAAATGAATTGAAAATTTCAATAAATTTTTATTCCGAAGTTTTTTTTTTTTGGCTTTACTTCACATTTATTTACTAATGGATTTCTTTCGACCAAACGTGCACCCACTCTGTTTCATTAATTCTATGTATTGGAATATACATGTAACTGAATCAATGAACGTAATATTATTAATGGATTTATAAAATGTGAAAGGAAAAAAAAAGTATCAACTCAACCAAAATCAATTTGTACTCGTTACGATAATAAATGCTTTTTTCGTGGCATAGAGTGTGTTTAACGACATTAATGAAATGATATACAATCAAAATTAATTAATGATTTTTTTTTTAAATTAACCGAAATATTCATTTTGCTGTAATTTTTATTCTTTTCAGCAACTTTTCAAAAAGGGAGAGAGAAAAAAAAATATGGCAGTTTTATCCGACGTTTGGCTTTTTTTTTCATTGTTAAGAATAATAACGATCCATACGAAATCGGAATCGCCGTCAAGGCTAATTTCGTCATTACGTCGTGTTTTGATTGTGATTTCATTGCGATCAGGGCGTGTATTTCTGTCTTTCTACTCTATAATTATTTTCCGTTGGTGTGTTGTGTGCATACATTTGGTGTCCCGTGGTACGTAAGCTATTTGATATGTTAAATTGTACAACAATTCATTATGACACCAATGTCTACAGGGTTTATATTTTCAATTTTGAAACGATTCCGTACACGAATGCGTATTCAGCCCCATTCATTTAAATGGTTGAGTGTCGGTTTATGTTCATTTATACATTTTACCAACCGAAAATATGCTTAAGAAGCATTTCTCAAAAAGCCACTTCCACACCGAACAAAACAGTATGCGTGGATTTCGTGTAAGAAAACAATAATGTTAAAAATATAAATTCCAAAATATATTTATTGTCTAATTTGTGGTGGTTTTTAATGAATGTACATTTGTTTGTAATGTACCTTTTACCTTCGTTCGTTCGTTGAGTGTCTGTTGGTGAACCGAACGTGGAATTATGTATGAATCCAGACACACACATGTTCCGCCATTAGTCTCTTGAGGACTATTTATGATTATTTTAAATTGAATACAATCGATTTTCATAAATCTCGTGTGGAATTTTATGGCGAATGCTTGAAATTAAAGCTTCTTATTTTGCTAATAAGATTATTATTGGGTCACCGAGCGGAAGCGGAAGCTTAAGTTGCAGCGCCCCTATCAATTTCTTTTGAAATTTACTATGACAGTTTCTATGCATAAAGCGTACACCCGAAATCACAGCCCACACATACTGCATATGGCATTTTCTGGGATACTTTCCATACAACATTTCATCGAATTTGTTTTTTTTTTTTTAATAAAATGTCATCAATGGAAATATTTATTTCGTTTACGACATTCATGACTCACCAAGCATGTCTAAAGTTACGATGTTGCCGCAGAATCTATTGGGTTCGAAGCATTTTGTCACAAAAAACATATGCCATTTCACTTTTCACCATCGAATATGTTGGCTATTTACAATTTTAAGCATGTGTTAAACACATTGCCTCACAATTTCAACAGTTTGGTTTCGTCATTTTGACAATTGTGCACGAATCGTCTGAATTTTCGTTCTTAGTACAATGACTTGAAGTGTTTCATGCGCCCTGACATTAGTCCATTTGGTTTTAATCCATCTCAAAAATGAGTGAAACTCTTTTATGTCTTCATAACAAAATAGTTTTTTTTCTTTTTTTTTTAGTTTACAGCACAAGTTAAAGTTCTTTTTCATTCAATATCGTTTCGTATGGTTCGTATCTATTTGGATGTCATTTCGAATTACGACTTATCAAGCTTAATTACATGCTTAAAAAGAAAAAATTGAAACGATGTGTCTTGGCTCGATCATGAGATCCAGTTTGAAGCGACCGAAGTTGACGAAATTTTATTCGTCGTATATTGGTTTTTGTTAATGAGACTGACGAAGATGTCTTCGTCGTCGATAATTCCCTGTTAGTCTGTTAATGATGCCGATGTCTGTGCCTGTTGAGAAATGAAATTACTTGACTTGCTCGTCCTTGTTCCGCCTGTCGCAGTATCCAAAATGAATTTGTTATGAAATTCATTGTGAGTGATTAAAAAGTTTTTCGCAATATTCTTCATGCTGGCTCAGCATTTTAACGTTCCATATGGAAGCTAAGTGACATACGGCACGTCTCTTTTTTGCCCCATCTCTCTCTCTCTAGCTCCCCCTCCTCTCACACCCTCTATCGCTTCATTTTTATTATATCTTAGTCAATTTTTTCCTCTCCATTTACTGTGTCCATTCCAAGATAATTACACTTCCTTCATGTATTATACATTTTTATAGCCTTTTATAGTTTTATATAGTTTCCTATTTCGTACATAATTTTTTTATTATTTTCATTCTGGTTTTGCATGAACCCGATTTATGAGATTAAGACGAAAATATATTTATTTTTTAATTATTTTTGTTAAGTAAAACGACATGCGATTCGCTTTTTCGGGAAACTTATAATTTTTTAAAAGCTTATAATGAGACGCCGACATAAAATGTATGTACGAACATTAAAACCGAGCGAAGAAGAAAAAAGAAAATAAAAATACAATTAATGTCAAAACACGAAATGTCACGACTTTTAAAAGTGCTTGTATAATCTTGATCAATGTTTAAGGTTGAAAGATTAGCAATGACATACAACGCGTCTCATTCTTGATTTAATTGACGTATCTTCGTCATTTACAGTTCGTTTTTTGTCGACAAGTCCAAATCGTTTCGAAGAAAGTTCGACGTGGATACAAAGTTATCGTTGAAATTCTGATTTGAAATGATACCAAAATCCATCGATACATTTGAACTCATCGAAAACAGTACTACCATCACCAGTCTTAACATGTATATTCGAAATTTATAAACACATTCAATTTGAATGGGCACATGTGTTGTCGGCTATTTTAAATGATGCATTTTTGTATGCCATTTTCGTTTTCGAACCCTTTAAAATTGTGGTATAATTACAATTTTACATTTGAAAATGATGGCCATCATTTTCAAAACGAGACACAATTTAAAACACATGATGACAACGACCGAATTCTCTAAACGCCCATAAAAAGTCTTACACGCAATTATTAATTAAATTGTAACAATTTAATGCGATTTTTTTTTCATTCGAATTTTTATTTTTAAATAGACAATACTCATTGTGGATGACGCGATGTTTCGAAACAAAGAGAATATTATTGGCATATTCAATGGTATAGATACCAATGCAAATAGACTAATGAAATTCATAGCGACGATTCGAATGATCGCACAGCCAAACAACTTGTACTGAATTGTTGAATGAATGTACTTATTTTTACTACTGAAATTCCATTTCGTGTTTTTGTGCCATTCGTTGCTTGATCATATTTAAATTTAAAAAAAACTATATGGATTATGGTTATTTTCATTGAACAATGCATGCAGGCAACTCCGACAACATCGTACCGATATCATAAATAAAAAAATGATATAGAAATTTGTTAAAATGAGATTCATCAGTCAGTTGTAATAAGCCATATTTGTTCCATACCGAGTTGTGATTCGATTACATTTGTTAAGCAGTAAAAGTTGTTCAAAAATGAAATTAACCAATGAAAGTAACAAGCATTTATACGTTGTATAAATTCAGTTTTATTAAAGTTTTAAAAAGCTGAACGTAAACTTTATCATTTTAGCTGATAGAGAGGAAAACCGAGACGAAGCTTTCACACTTAAATACAAGTGAAAGAAAATCGTGTATCAAAAGTATTATGTTCAAACTCCGGTATAAATCTATGATCAATCTGGGAAATATTATCCGCAACTTTGCAGTTTCACGCAGATACGGTTTTAGGGGATCTTCATGCTATTTCCATGCATGCTCTCACACACACATGCAATCACACAATTCGATAGAATAGAAACCAACAAAATATCCAAATAATTAAAGTATTTATATTTATTCTCTTACATTTTGCAACAATTTGAAAGTTTAGATTTTTCCGCTTGAACTATGGTACCAAAAAAAAAAATGCGAAGGGAGTGCTCTGTAAGTGTTTGAGACTTTATTATCTCTTCCATGAACACATTTTCCTTGCTCGACATTTAACGTGCCCTGAATACCCAAAAGAAACTCACTGCAAATTTGGAGCACAAAAGAAATCAAAAAATAAATGCGCTCTGTTTACACATTATCTTTTCTTCTCTCTCTCTCTCTCTCTCATTCGCTGTTTCGCTCTTCTTCTCCATCGAAAATCACAGGCGAAAATCTCAAAATACAAATAAACACGGCAAAACAACAACTTCGAGACAAATTATAATTATGGAAAAGAAAAACAAAAGCAGAAAGAGAGATAGAGTGTGAGAGTGAAAGGAAACAGCACAACACAACATTTTATTATTATTGCCATTGTGCTTTTCAATGTAAGCATCACACCGCATACAAAACATCAACAAAAACGATACGTAACGTAGCATAATATAAAGAAACAATGCACAACATTTTATATCATTTCGTGTATGCATCATCTGGGTGTGTGTATGGTGCACGGCATATTCACTTCATTTATTGTATGTCGGATTGTCGAGACACATACACGCGCGCTCCACGCTGTCTGTCTCTATTTTGTACACACACTCTCTCTCTTGTTATTGTTACATGGCAATGGCAGTGACAACGGGCCATTTTCATTGGCAATGTGGCATTCCAAGCGGTATGAATGTTTTTGCTAGAATATATACGAGAGATTTTATTCCATGTTTGGCATTATTTACGCGAACTTGACTCATGTTTATGACTGATGCACATTCATGGTTTAGAAAGCTTCTAACTTTAATTTACTCTTGTAATAAATTGGGATGAGCGCAAGCAGTCAACATTCGCAATATTTGTGTGTGTGTGCTGTGTGCATTTTGAATTGCGACGTACATCGTTTTTGTCATGGTCGATGTTGTTGATGTCTGTAAAAAGTTTTATGTACTGATAACCGGGCGATTCACTTCTATTCGAATGTCGATGCATAGCAATACAGCATAAATAATAAGTAACTTAACCATTATTATGGCTAACTTAAGCAAGACCATTTTAAGCTCAACAATAATAGCAAACAAACGAACAAAACAAAAAGAACAAGAATCCAAAAGAAATGGGTGGGAGTGAGAAACGAAGAGAAGAAAAAAACGAATCACCAACTGACTCGCCAAAGTGCAGTTGCAAAACAAACTTCGACGCTGCAAATATTATCTATTGTAACTATGTTTATGTGTGCTTTAATTTTGACACTGTATGCTTGAGCGGCAATACTGAGCGTGCCATGTTTAATTAAAGTACATGTGCTGACAAAGGTCAGCATCTCATAAATCACGGACAAACAAAGGAAATCACATTCACAGCACAAGGATAAAAGTGATCGTAAGAAAAGTGTATCCATTGTAGAAAACATGTTATAAATTGTGATTTTAATGGCGTGTGTTTTTTTCTCTATCCCTCTCTTCTCATTCTCTGGCGTTACTGCTGCTTTTGTCATTGCTATACTGCTGAATTGACTATCGCCACAACGAATAGTCTGACATCATATTCACTGTAACCGATTATATTTCTTTAGACTTTCATTGCATCGTTTAGTGGCATCAACTACTGGATTCACTTCATCGTATATTATTTTACACTGTGAAACGCCATTGTGCATTTGTGTGTGTGTGTGTGTGTGTGGGCGAGCACTGTCATCGACGCTATTGTGCCAGTGAATTCCATTTCTGGTGCTTTCTGCCTGGTTATATGTTCTGTTGTTATGCATTTTACCATTATTAGAATTCGACAAATAAAATTGCGCTGAAATGTAACCCGCATACATTGAAAGGATGAGAGATTATTCGCTGGAGTCGTGGTCACAGTGTAGTTGGGGATTTTTTTTTACAATTTTGATTTTGATTGTTATTTATTTCCTTCTCAGTTGTTTTCATTGTGTAGCTTCACAACTCTTATTCTCAGTCCGGATAGATTGGGTTTTTTTTTGGTTGCTTTATGGTTGTGATCTATTCCATACAAATTGTTGCAAATGACCCTTTGAAAAGTTCATACAATAAAAAGCAACACATACACATTTTTTTTTTTGTATTTATGCAGTAAAGACAATTAGAAGCGTATTCAAACTACTGCAGTGCGTTAAAAATCAATAACTATTTTTGTTTTCACTTCATTTTGATTGCGTCGAGTGTAAAGCCGTTCACATAGTTTTTTGCCTCATTGGTTGAATAACATCATTGATCCGAAGGCCAGTTTCGACATTCTATTCATCATTCAAACAAATTGAACTTCCGTTTATTTTAACGAAGTTGAGCAGAGAGGGAGAGAGAGAGAGAAGTGAAAAGAAATCGATGATAAAAAGAATTGCGTACTATATATTTCTATTAAATTCGCTAAACTGTCGAAGAATTGTTCAAAAAGCTCATGTCCTTTGTTACGTGTTCTGTCAAAGAAATTGGATGTACTGTGTGCCAGAACAGAAAAATAGGTGGAAAATTTCGAATATTGAAAGTTATTCCCTTTTTTTCTCTCTTAGATTAGTTCAATCTTTCTTATCGTGAGACGGAAACAAAATCCCTTATATATCCCTTATTTTTCCTTTTGGTTTGGAAACGTTTCTTTTATCGATATATGGCTAGTTTCATTTTCGATTTGGATCGAACATTGTCTGCGATGTAGCCGGTACGGATTTTATCGGACAACGGAGGTGGGGGGCCAGCTGTGCTGGTTTTTCTTTAACTCAGCCACCACATCAAATCAAATGAAATGTACTTTCCATTCGATGCGGTATATTAAGTCGACAATGTGCATATAAAATTAATCTGTAGCACACAATGCATGTGTACTGGTATGCCGCATTGAATTGCGACGGTATTAGTAAACCAATTTGTTCAGGCATTTTTCTATATTTCAAATCCATAATGATTGAAGAAAAAAAAAATAACGGGGAACTGCGACTGGAAAAGAGAATCAGTGAGTTCGAGCAATTTTTATCGACAGGAAAAGAACGACATACAATACGAAAAAAAGGAAACAATAATAAATAACTCTTTGCATTCAACGAAATTCACAATACAATTGAAGCGATAAGCCTATTATCAATGTTCGGACGTTAAAATGCCCATGACTCACTCACTCTCTTCCTCTCTCTCTCGCTCGCTCCCACTTGTGTATCGAAGAACATGTCGATTACATGATGTTGAAATAATGGCAAAACGAGAGAAATATAAAAACCGAGCGAATTTTTGCCATAATCAATATGAAATGTAATATATTTTTACCGATTATTATGGTGGCAAGAAGAAGCACACGAAAATCAGAAGAAGAAAAAAATATATAAGACTTATTTATGACGACCGTTTGAGTCATGGTCAAAGCAGTGCCAATACAAAACGAAATCAAATGAAACACGCATCAAGGTGAAAATAAAACTTAAAGAACAAAACAAGATCCATAAACAAAATAGCACAACTAATTCAAATAAAAAAAGTTATTTGTGTGTAAGTGTATGTTTTTGGGGTAAATGTGTGTGGTGCCAGAAAAGCGTTACAAATCCATCTTCAATATTCGCTTGTCGAACGTAATAAAATCGGTTACTGCTGCTGCTTCTGATGTGTTTTTTTTTTGCCTCCTTTATTTGGTCAATTTTTCGCATTTTCCCGTTCGCCCATTTCATTTTCGGCATACATCCGCACATATACATACATACGCACGCACAGTTGAACAAACACAATAGCGCACATGATTTCATTTCGAGACCCATATTTTCACCGAATGTATTTTCTTTTGTACTGTTCTTCTGATCAATGTTCTGCAAACATTTTGTGGTTTATACCATGAATTGATTACGCTTCACTTTCATTTCGTTTATATACTTTTTTTGTATTCACTTCTTTCATTTATTTTTGCGTTGAAAACAGTGCTGTACCAATACCATGTTTGCGATGCTCTTGCAACGGAGAGGAATGGAAATTGTTGTTCCATGAAAATCCGTTGCAGTGTGATCCATTTCATTTTTTCGTCGTGAATGTTCCGAACATTTTTTCGGAAACATGCTGAGAGAGGTTACTGGCTACGGTACTGTCTACCTCAAAAAGAAATCAGCCCATTCAAAGCTTAATGCTGTGTAGTTTTTCAAATACACAAAAATAGTTATTCAAACCACCGAGCATAGATTTTCTCTTGCCTGATCGGATACAAATCGAATTCACACTCCTTTGCTGCTTTCGTTGTGTGTGTGTGTGTCGTTAAGACCCGAAAATTGTGCGAACAAAGTCCAGTCCATTTTTGTTCATTTTGCCTTGTAGTTTGATGGCTGTTGGCTTTTCGGGGGCCATTTTTGTGATTATACCGATTCAAATAACAACAACGCATTCAAATCAATTCAACCTCAGAATTCTACCTCGTTTGCCTGGTTTTCATTCATTTTTGATGGCGTTTGTTGTCGTAACCAGATAAAGAAATTGGTCGACATTTCAGTTTGATGCACGCATTTTAACCAGCTTATGTTCATTTAATTGCGTTTCAATTCCAAATTGTTCGGAGTATACAAATACAATTGAAATGCAATAGCATTGTTAACATTGCACTACGCAAAAACACAAATACATTTCAGACAACATTTTTCATACCAAAAGGCTCACAAACAATCAGTAAGACAGTTTTCGTTTCGAAAATAAAATCGATTGACGGTATAGCTTGCACATACGAAAACACGCACACATCGAAACGAGAAACAATGGATACAGAGATGGTGAGCAAATAGTAAGTATATTCAACACATACTTTTAACTATATCGTACGGAAGCAGCGATTTGTGAGAAAAACGTTTTACCAGTTTCATCATGTTAAGCTCTTCGTTCCGAATGAACCGAATTCAATAAGAAAAGACCATATGTAATTGTTTGAGAAGTGCGTGCTTCAATAATATGACACATATAAAACTATATGCACGTATACTCATCTCAGCGGTAAAACGGCACGCAAATGAATAAGAAGAAAAAAAGAGCAGATAAAGCTAAAAGTGAAATGGAGCGAAGGATAGATCTCAAGTTTAAGATCTCTGGGTTCAAGCACTGTCATGAATACGTTGATAAGTCTGTGTTACGTATGATTTAAAAATCAAGATGAACTTGGTTTCGTAAAGACATGCCATTCGTTGCGCGTAAATCTAATCGTCTCGATTCATAGACAATAAACAGCTGTCAGAATCGAAAACAGTGATTCGACAGCAAAAAATTTCCTCACTCGTTATCTTGTAACATGTTACAACAAATTAACAAATTGACGGATTTACAAGAACGCATATGTTTTGGGAGATTAAGTGAAAAGCGGAACAAGAAAGAAAAAAAATCGAGTTTAACATGCTCGTTTTTTTTTAACAGATAAAACACCGATTTGAGAGTGTATGTGAGATTACACAAAGCATGGTAAGGTGTTTTTACCGCGTGAATGAAGGCGCTAAATCGCAAGGAAATCATTGATTTGATTGATTAACAAAAACAAATATAAAAAAAGTCTGTTCAACAGGCATTCGACTGGATGGAAAGACACAAAAATAGAATCAAAACACTTAGCCGCTTAAGTAGCTTAAACAATAAATGGCAAATCGAAAATACCAGTATACACTAGATTCCAACCCACATACCGGCTATATATGGCAATCAACAACACCGCCATTTCCAGCAATAATATCGGAGCCAATTTTCAGTGATTAGTTGAAGTGAATAAACTCACAATGCGAAATGAGCATTAAGCAATCGTGTGAGCTGCGAATGCTGAGCATAAGAAAACAGATGGGGAAAAATCAAATAAAATAATCGACATGTAAGAAATCCACCAACGATTTTGTATGTTTGTGAATACAAACGGTCAGATCGGTACACACACAGAGATAGTACACTGTCGACTGTACTGTATTTGATGATGAAAAGGAGACGAGCGAGAGCAACGAGAAATAAATAAAATATTTGCTGCCTTGGGAAACAAATGAACCAGGGTGGACCAGTGAAAAGTGGATTATTTATGTACGTTTTTCGTATTTGATAGATTTTCTTGTTGTTACTCTTTTTCTTCTTATTTTTTTTTATCTTATCATTTCTCGGTTCGAACCGTTTCTGCCGTTCTTTTATTCGGTGCTTTTATTATCCTTGATTTGTCTTTTGTGTCTTCTGTATCACACAGTGTGAGTTGGTTTGGCTATATCATGTGCGATGGCGTGTATTTATATCATTTGGACGACCACTTTGAATTTGGTATTGGTTAACGTTTCGAGATTTATTACCTGTCGGTAATCTACTTAATTATGCTTTCCGACTTAAATGTGTATTTTTATGCTGACACTAAGCTCAAAATTTGTCTTGATCTGCACAGTGCTATATTTGCTTGGAATGGTTTTTTTGTTTTTTTGTTTTCGCCTCGACATTCAAAAGCTCTTACATCAGCATCTGCAGATACACTTGCAAATTAATAGCTTATATATCTTGCATTTTGGGAGGAAACAAGCCATCACCGATGACGAATTTTTTGTTTTTTTGTTTTATCTGACTTGTGTGCAATTTGAATCGTTTGATTTTCGTATTTTTGGTCACCATTTGATACTATATGTTAAAAAAAATGCTAACGGAATTGAATAAACTCAATTATACTTTTCAATGTGCACTTTAACTACTATTGCTCTTACCACATACAAAAATTTCCACTCCGAATCATGTGTCTGACACATGCTGGCTACGGATCGGTGTGTATGAATCACTCATGTATGCAGTGCATACACATTCATCAATTTACATAAAACAAGCTCGGTATGTTTACTCACCTGAAAGTAGAAAAGAGGATAAAGATAAAAATTAATATTTGTTTGGTTGATGTGAGCTAAAGAAATGGGTTAAAATGTGCACGTAAATGCAACATCTGCGAATAAATGCTGAACTTTATTTGAGTGTACACAAAATGGACTTTGTAGTGGACCTTTTCAGTTTGTTGACGATTTCCGAAAATCTGTTGTAAAAGTGACCTTTTCATTTTTTTGACTTAGCAAAAGAGATGGAATGTGCGCATGAACCTTGCGTATACCATCCTCTTCTGGGGTATCAATTTTGCGTGTATTCAAATAAAGTTTAGCATTTATTCCGAAGATTTCCATGTTTTGAAATCCATACGCTGCAAACTTTTTCACAGACACATACATTAATTGGTATTTTTGGCAAACAAAAGCATATTTACATTTGCGTAAATTTATATCTATCAGACATAAATTGTGGTCGAGGCCACAATTTAGCATTTAGAATGTATACATAATACTATAGTGCTGATGATTCAGATTTTGCCGTTTATACTTTGTATAAAATTGGCCGGTATACATTTGGTAAAATATAATATATGATTGAGTGAGAATAGAGAGAGAGAGAGAGAGAAAGAGAGAATGAGATAAATTCACATAAAACCAAATCGAACGTTATACGGTATAAGAAAATGTGTCTTTTTGGTGTCTGATTACGACTCTCAAATAACTTTTATGCGCAAACACACATACATTCACCATGCGTTCGTTCACACATAAATATTCGCATTTCATCACTGTTGCTCTTTCAAATGTAATTAAATTATCCAATACACGTGATCTAGATACTTTATTCCATTCGAAATTGGATAGAATTTAAGTTTTGTTCGGTTGTCCTTATATGTCTTAACTTTCTACATTGAATTTTATACGAAAGCTAACAATTTACCTCTACAACGACCGCCTCGCACTCTTTGCTATTCAGTTAATTTTAAATTCAAGAACATATCGTTGAATCTATTTGTATACTCTATCTCTCTCTCTCTCTCTTTCTCTCTTGAGATATGAAGCAATCGCAAAAATTAATCCATATTTCGACTTGATTTTCGTAGTCACTTTAAACTCGCCACTGTCGGAACAATTTCGCATTGTTTGGAATACATTATACAGATAAAGTATATCAAGTGATATTTGAACATCAAAAGTGAGAGTGAAAGAGAGAGAAAGAGAGAGATAGAGAAGGAGAATGAAACGCAACCACTACACATTTCGATCATTTGATTGAGTATATGTTTTATACAGGAAACGATACGTTCATTTATATTCCATCCAAATAGCTAAAAGCCAAATATCTATCCGTTCACGTTTATATTAGATTGTGTGCGGGGTGTTCGCGATGCGCGATTTGGTAGGGAAAGGAAGATGATGACGGTGGCGGCGGCGGCGGCGGTAGCGGTGACATTAACACAGTAAAGAAGAAATGATAACGGAGAGAAAGGAAGAACGGCATATCATTCGTAATCCGTTCGAAGCGAACGCCACAAAACGAATTAAAATTAAAAACGTGTCTATAGTATTTTCATGTGCGAAATGTGTTCAATTCGCCCAAATGAAATGTTGTATATTTGTTGCAAAGACCAAAATGCGATATGCAAATAGTATATAGCATAACCATGCCCCATACTACGTTATACAATGTTATATGGCATATCCAAAAGACGAAGTGCATTTCTACGTGTAAAATAGTAGTTGAAATTTTAAAATGTGTTGTACATATTTTAATGGCGAATAGAGACGAAGAAGATTGGAAAGTAGCGAGCTTGAAATGAAAACATGACATAGTCGGATACGTGATGCATTCCATTATCGAATACGTGATTTTGTCGATGTAATCTTTGCGAAGAAAATTCAATCAAACTGCACTGGTGGTGATGCGCTATAGACGATGTAATGCTGTGTTTGCAATGTGCATGATGTAAAAATCACCGCATTGCATGCACCTCGTTTGGTGTCGCCTCCGTCCTCCATCCCTCTCTCTTTCTCGTTCTCAATCACACCGAAGCACGCACACAGCAGCGTTGCTTGCACATCTTCATTGAAAACGGTAATATGTTCACTTTAAATTAATCAATTCTTTTGAAATTATTCCTTCAAATTTTTCGGTATAACTTGTTCAGCATTACTTTCATGCACCTGTACTCTCATCGATGGATTTAATACGTATTGCACGATTCAGCAAATTTCATTGATCGACTAACTGACCCCGGACATTCCATTCGGTGTGCGTGTGTGTATGTATATTGTCTATACATGCAAGTATGCGGCACATTTTGTGCTCTATTAAGTGTGTTATGCTATGGCATTATTATCGTTTTATTCTTATTCACGCCACAAAATATTCAAACTTATCAGAAGGGAGAGAAGTTTTGCATTGTTTAATGTAAATCCTTGTTATCCTGATATATTTAACTTACTGCTCGTGTGTGTATATAAAACTATTTTATGGGGGCACATAGTCGAAATAACTTAGTAGCTAAACGAGGCCGAATTTCAATAGTTACTACATCTTAAAATGATCCAGTTTTAATTTTTTTTTTTTTTTATTTTTTTGGTAATTTTTGCACTGAAAATTGTGTCAACGATACAACATACAACACATTCATGAATTTTTGTTTTGTGTGCGCAAATGTAAAAGAATTGCCTTAAGATATTCGATATTGTTTCATAAAAATGTGAGAAATTACTATGTTCTACCTACGCCTGACATTGATTATCCTCAAACATTCGAAAATATCGCATGTCAAACCTGTGTAAATATAGTTCAACGAAGCGTGTCAATGTGTACGCTTCATACATATATACTCGCACTATGTATTTCGATAATAAATCTATATAATAAATTTGCTGGCGGAATTAAAGTAAAGTTCATGTCGGAAAAAGTTTTAAGTATAAGTTGAAAACTATGTGAAAACGTTTTACCAATGCACTTCAACAAACACTAACGAAGAGCTTTGACGTGCGAGACACAACACGCGTGTTTTCATTTAATTGTGTTTTGTTCGCGTCCCAAAACCGAACTCGAGAATTGGTTTTATGTGAAAAGGGGATTGAGAGCAAGAGAGAGAGAGAGACGACGACGACGACGAAATGAAGAATGAGTAAATTTGATCGCTACACAGACATCAAACACGGAAAAGTAAATAAATTGTATTTACAAAAATTCAATTTTCCATAGTTTGGCACGAATAAAATGAACATGAATCCCTTTTAGAGTGTTTTTTGTCACCTTCGCCGATTTGGCATAGAGAAAGCGACACACGCGCTTACAACTATATAGAAAGTATTTTGAAATGTGCAACCAAAACGAAATATGTGCAATCGTTAGAGTTTTGCATCGTTGCCAAGAAGAACGAAGAGTGTAAATCTAATTGTGGGTTTTATGCCGAACGATTTTGATAGCGATTTTAATTTTAATTAAATAGAATTCGAAAATGTTTCTCAACTACTGAAGCCACAACCATACATATTGTTGTTCCAAACATATTGTTTTTGTTAAACTTACAGCAATGAGAACTATTTTTACGAAATAAATTCAATCCAATAATATTTATATTTCCAATTTAATGCATTATTTTCTCAGATTTCAACGAAAAAATAATTTAAAATATATTTTTTCACACATTTTTTTTTTTTTGAAGCGGAATGATGCAAAATAGAAATTCATTAGCAAAATAACACTGCTTTTGTACGCTTAAAGAGAATATTTGAGTTGTAAAACTAAAAACCGTAGCTCAGTTTCTTCGAATCGAATATTTATTGGGCTTATTATCAAGCCTCTTACACTCAAAATGTTTTAAGTAAAATTTAAAAAAAATCGAATGTTAAATGCGAAAAATGAAATGGAAGTTGAAATTTTTGACGAAAAGGCCGATTGTCTAAGCAATGGCCGTGGTTAAATTAAATTGAATTGATAGAAAAATGTACGTATTTGTGTTCATGGCCTGGAAATGCCTATGTAATTTACATATAAACGAGTGAGACTCAAACATGTTCTTCTTTTTCCATCAAATATACTAGTGGCGCCACCAATTTTACATATAAGCGCATACAAAATTTTCAATATGGCTGCGCCCATGAGAGAGAAAATTTCGTCTCATTCATTTCCGCCCCATGTTTGTGTTTACGAGGGCGACTATTTAAGTTTCTTCAATATGTATGTTTTAGTATTGCCCGATGCAAACCATTGTCATATTCGTAAAGTTGGACATTTTTCATGACCATTTGACTTAACAGGACGAATTTTAGTTTTGTGGTATGGCCACGGTGTCAGTTGGAAAAGGTCAACTTCGCAAAAAAATGAAATTTACAAAAAAGATTATTTCTCATAAGTTTTCAAAAAGAGCTGCCTGCTCAACAGTATTACTTCCGACTCAAGTCGGGGTATGGGAAGGAAGTACCATGCCTTACCACTGTATACAACTGGTTCACTGAATCCCATCGTCATGGTGCTCGCTACAGTGATCAATTGCACGATGGTCCTTCGAAAATTGATGTCATCGAGAAAAACTCTGGTGCCGATTGAGTTAGGATCGAAGTTTCTTTTACAGTTAAATTGTGGTATGCCCAAGGATCACAGAGACTCCAATCATTTGGTTCTTCCATGAATTACAACATGAAAAAAATAAATCTTTACGTGTCAACCCACAGTTGCTCAAAAATCGATTGATTTTAATCACATCCAAAAAATCATAACCAATTTGACATAGGATAATAAAAACACGTCTATACGATCGCAATAGAAGCCAAGACATGATTCCAGTAGTTTGGACCTGAAACAAAAACTTGGTTGACTCTCTGAGTCTTCAAACATGAACACAATCGAACAAAAGTTGTTCGTTTGTGAAGTGATAGGGAAAATCGGACCTCATTATTTTACAGTGTTATGTGTCATGTTGCTACCATGCCTTTAGAGGATGAAAGGTCCTTCAATGCTGAATAGTACACAACCATTTGATTGTCAAAAGTCATCACGGGAATATGGAGACCAAAACTCTGAAACTTATAATCCCAAAACATGGCAAAAAGAAGCCCATCAAACAGTCGACTATTTGACCACCCAAAAGATCGAATTGATGCACAATACTCCGTGTACGAATTATTCGGGACCCCTCTGTCCACCAGAGACCAAAATCAGTTGGATACAATATATTTTTCGTACTTGGAATTAGGTGCATATTCAAAAAAGTGCACTTTTTGGAGTGTCATGTTTAAGCTGCTGTCGTAGCCATACCACAAAACTAAAATTCGTCCTGTTAAGTCAAATGGTCATGAAAAATGTCCAACTTCACGAATATGACAATGGTTTGCATCGGGCAATACTAAAACATACATATTGAAGAAACTTAAATAGTCGCCTACGTAATACAACATTCAATTGCCGTTCAGTTTTTGCTCGCACGTAATATAGGTATGGAAATGAAGAGCTGCGAAAAGCGAAGTTGAACGCGAAAAGTTGTTGTGCACACATAACATGCCCATGTTAAAAGTATGTGATAATTTCGATATAAAAAGTTGACAGTAAATGTCAAACTGAAGTTCTACGTTTTAGACACACGAAAGGCACAGAGATAACTATTGAGCACATAGTCTTATTTTTTGTTTGTTCAGCAAATATAAAAAAAAAATCCGAAAAATTACGGTATTGTGCAAACAAATATGTTAGAATTTCTAGTTGACCAAAGTGATAAACAACTAGTAAAAGCTCATGCACATTCTCGACCTTTCCTCTCCATTCCATTTTATCTCTTGCGCTTAAAGTTTGGCAATGCTCATCAAACAAACGAAAATAATCATAAAAAAAGTAACAAACTGAGAACGACAACGTGCAATGAGTGCCCAACGAGTGTCCAATGAGTGGTGCATCGAGCCATAGAACGCTCCCGATTTCATCATCGGTACCGTTCATTCATTAAACATAATAACAAACCTTTTCACATAAACAACTTCATAGAGAAGAGAGAGATATGGCAAGAGAAAATATCAAAAGAGAAATGAAAAAGTTTTGCTTCTATTTCCGCTTTTCATCACCAAATGCGCCGTGATGATGCCATTTGGCTATAGTCATTCGAACAAACCCAAACACAAGGAAAAATCTAAAACGGCTCTCTCGTTGTCCTTTTTCTATCCTACGTTCGTTGTTTTTTTTATCTCTCTCTGCTCGGGCATCCATTGCATGTCACTTAGTTTTTTGTTGTTGTTATAGTTCTTTTTTAGAATGGCTTTCATCAAATATCACAAAGCTACAAAGTATTTCAACAAACAAAAATATATATGTACACGCACTTGATGCTCACGCACATATACAGTTTAGTTTGTTCTTCAGATAATTTAATGATAATGATTATGACAGGGCAGTGCGTGCAAGTGAAACGAAGCAAAAGTTGATTCTTTGAATACACTATTCCACCGGACAAAAGAATGTTCAAAACGCATACTATTGAAGTAATAATAAATTATGTGGCCGTAGTAAATAAATAATAAATAAGGTATAATATCGTTATGAAGTTTCTGTAATTCGAACATTTAAATTTTCGGTTCATTTCTATATCGCCGTCATCGGCGCTTTTCATCGTGGAACAGCATATTGGGAAAGAAGTGTGTTAGTAACTAAACAGTGACTTGATTTATATGGTGACATTTTGGGAAATTGAATTGTTAGCAGCAAGAGAAGAAATATCGATATAGATTTGTATGCATTATTTCAGTAATAACTGTTGTGATTTCTCAAAGGATTGTATTCTCGCAAATAATGAGAAAAAACTTCTTTCTGTCTCGCAAAAAAAAATTGGTTGGTATCCATAGCGATCGGTACACATATGATCTACCTGATGTAAATGAATATTAATAGCCTTGAAAGTGAACGTTTCGTTCGGTCCATTATGGTCATGGCATTATAAAATTGCCTGGGGAAAAGCACTAAGACTACGCACTTACATTGGATACGATATAAAATCGATGTGATTGAATGCAATCGATGTGACATTTGAGGGTTCTTTGTCACCTCAATTAACGAATGCAATCAATGGCATAAGGTTTGGTCTTTGTCTTCGACAGCTTGAAAAATGTACTTGCCGTTTGAATTATCGAATATTTGTCTATAGTTGATTGAGACGGATTATTTTATATTTGTGCTATATAGAAAAAAGGTGGGTGAATCTAATGTCACATTTTTCATAGTTTGTCTTCAATTTCATTCTTTACGGAAATTATGTGATTTTTTTTAGTTTCAAACATTTCACGCCAACGGATAGTGCGCACATTTATTTGTCTGTCATATGTTTGAAGCCAGTTCAAAGAAATCAAGTAAAAGTTAAGACGATTTAAAGATCTTCTCGCTTATCTCCTGACTGCACACATGAACACAAAACATGGATAGAGAGCAATCCATGTTAACACAGGGGGTAGACATGATTCTTAGAAAAACACTTCATTTTTTTCATTATTTCTTGAGAAAAGCATATAAATTATACTTTACATGATTAACCCCTAGCTACAAATAAAATATTTTACATGTAAGCGCCATAGAGAGAGAGAGAGAGAGAGAGAGAGAGAGAGAAGCAAGATTGAGTGTGGCCAAGAGAAAGCAAGAAATCGAAAAAATTTCACCCACTAGAAAGTAAACACAATATACACACATAGTGTATATACAAAGTTCATGTAATAAATTTCAAGTGGGCCAAGTCGTTTGCTTTACGAACTTTTAATGGTTGCAAAACAGACTTATCGATAATAAATCTTAGTGGGTTATGGAGAAAGCACATTGCTGTTTTATTGTTCACATAGATTTCAACCTCACTCTCAACCCCCTTCACTCTCTTTCTCTCTTTTTTGTTGCGCTCCTTCATTCACTTCAAGTGAACGACTTTTGTCGAAAACTTTTCCATTGTATATGTGTTTGAAAAGATTCAATTTAATTGCTGTTTAGTTTTCTCTAACTCAGCGCATACCATTCACATAATCAAGTTAATGCGATGACCGTAATCTCATGCATACGTACGCTAAATGAATCACGACGTAAAAAAAACAACAACAACTACAAATGTGAGCGAGAGACGAGTGCCAACAAAAAATACGAATCATTCAAACTAAAATTATGTGGTACACACCCATTTATACAATATATATATAAACTATAAAACGAAAAAGTTTTGCTGATAACAAAATACAAAGATACACACAATAGAGAGACATACTGAAAGTTCTTAAACCACGAGACACAAAAATACGGCCAACAAATCTTTTGTTTTTTCGTTTCGTGTCCCTTGGGTCGGGTGTTTTTTTGCTTTCAACGTAGTCATTATTTTTAGTTTTGCTAAAATTAGCACAAACGAAATATATTGTAACCCTTTCATCGAACAACAGCGTTGGAATAGGGGGAGGGCGGTGTGGCAGCAGACTAATGAATAAAAAGCAACATACATCCCAAAGCGCAAGCAAGCCGAGAAAAATGTCACAAATCGAAATGATCCAAACTAGCGTTGTGAAATATAATTATACAATTAATTGCATAACTTAAACGCCTTTTAATTTGATTCTAGCTTATTTCATTGTTGCTATTTTGTATATCCCTCTCTGAGTGTGTGTGTGTCTGCGTTACTGTAACTTTATTCATTCCGGCATCCGAATCTTTGGCACAGCGATGAAACGCGTAAGTTATTTATGAAATATTTGCAATGAGGAGAGAGAAAAAAAAAGACGGCTAAAAGTTTCGCGTTGGAAAATTATTCGTACTCAACACTGCTTTTATTTTTTTATGCAACTTAAGAAATGTGTATGCATATAAAACGGATAACGAAATGAAAGAATAGAAGTAAGCGACAACGCACATTGGAGAAATGATTTTTTTTAACAAACATTCTTTTGCCAACCTTCAACTAACACAAAACTTTTCTGTTTTCATTGTCTTTTTTGTTTTACTATTACAAGAAGCAGAAGAAAAAAAAAAATAAAAAGCGAATATACGGCTACATTACACCAGCCGGTTCTGGAATTAATGCTTAAGCCATGCGTGACAAAGAATACACGATAGAAGATTTTTTTTAAATGTTCAATGATTCCGTGTGTTTTTGTAATAATTTAAACTGAACGACTCACTCAAATCAACCGGCTGAAACGATAAAGCCGTAAAAAAATCTAATTAAATGCACACACTGAATCAAGACAGTTCTTTCAAGTAAAATCCATGTTTTTTCGGTACTCTCGCCAAACAAATGCTATCATAACAGAATGAAAACAAAAAAAAATAGTTTTCTATATGCCTGGGGTGCTCTTTTACTCTTTCATGGCAAAAGTTTGTTATGAATGGGCGGTTCCAGCACACGAGCGAGAAAAAAACGCACCGACGAATAGAAGGAAAAAAATAGACACTGAACTTGTTGACTTTAAGATTGTTGTGTAATTACAAAAAATTTCGCTTAGCACTTTTAATAGCTGAAGCGATAATGTGATGTAAAAGCTTTACGCTTCCAAATCGCTTAAGATCATGTAGATTCAATGCTGAATTAAATTTATAGTTGAACGGGAATGAAGTTATTTTAGATGAGTATTGTCATCATCCAAATTGAATTGCAAAAAATCGAACTTCTGTAGAAAATGTGTCATTCAAGGAAGATGCAAAATAGATAAAGAAAAAAAAACAATTAAAAATGTGTTCTTTTTTCTCATCAACTCTTGCTCTGGTCGAAAGTTAAAATGGAATCATATTTGCTTATCGCACTTGCCGTCGCACACCATAACCAAGGTCTAGTTAAAAAAAATATGAATGCTGTACAAGAAGCCCACAAACAATAGCAAAAAAACACGAAAAATACGCAATTACTTTTCTGCTCTCATTTATTATCTTAATTTCGTTCTGTTTATTTAACGCAGCAATGAATACCAACAAAAGAAATAAACATTCACATCGTGAACTGCGTAAACCAGTAAGCAGCCGGAATTCAACAGTCAACCACAGTGAAATCATTATTATCAACGCAAAAAGACGCCTAGCCCATCCAGAAGCGTGGATGGTGAATAGTGACTACTATAGTCATGGCCAGAGAGAGAAAGAGCAGTTCTGTGTTCTTTTCGTTCTAATATATGGTGTAATAGATCTGTCTATTGCCTTCACGATCACCCATAATTCAACGGCGAACGAGATTCACGAATTTGGCCGTAAAAATAAATCAATGATTCTAATTATGAAAAGTTGTTTCCATTCTTACCATGAAAGCAGTCACTTTTATTTTACACACATTTTTTTTCATTTCGCTCGCACATTTTTACGAATAATTTGCGTGGAACGAAGATGCGCGTCCACTTGAAATAACTTTTTACTTGTCTTTTCGCTCGAATTTAGATAAAGAATATACCATTGCGCCATTGTAAAAAAAAAAGAAGAAGGAAAACGACGAAAACGGAACGTCGAAGGACTTAATGCAGAAAATTTGTTACCATGAAAAAGAATTTTTGAAAGAAAACCGGAAAGTATAACAAATGAAATACACACAACAGTGCAATGAATGAAAAATGAAAATGTTCTCTCGCTGGCAAACAATTAAAGTGCTTTATCATTGTTGCTCAATTGAAAAATTAATTACGAAGAATATTAACAATGCCATAAGATAACATTTCTATGAGCCGAATATTCATGCTCTTTTTTTTCTCTCCCTGGTTTTATTTCTTTGCTTCCCATTTGCTTGTAAACGTTTATTGTTATTTCAGGGTGCTACTTCAAATATTGTATGGATATGATTATTGTTGTTGCTGCGTTCTTGCTGCTGCTTTTGTAATGGTTTTCATTTTTATTTTGGTTGTTCGAACATAATTTGCCTTGTTGTCATCATATTTTTTCGCTCTCTTCCCATTGAATTCGTGTCAACTTTCAAAAGATTATATTTACTCCATCTGTCTGTATTAAACTGATTTTTTTTCTCATCAATCAACATCTTTCTGTACTTTATTTATAATTAAGTCTTTGAAAAAACGCTTCGGATTACAATCCATTGGAGATACTAATTATGTTGCAAATCAATTCAACATAAAGCTCCTCCTACTTGGAATTTCTAGGCAGACAGTTTTTCAATGTAATCAATTCTTTTAATTTTCAAAATCTTTTGACGAGAGAAAAATTCATTCGGTTTGCTAAGGGGCAGATGAACCCCTCAACTTTCCCCGCAAGCTTTCCTTAATTTATTGACCCAAAAACTAAAATAGAACCAGAAATGAAATCAAATTTCAGAAGCAAAAAAAAACTGTACACAGATTTTCCTTTTCCCAAAATATGATTCGTTGAAAAATGAAGTGGACTGTTTTGTTGTCTCATATTTAAAATTAAATGTGGTCAGATCGATTGCCAAATTGTGCATTGACATTCGATTTATATGGTATATTATGCCATAGTTTCATTTAACTGGCCCTAGTCATCAATGAAGTGAAAATTTCATTGTCATAATAACCATTCGTTTTTTTTCATATGATCGTAACCTTTTTTCCAGCTCGTTTTTTTATGGTCAGAATATCGAAATGGCAAACACAAAATACAAATGAAGTTTTTACATCAAACCAAATGGCAAGAAAGAAAAAAAATTTAACCAGAGAATCAGAGACGAAAATAAACACGACAGCAAAAGTCAAAAACGCCAGTGGCTATAAAAATTGCATTGTAAAAAGCATCCGGCATATAGTGGTTGGATTTTTAAAAGCTCGTAAAAACTTGTATATGGATCGAATCAAGTATATGTGTGTATTGTTTGCTTTGATTTTTGTTTTAAATTGCATTGTTTTCTATGATTGTTTTTTTTTTCATTTTGTTTTGGAAAATTCATCGTCATAAACTAAATTACTATGGCAAAATGTTCACTAAAGCATCAAATAGTGTGTATGCATTGGAAACCCGTTCAAGCCGACAATACTTTTATTTTTTGAAAATCCACGCGATAACAATCGTTCAATTCAAATGAATAAATTTGGTGTGTGCGAGCGTGAACAAAGCACACATAAATATTTTTTGAACCATTTACTCTATATATTTCGCATACCGAATGGTCCGATTGCAAATCGTATATTTTGTAAGGTCATTTCGAAAAGGTTCTTGAACGCAATTTTGGTTGTTTTAAAAAAAATAAAATGTCTTACATCCGTAAGATGAACTTTTCCGCACTGTGATCCACGACATGCATTTATTACAAATCTTTTACTCAAATAATTCACGAGAAAACTAAATCTGACATTAGTTTTAGATAAAAATAATTTTCGAAGCACTTTTCTTACAAAAACTACTAAAGATGGGAATTTTTGTATCGGAGCCATGCCTATATGATATCGTAATCATGTGAAAATTTGCAGAGGTTATTTTTTTCACAAAAAGTTAACATTCTGAAAGTTTGAAGAAATTTCAATGCATATTAAGGGTACTTCCCATACAAAATTTCGTTTTAGAGCGAAAAATCCAAAATTTTGTTCGGGAGGTGCCCCTAATATTCGTTGAAATGTCTTCAAACTTTCGGAATGGTATTTATGTGTGATAAAAATAACCTGTGCAAAGTTTCAGCTCATTACGATATCATACAGGCATGGCTTCCATACAAAAATCCAATTTTTTTGAAATTTTTGTATGAAAAGTGTGTCGAAAGTTATTTGTATCGCAAAACTAACTTTTCTCGTACCCAAAAACCCCCCAATACACATTTTTGAGTGTTTAAGAATACATTAAATATCACTTTTGGAAGAAAAATTGAATTTTTCCCATGGATGGACATGGGCATCACACCAGACATGACACTTTACCCTGTCAACCAAAGTCGCTCAAAATCTAATGGTTTCTATTCCTCGGCACCCCCAATCATCCTGTGAAGTCAGATTTTGAATTACTTTTCTTGTTTGAAAGTTATCGTGTTAACAAATTTTTGCGTACAGGGTACAGCGTACAGGGTACAGGGTACAGGGTACAGGGTACAGGGTACGCACATACATTCGGACATCGAAAAAACGCTAGATTCGTGTTCCCTGGCCCCAAAAACACCCAGAAAACACATTTTTTATGGGTGTTAATTTTTCGACCGATTCCAATACTTTACCTTACACACTAGGTGTGTGCGGAAAAGTAAAATCCTCGTACGAAGAGAAAATGAAAAACAGAACCAACCAACCTGATTACTGTCTATCAAATTAGCCACACATAAACCAAATTGTCCACTATGTTGTGAATATCTCAAGTGTGAGCATAACTCATGCA
The DNA here is from genome assembly GCF_009176525.2 of Contarinia nasturtii. Classification (NCBI taxonomy): domain Eukaryota; kingdom Metazoa; phylum Arthropoda; class Insecta; order Diptera; family Cecidomyiidae; genus Contarinia; species Contarinia nasturtii. Next base: position 3,333,787 of record NW_022197436.1, on the reverse strand, counting down.
TCTATCTAACTGAATTATGCCACATCATCGTGGTATTTGGCAAGCTTTTTAAAACATACACACTCCTGTGACAGTCGAAAAGATGTGTCTAACACATTCCATTCAAATGACTCAGGGGGTAGTGTAAAGAGATTAAAAAAAATTTCATTCTCAAACAAAATATTCCAAAGTGCAAAAAATATACATAAAAGAGAGAGTGTGAGAGAGAGAGAGAGAGAAAAAGGCAACCCAAAACGACTTATCAGGTAAATCCAATAAAATTTGCATTTAAAGCATTTAAGTTTTCTAATTCAAATGTTTTGAGCTATTCTGTATGTAGCCAGTCTTCATATTTTTTTTTTTTGTGAGGTAGTTTTTTTTTCTCTGCTGTCGTGCAACAATGCTTTAAATTCAACGTCGGCGTGCGAACATTCCTGCACCACCAAAATTTGGGTGCTCTTTTTTGTGCAGGCTCTACATCTTCTGTTACTTTTGGTACACGTTCATGCCATAAATGAAGAGAGAAGAAACTGAAAGGGCAATTGCCAAAGCGATGTACATAATAATTTTTAGTGACATATCGTGTATATTCGCTGTGTTAAATATAAGTACGTCGCGTTTCCAGACTCACAATCTAACTCGTCATTTCGGTAACACATATACACGTACAATGTACAGATACTAGAACTATAGATGTACCGATCGTCCCGTACCGTTGTGTGTGTTCGCATATTGAGCTCGTTTCGAATGTAAAAGCGGTAAAAACTTTTGTGTCATATCAAAGGATTCACATTTCATTCAGTTTCGTTAGGCAATTCATATGGCTAAACTACAATCAACATCTAATTTTCATATTTGTGAGATTCAAAATGGTTTCGTACATTTGATTTAGCTCTTCTACACAATCTACTTCACTATTTTGCTTGCACATACGCCGTCGCAACCACATGATATTTCCCGTGTAAAAGTATCACTGCATATTCCACAGCTATGCGATATAGAGAGAGCATTATAAACGATTACATATAGAACGAACATTAGATAAATATAAAAATTATACAAAAAGCTCTTTTTATTGCAATTTCGGATTTTGGAGTGTTCCACTTTTGAAAATACAATAAACCTGATTGCACGACATTCGGTTTGTGAATAGATGTGTGTGTGTGTGAGATAGATAGAAAGAGAAAACAGGTCGTTTTTATTTCATTCGGTGAATACTTTGTCCATTCAGCATCCGTACATGTATGTATAATACTGTGGTGTGCACTAGATATATGTACCATTATACAATAATTGAGATATCTCAAGTTCTGTCTAGTGCATTGTATGTGTTAGCTTTCTGTTGGGACTGAAATATGCGTCAAAAAGTGACATAATGTGCTCATATTTGTCTTCGGTTTTCTTAAGACATTCCGCATTATGTGCACGCTTAAGTTCAGCCAGCTCACAAAATTCGAGCGAGTGCATCAAAGGTAACGGCAGATAGAGAGATGAAGTTCAATTGTTGTTGAGCGTTATGAGCTCGGCATTTTCTGTATATATGTGGCTATTCTTTGTACCAAAGTTAAGTAACAAGTTATTCAAGTGGTTTTTCGCTTGTCGTGATTTTACGTCTGCTCATTTTTATTTCTGTGATTCAAATAAAAATCTCAGCAAATTTTCCAACGCTGAATATTTGATTCGGTTCGTTTCTTCTCCAGTTTCTCTCTCTCTCTCTCTCTCTCTCTCTCTCTCTCTCTCTCTCTCGTTCTGTACATACAATTCCAGCGGCTAATTTTCATTCGGTCATATTATAGTTTTTTTTATGTGTGTGTGTGTAAAATTGCAGCTTGTACAAATGGCTGTTTCATTTTTATTTGCACATGATTTCGACTGAATGATGTAGAAGAAAACTCTTCCCAGCACCGAAACACACACACACACAATTCTCAAAAACTACGGCCAAAAGTTTAAAACATTTTGTAAGTATTTACATAAGAAATATTCTGCATTGAATACGTTCAACGAAAATGAAATGCAGTTTTGGATTATGGTGAATTCCTTGTGGGTCATACACAATAATACATAATCAAATTTCAGCTTTTGATTACCGTAACTAGTGAACGAAACAAAAAAAAGAGATGAATAAAAAGAAGCGAAAGAAAAAAAAGCAGATAGAGAAAGAAACATGGTGAATATCATAATTTTTCATTTCATGCCTCATAGGTATTTGCCAAACGGCAACGATTCACAAGATTTATGCGACGTTTCATAAAACAAAAGGCAAAAGTACAAACTAAACCACTTCTAGTATATTGACATGAATGAAAGTGAGCGTTATACGCCGTATATTTGTTTCGTTTTGCCGTTTACGAATTGGCGAATATGGCGCGGCACATTTTGAACTTGAGAAAACTTAAGTAGTAAATAAAAGGCCCGTTTCTCAGCCCATTTAACTGTATATGCATATACATCACATCGTGTCATCAGAATTAAACCATAAAATCGTTCAACGATATTATCCCGCATGAAGACATGTATTTACGTCGACGATGAGAATAGAGAAAAGTCGGTGAAAAACCAGAGAGAGAGAAACAACCACCGAAATAAACGCAAAAGTGGCCAAATAATTTTCGGACGCTAAACGCTCAACTTTAACCATAAACTTTGGAAATTTACTCAAGGAAATGCTGATTCGCTTTGCATCGACCATCTTTGTCTTATCACATTATTTGAATGTGTGTGTGCGTGTTTACTTATTTTGTATATGATAGTGGTTCTCTCTTTCGCAATTTGACACACATATCCCATTACATCGAATCGACGCTATTTCTCTGCTTCAACTATATTTTATACTAAATTTGATGGTCCATTTGCAAGTTTTTCGTTGTATATCTATAGCCATCACATTTGTTTAGTGATAGTGTGCATGTTTTGTGTGAACGAGCTCTCGGAGAGCGTTCAAAAGCGTTTACCATTGTTTTTTGTTTTCTTTCTTTATTTGGTTTTTCTTTTTTCTTGTTGTGCGGTTTACTAGATTCGCCAACGTCATAAAAATCCCCAAACAATGCAAATAAAAACGAATGGTCGTATGTTTATATTTACACATATGTGGAACAATGGCAAGGCAAAAGAAAGACCGAAAAGTGTTATGATAGCATCTTTTGCAAAAGTTTGTATAACAAGTCTTTTGGGGTCTGAGCGAATAAATACTTGAATATTATATTAAAGAGTGTACGCACGCTGATTTCAACTGAACCAGAGAAAATCGGTTACCATTACTTTTGCCACACATTATGTGCAAGCATTATGAAATGCATTTTCATGGGAATATCCAATTTGGCAACAATACAATGAAATATATATAAACAAAAATTTCGAATTATTTTTCATTTTATCGGTTTCGAGATATATACACACGCACACTTCATTGCAATGAACAATCAATCCACCAGTCAATAAAGATGTTATTTCGTTTCATAAAAATTTTGACGTCGTTACATTAATTCACAATTCACATAAGACCGATTTTAATGTCCTTGTGTGCATTGATTTGTGATTCATGATAATATTTTCATGGATTCAAGCTTACTAAGTTGTTTTGTATTCTCATATTATTATACTGTCATCACACACATAAATTAGATTATGGTATGGAATATTTTAAAGAAAGACAAACAAACAAACCAAAAAAAATCTATTGCCGCTTAGAAGTGACATAAAAGTATATGTTCCTTATCACATCATAACTATAAAATGGAACAGAGATGAAAATGCTACTACTAATAATAAAATATGATAACAAACTTATCGCCGTTTTTTTTTCTTCAACATTATGTGTACGTATTCTCTGTTACATGCGTGCGCTTTGATGCGAAAATGTAATAAAATTATATCAAAGCACATTTATTTATGGTATAAGTAATTAATCCATTTTGTGTTTATGAAGAAAATTCATATCATATCAACTACCCCGATTCAAAGTATGCTTTTATGTAGTATACGCTTTTGCAAAAATTTGTTTATAATGTTACGCAAACGGCAGTGGGAAAAAGAATCGCACATATCCCATAGTAGTGAACATAAGCCAAAACCTTACTTAAAATAAAAAAGAGTGAAAATGTCATTGCACACGGCCGAATGAGTCTTGTTTAATGACAAAATATCTTATAGAACATTTTTTTCTAATACCAGGACTGTGCATATTTTAAGTACAACATTTTCTTTAACCAGATTTTCTTCAGTTTATTTTCATCATCATATCTAATCTTAAGACAAATTTACTTGACATCAATTTTACTGCATGTTTACAGATGTTTCCTTGTCGTTTTCAGTCTTTGGTTATTCAGTCTTTGTACGATGCGCTCGACGATTGCGTTGCTCAACATTTTGTCTAATCAAAGCTACATAAAAAAATATCAAAGCTTTCAACGGCATTGAAGTGACAAAGCGAATGAACAGTGCCGCTTTTGCTTTAAAAGTGAAAAACGATGTGCAGTGGTGGGAGAGAAAGAAATAAACTGTAAAGGATTGATCCAAAACAGCTGCATCCTTTTGATGTTTATGTGTGTGTGATCAAAATTTAATTATCCCAATGTCTCTTGTCAATCGTCTCTTTTCTGCAACATCTTCAAAAAATAATATGCATACAGAGAGAGAGAGAGAGAGAGAGAGAGAGAGAAAAAAAATCCAACATGTGAAATTCAATAACACACATTAAACATTTCATTCGCTTTTTTCTCTCATTGCATTAATTTTACGGAAAATTCAAGGATGCATAAAAGTAACGCTACGTTCAGTATATGTCATATGTTGTCTTAAAATATTGAGCACTTTACTCAAGCTCAGAGAAAAAAAAAACGATCGATATTTTCGCGATTTCGAGAGCAAAACTGAAATGAATTTGAAAAACACGAATGTAAAGCACAAAGAACAAACCACAAAATTGCTTGTGAAAGAGAAAAAAAGCCGTAAAATTGGATGAAATAAGACATTTTTTGGTGTATGTCAATGACGTGTTTGGTTCTCATTAACACACAACCGACAGAAAAAAAAATAAAATCGATTGGTAGTCAAGTCAGACGGAACGCGCAACGCCAATAATAATATGATGAAAGATGCAATCGAATTCGAAAAACATGTCTCATGGCACACACATATATACTATATATACAAAAACATGGCGATAACAATAAATGTTCTCGACAAAAAAAAAATAAGAAGAAAACAACATGACGCTTGACATAGAAATCATAAAAATTTTGATTACAACTTGCGTTTGCCGCTTTTTTCGCTAGTGTTCAGTTTTCTCACGTTCATTGCTTTCATTTCGGAGTACTACAGTGTATGTGTTTGCTAGAAATGGTAACATTTTGTGTGTGTGTGTGTGCACACAATAGACTGAAGTCGATTGAGGCAAAGTATAATCTTGATTTCTTTTTTCTTCGTTCGTGGGATTACAATAATAAAGCATTCATATATTTGGTTGTTTCTTGTCTGTCTACCGACTTTTTTTGTTGTTGATTTTCTGACTTCAAGTAGAATTGATTCTGAAAATCCATATAAATTAATCGAATAGTAGTCAATTCCATAGTATATTCAGTATTCAGAAAATTTCGTCCATTAACTTATGAACCAATGACAGTTCTACATATATGAACATAATTAGATTGAAATTTAACCATGTGTTTTGTGTAAATTTTCTTCACCACCAAGGCTCCGGAGTAAATTTGTGCAAATACTCCTGTGTGTGTGTGTGTCTGTAAAATTTTTTGGGACATACATGAGCGACTACATAATAATAATTTCCAGCCATAGATTTCGATTGTGTTCCTGATATCATCATAAATATTTATTGAGAATGATATCAAGTATTAAAGTATTATCCTCTCTGTGTTGCAAAGAAAATGAAGGCAAGAGTAAAGTCGAATTATGAGAAAACGTATATACCACACACAAAATTCATTTGAAATTTAAAACTGGGTTTCACTGTTTCTCTCTCACATTCTCGCTCTTGATCTGAAAAATCCTTTTGGAAATGACAATATTAAATAAACCATTTCCTTTCATATTCGCATGAAATCTCAGCCTAAATATGCTTGCCATGTGTGTACATCATTCAACTGGCATGAGTGGCAGAAAACGCTATGGTAGACACATTTGAAAACGTTCTCAACCGAAAATGGAGCATTCGTCTGCTTGACAAAATCGAAACTCTTTCGATAGATTATATGAGTTTTTTTTGCCGTGCATCCGGAATATCAGAAATGGGTGTGTATTCACCGACATAAATAATTTATTTATTTATTTTTTTCTTTCATTTCGATTCAAACATTTTCAACAAGTGGATGTGAAAAAAAAATCCATATACCCAGCCTATCAGACGCGTCATTCATTCCGGTGTCACAATTTTTCTTTGTCAAGCTTCATTTTGCCCGAACACCATTTGGCCATGAATTCAATGAATATTTGCTTAATTGCAGCCATTAATGGCACGCAAACACAAATAGACGTTCTACATCTTTATTATTCGTGAAAAGCAATTATAATCGAAGTAAAATGCGAGAGAGAAAAAAAAAGTTGGAAACCGATTTGATATCGGGACTAAAATTTGTGTTTGAGGTTCATATTTGATTTGTGCTGGTATGCTATCTGGTATTTCTAAGTTCTTTCCAAAATAAACGCATTATGCTCTTCTTTCAATGAGTAACTATGGTGGTTGGTAATACAAATAATTTTCCAAACTCTGTGGCAACGAGCCAATTTACAATATCATCTAATAAACGAAATCAATGAACTCAAAAAAAAACTTCATCAGTTCGTTGGTTTGGACGTTCGTTCATTTGAAATCAATTCTTGCAATCATAATTTTTCGTCAGGTTTAATTGTTTGCGTATTATTTCAGTTCAGCTTTGCAACCAATTGCATATATGCCTATATACGTGACACAACATAATAAGAGGCATACATTTGCCGAACCAATTGGTTATGCCATGTTTCTGTTCATGTTCAAAATGTTAGCTTTTCCAGCCGAAGATGAAAACAATACAAATTCACATCGAACATTTCGACAAGACTACACGACAGTGGTATTGCCGGTCGTTTGGTATAGGCTTGCCATTTGATTGCAAAAATTATATTTATTTTATACTTGCCGCACACAGTGATTTGAAGCTCAAGCTGAAAATCAGACTTTTAACCGAAATAAGTTCGACAGACGTTATACGGGTCGGTTCGCTTCTCTTTTCATTATTCTTAGTCACTTTTTATAAGTGCTATCGCTTTAACGCTCTCTACCCCCCTCTATTTCTCTTTTTCAATATGTTTGTCAAGCAGCCGCATAAGCAAACTAATAGATATGCGGCGTGTATTTATGCCATTGAGCCAATTTCTACTTACAATGCAGTTGCCAGAAGCGTTTTTGAGTGCATTTGTTGTGAAAACCATTCTTAACTTGAACGATGCTGATAGAAAGAGAAAATACATGGTTTGCCCTGAGAGTTAAGTGCTAGAGAACAAGAACAATGGCTGAAGTGGGAGACAAGGGATTTGATGCATCTTTTCATTCATATACAGCCAATGTAAGTCACATACATAACAATAAAACCGAAATAAAATTGAATGTTGGTAGAATGGAAAACTGAACATTTACCCAATGTTGGTTGGCCACGATTATTGGATTTAAACCAATTTCCCACCTGCATCATATACAATTATTCGACGACAAAATTCACTGGAAATTTGAATCATTTTCTTGTGCACGGCAACGTCGATCGAACTATGTATGTGTTAAAGTAAAGAGCAAGGAGGCGATATGTACGCATTTTGAAACAGAGTAAATGACAAGTAACATGCACATAGAAAAATTACCACCATTAAATTCATCTATGGTATCGGCAATGAGACGATAAAGAGAGAGAGAGGGGGGGGGGGGAGAGAAATTGAAAAGAATAGACGCGTTGAAATTTATTATTTACTACACCTTTACGATGATTGAGATTGGCCAAGTAAATGGTTTCACGTTTTTCTATCTGTTTAATGAATTTTAGCTTGAATATGGCTTCGGTTTTATTTTGTTTCCGCGTAAGCGCCAGCTTATATGTACACGAAGAATAAACACAAGATAAAAAACAATGTGCAGGAAAAAAAAAACTAATAACAACAGACTCCGAGTGGGATATGACGAAGCGACACACATACGCATAAGCAAAGCCAAGTTGAGTCAAATCATATCAACATGGAAGCAGGCATGTAACGCACATCGAAAAATGCAGCTATGTATTGTACACAATATAATGGAATAGACAGTACTCTGAAATGCACTCAATGCATTTTATACGACTATATTCCAGTTGGTTCACTTGCCAGAACATTAAAGCTGCTTTAAGCTCTTTAAGTAGATATGGTTGGTGTTGTGTAATTTTTTTTTTTCGTTGCACAAAATAACTTGGTCTTCAGTTCGAATGCATTTTCGATCGTCGATACACATCCAGTGAAATGCTTTCTTTCAGCAAAACTAATTTCATCTCATACACCCAGAAATCTCCGTTGTTGTTCAGATGCAAAAGAAATAGCAAACTAAATGCACTTTCATTCGGAAATTCGTTTTCGAGTAATCCATAATCAGTTATCTCATAAGAATAAACTTTATGCCTTTTTGCTGGATTATGAAAAGTGGTTTTGTTTCGAATGTGATTATACCGGTTCAAACTTTGCTTGCTAACCCATCGTTACCGTCTCTATCGGCTGATTTTTTCAGTGTTCACTATTCTATGTGTATGTGTGGAATATATGGACAAGCATAAAGGCTGACAATAGCAAAGTCTCTGACAAAATGGGCGACATAATTTGAGTTCACATATATAGTCGGTTTTAAATCGATGCAAACGCAGACATTCTTACGCATATTAGTCGAAGTATCCGAATACAGACAGACAGACAAAAATAAATAATTGAACGATGCAGCTATTCGAGCAGCGAATGAGGAAAGATTGTTCCAGCCATTGTAAATTATTAACATGTGGATGCCGACAATGATTATGATTATCATAATTGTGCTAAGATGGTACATTTTAAACACTCTTGGCTGAAGCATATCCATTCTATCGACAAAACAATGCATTATTATCTGCTTGACGCAATCCAATCACTTTCAATACCAACACACATACACATACAAAGACGTCAATATGCATGCATTTGCAAGAGTCGAACTTTAAAGACACTTCAATTATTATTCAACTCCACAATCGCTTTCATTATGCCAGTCATGGGACTTCGTCGTCGTCATCATCATCAGCAGCAGCAGCACCAACAGATAAATTCCGGTTCATTCAATATTTGGATATGTGTGTAAGGTTATTTGGATTTATCCAACCTCCAACATACAAATGCCGTGTTTCTGTAAGGAAAGCATTAACCCACATTTGGGTGTTGGAAATGAATTTACAAAGCTGCAGCTAGTAAAAGGGCTCAAACCAAGAAAATCAACATTCAGTGAATTCTTTGCTTGAAACGAGTAAATATGCTCTTTTGTGTGCGCAACGTGAGCAATGCATTTTGCGAGGTGAATTGAGCATATACAATATTTTTAGTGTATATATACATCGATGAGAATCTGCAAAGAAAATAAACAGCTCATGGATTCCACTAAATATTTTGAGTCTGAAAAAAAAACCACATAGTCATGGTCTGTATAATGCCATTTGCAAGGCATCGCGTATAGATCTTTCATCGTTCTCGCACACACACACACACACTCACATAAACTAAACTAATAAATTCTCTCCCATGTTGAAATTGTTGTCAAATTTTGGTACGCTCTAACGCTTTTTGCATATATGACACTAACGTAGAACAGAGACACACAGGCATCTATAGTGTGTGTTTTACTATACAAAGCAAGGCAAACGGAAACGCACATACGACATTTGCATCAATATGAATTTAGCGCCGGAAAATAGGCTCAGATATGATATGGAGTAGAGGAACACGCATCATGCTTTTCGTTGAAATTAGCATGCATTCGGTGTTCTTTGCAATTCTTGTCCATTTTCGTTGCTAAACACAAAAGGCATTTATTCTTCATTATTTTCTCGATTCATTTTAGACAATCTGCTGTGGTTTTTCAGTTAGTGTAAGTGTATGTGTGTTGTGTGGTTGTACCGAATACGACCTCCAATTCTACATTTAGTTATACACCGTATACGCAAACGGTGGAGAATTAGAGAAGAAATACACAAATCTAGAAAGAAGGTTATCAACGGTAATGTTAGTGATAAGCGAAATTCGAGAGAATGGTAATAACCAATTGAAAAATTTGCCGTCGTAAAGTCTATAGTGTGCTCCTATGGTCGCACACATGATTATATAGTTTGAGTTGCTCATCAATATTTTTTTCATATATACTTTATTCACGTACGCATTGAAAATACAATTTTGTATTTCTATTTCGATTCCCATCTCGCTTAGTTTTATGTATTGCTCGTTTTAGTTTCGCCCATTTCTAATAAGTTGAATCCAAAAATTGTGGTTCGCAATTATTATCGTAGGGAAAAGTCGAAATCGATCAAATACTTGATTCAAACGCTCTCTTCGATCCATTGATTCGATCCAATACATACAACCCCATTCATGTCAAAAAGATTTCAATTTTCACGATTTTATGAAGTAACAAACTCAATTGCTTGAATAATAAGGCAGACAGTCACATACATGTGTGTATAGCTTGATCATGTACCCAATGGCGTATGCACGAAATCAAACATTCCATATTGTATATGCAATATTTCATAATGGTTGGATCGAGGAGGATCAAAATGCCATTCAGATGATGTTGGTTTGTGTGTATTTAAAAAATTATTTCTTCCCATTGATTTTGATGAGAAGTAATACATATGCGGTATGGCAAATCGACGCAGATTGTTGAATATACAACCAAAAAGAGTGTGCTTCAAGCATTTTGAGCTAAATTGAAACGTATTTCAATAATGGATCAACAGAACACATTCATGTACAAACATTTCGGGAGCAAAATATGCATATTAATTTCGATATCGCTTGCACTTGTAAGCACATCATTCTCACATACATGCATGTACACATTCACCTTAATCACTGCAGTAATGAAAAACAGCCGAATATCACCATGATATCACACTATGTACTGTGTGTAAACCATCTTTATGGCATTACTGTCTCGTCTCTCTAGTATCAACATTGAATAATGATGAGCATTTACTGGCATATTTCGAGTTGTAATTATGGCTGGGTAATTGTTTCCATGTGAAAAAAAAAACAACAGCAACTATAACAAAACGACACACTTGCAATTGACACAAATGAATTTTTCATCGCTACTTCAAATATTTGTTTTTCCATTGAAAATCGTGTGTTTTGAAAATGCCATGATGTCATTGTTGTTGTTATTGTTGTGCATTTAACCGTGCACTTCTGAAATATATCGCGTGAAAATGGAATGTCAAAACTTTGCTTTTATTTTTTGTTTTTCTATTCACCGGAATCACAATGTTCACTGCAACTGTCTAGTTTTTCTATAAAATCGACAATCTACTTTTATTGATTTTCAGTCAAAATCATTTCAAAATTACCCATATTATTGGTGCTATGCACAATATATATACATTTGTCGAAGTGACTTTACCCTTTCATTGGTGTACTTTTAAAATCGAAAACTGCCAACGAGAGAGCGAGAAATTCGAATGTTAACAAAGTAGGGCAATTGAAAAACTTTTCCATTTGCTCTATGCATTGTTCTTCATTTCATAAATTTATATTCGCTTGTCTTGATTTCGGCTGTTCGATGTCGATGCGGCGATATGCCCCAATCGTTGCATCAAATCATATCGATAGGTGCAATTGTAGAAAATCGATTCCATTGAAAAACGTAACATCTTGCGAATAAGTAAGAATTTTAATGCATTGTGTATACATCTCATGGCAAAAGCGAAATGCATTGCAATGGCAACAATGGTTTGGAAATGGAATTTTGGCGTATATACTTATGGCGCAAATGCATCGTCGTACATCGTATAAACGAAGATGAGGACGTGGACCAAGATGCCAAATTAGAACGACAAGAAATACCACATTGAACTAAAAACTAAGAGAAAACGTTGGATCAAGATGAAAAAGAGAAGGAGGAGTAGGTGGAGGAAGAAAGAAATGTTTAAAATTTATTGAGTAAATGCATCAACAGATAAAAATAGACAGAAATACCAATTGTTTTGCCACAGAACGTGAAAGCAACGCGAAAATACGACGACACACTAAAATAGGAAATATGCTGCTGTATTCATTATTTTATTTTGCGCACACACACATACACATATAGATGTAGAAAACTCAGCGTGCATAAACTTTCTTTTCTTTCGACGAAGCATATTGAAAAGACATAAACTGAATATAAAGTTTTTTATTTTGAAAAAAAAAAAAAAATTTGGACAAAAAAAACGGTACACACTTTGTGTGTTGATATCAAGGAAATTTTCGCTGAGATTGTCACAGATATTCAATCGTGTTTAAATCTGTGTCTCAATATACCCAATGCTGATGCACACGTCGACAAATCGAACACTTTCTTTCTCTCTCTCTCTCTCTCTCTCTCTCTCTCTCTCTCTCTCTCGCTCGCTCGCACACACACACTCACTCATTCTTACCATCGACTTTTTTGGTGAGCGAGCAAAACTCCACAGATATTTCGGCAGACTATTTACTCACACGAGACATTTGAGCAGACGGAACTGATTACTTTGGCATCGATTATAAGGAATTCAGCAGCAACAGCAAGTGTATGTTGCATTGTGCACATGCAAAGGTGCTCAAAACTTCGATTTCAAATTCAATTCTTTTTTATGCCAGCGACAAAATGCCTGTACGTGTTTCAATTCAAAGTAATTTTCTAACAGCATAAGTGAAATCGCAACAGCTCGCATTGAATTGCTTGTGTGTTTTCGTTCCTCTTTTTTTTCTTCTATTGGCATGAAAATTATCAAAATTCCAACTGTCCCCATAAATTTTACACCAAAAAAAAAATATTTCATATATTCCAACAAATAAAGTCCGAAAGTCGACATGTACATACGAAAAAAAAAATGTCTGAAAGAAATCCTTTGCCCAAAACGACAATTTTATCATATCGTATAGTATATTTATAGAGAAGATGCAGTTTTCATTGTGACACAATAAATACATATATGTTGCGTGTGCAGTTCGCTCTTTCTTCCTCTCTCCCTCATCACTCCATTTTCTATGCGAAGCGGGCATCATTTTTCTCGTTTATTGTTGAAACTTTTTCCAAACGAACGCTTCCCAGCTCAATTTTGCTTCTTTGTGCCATTCGCAACAAATTTTTCATTTTGCTGTTCATTTTTTTTTCTCCCACTGCACTCATCTCTCACTCTGCATGCTTTTGTGCCCTTTTTTAAAACATTTATTCAAATTGTTGTCGATGTTGTTGCTATTTGTTTCCTTTATTACGCTAATGGGCAGAATTGATAAATAGATGTCTTTTGTTTCTTGTGCCTTTCTCTCTCTGTCTGTGTTTTTTTCTCTCTCTCTGTCTCTCTGTTGCTCGCTTCCGCGCTTGCGACGGATAAGTGTGTATGCATATGCATGTTAGGTTTTTGCATGCACGTTTGCGTATATTTTTTGTTATTGTTGCTGTCTGCGTCCGTTGTTGTTTTTTCCTCCATTTCATTCGCATTTCGATTGTATGGGGAGCTTCAATCGCTCAAATTGCGCTAAGTAATTGAAATGGAAATAAAATTGAAAATCTCCGTTTTTATATGTGTGTTTGTCGGATTTTTCCCATTCTGTGTCTTCGAGATTGGTGTGCTTCTGTTTCTTGCTCGGGATTTCATTGTGATGTGTCAGTTAAAACTTGAAGCAAATTTGCAACGAATTAAACACAAAAACGTATAGTTAGTTGTTCACAACAACAACATCAACAACGATACCAGCGACAACGAATGGTGGTTTGAAAAAAAAAGCTCAACAAATGGTAAACTGGGCGAACGGCAAAATGAAAATGAATGAAAAAAAAACAGTGATGCAATTCCTTTTTGCATGGATTTCACAGTGCAATGTGTGTTTTGTTCCCAGCATGGAAATCAATTCTGTAGCAAAGTGTGCATTTGAATGATTATACATTTGTCGCTAATTTGTTTTAAAAAGTCATTTGTTTACGGTTTCGAAGTTTGTTTTTGTTGCTTACGAACATTTTTCGATGCATTGCAAACGTATTTTACCGAATACTTTTGCCTTTTTGTTTTTCATTGAATGTTTCATAACATGTTCTATTATTTTGAAACATTTTTGGGAAATTAGTCAAAATTAAAGTCAATTTTATTGATGACAACATCAGCTTTAATATGCACACAGCACAAACGCAACGGGTCTTAAGCTCAATTCGGTTTCCAAAACATTTAATTGAATTAAATTTTTAAAAGCACCGACGCACACTTTGCAAGTTGCGAAAATTGATGGCATTTGTCGAAAAACAAAGAGTGAAAGAGAAAAAATGGAGAGTAAGAAAATGATAATCTAGATATTCCATAATGTATTTAAATAAACAACTTATATGAATGGTTGGTACGTACGTATGGCAGTTGATGGATTGGAAATATTCAACGAACTTTTTGATAATGGAATCAAATTTTTACGATATTTTCAATTTTTTCCAAATTCAATGCTTCCTTCCATCATGAATTTTACACTTTGTTTTTGCCATTTTCAAATTTGCATGAAAGATTGATTTTTAGAGTAGCGAGAAAATGTTTCTATAACGAATTTTCACTTGTTCTTTTATTATTGAACACAAAATTTCTACAGAATCTGTTTGATAGATAATTAAAAATTTCGTCGAAGAAAAAAAAATGTGAAACTCATAAAAAAGTCCCGATGATGAAGACGTACACAATCACAATAAAAGTTCTACTTCATGTCTTGTCTTCAAAATCATCCGAATCAAGAGAGATATGGATAGAAAAGTAAAAGAATAAAAACACGTGCTCTGATTACCATCACATTTTATCATCCACGAAAATGCCAGGTGAATTGCCTTCAATAAAATTGTGATGTGCTGATGCCGACATCTTGTACAATTTAACTTATTAATATTCAATAGACGTAAAAATCTATAAGTAGCATGACAGCAGATAATTTATACATCTGCGTGAATTCTAATGCTTGCCACCATCATCATCATCATCATTACAACGATGGCGCAAAGCCAAATTTGTTGTTTATTTTATGTTCAATAATTTTATCTTCTTCATTCGTTCCCATGATTCTGGTTTGATTTTAATAGGCTAGTCGTTTTGTCAGTGTATGTATGGTGAGCAGGCGGTCAATTATAAACAGTAAAATTCATTTTAATTTTCAATTTAATACATATTTGATTCGATGCAAAGAAGAGGTGTGTCTGTTTTTTTAATGTAAACGTTGAACAAAAAAAAACTCAAAATGATAAATAAAATGAAAGTACAGCGACAGAGAAAAAATGAAATTGTGCGATTCGAGAGAAATGCCATATCATTAATCTGTAAGATTATCACATCAACAGCCGAATAAATGAAATTATCAGTTCCCAATCAAACGCTGTAGGCGCTAGAAAATTATCATGAATTCTTGGAACAAATAAACATTTCTCAAAGTTCCAGTTGTTTCACGATTATTTTAAATCATACCAATAAATGACTATAATCAAATTGGGTAAATAAATCACAGCCAATGAATAATTTCTTTTTGATGACGCATTATTGTTTTATTTTGCTTTTACGACGCCACATTCTATCATTATATTGTGTACATTGTACAATCGGACGGTCAGTCCGAAAGATTGGTCAATGCTAAGCGTTTCGCGTATGTGTGTGTGTGGCGTGGTTGAATATCGCGCAAAAAGACAAAACAAATAAAAAGGAGCAAGTGAAGTGGATTCAAGTGGGGTTGAGAATGTGAATTGTTTGTGTTTTGCTTTTAATTCTTTTGACTGCTGTTTACACTTTTGACATCTATCTCTTTTGCTCTGTCTGTATCGGCGTGTACAGAAACGAATTAAAAAATGGGCACAGAGAATGCGGAGCATTGTGTATTTATTTATTTTTAGCAAAGTGTACATTCAGTCTATAATAGCTCTGGTGGAAACAATGTTTTCAGACCGCTCGCTACACCGGACAACAACAAAGAATGGAAAATGAGCAAATGGCAACAGCACAATGACTGTCTCTATGAAAGGAAAACAACAAATATAATAAAAACAACAACAACAAAAAAAAACACACTACGTCGAAAAGATAGACTAAAACAAAATACCTAAATTCGAAATTATCCGCAAAATGTTATGGTCACGCGATAATAATTGTATTGCATAGTGTTTTCTAACATTTATTACCTATTGTTGTGTGTATTATGGGAAACACCATTGTTGGTTATGCGATGTGTGTGTGAAAGAGTGTATGTGCGATCATCGATGGAACAGCACCAAACGGAAACAAGCCCAAAAAGATACACATACCATCTATGAAATAGAATAAAACACCAACAGAACCAACCGTTGGCACCCCGGCACCAGAACATACCATGTATCAACTTAGTGCACAAACAGAATGCATTGTTTTTTCTTCTTCTTTTTTTGTATGTGTTTATTTATCCTTTTTTTAGCTTTATTTAGCCACGTCATTTTCTTCGTTTCTTGTTTTTTACTCTCTCTTGCACACTCACACAGACGTACATACACACATTCATATTGAGTTTGTTTGTTTGCAGGTACATACTTACAAAGTTGATGCAAGTGCATTCGCAAACGGTTCGAAGCTGAAACACAAACATACACCATAAAAACCGATGCATGAAATGTAAAATGGCTAAAATAACAGCATACTTCAATAATAATGGAACTTGGTTGAAACAGGAACAGGGGAAGAGAGAGAGAGAGAGAGAGAGAGAGAGAGCTTTTATAAAACGCACTTCAGTATACCATTGAAAATGTTTGCACAATGTTTGGCCTTTGAATATGTAACCATCACTGTTGCTGCTGTTGCCGTCGCCTCCATAGCCATTGCCACTCTACACACACTCCACACCATAACCACTCACACACATTGTTGATGCTTTTATTCGACCGTGTGAATTTTAATAACTTGAAGAATTTCAAAATTATGGTGTTTGTAGTGCATATTAGATATTTCATGTATCCTTCTATTTCATTAGTATTAGCATATTCACCTTTACGTTCTCAAACCAACCCAAAATTTGAAAACCAAAAACAAGCGCACACACACACACACATCCAATGACGAAGGAAGAACCAAACATAAAATAACAAAAAACAACAACTGAACTGATCCAAAAACTCGATATATTCTAAGGTGAATAAATATATTTCCATACCGTATAAATGTATTCGAGCTGTACATATGTACGATTATATAGGATTGGGTGTGTGAATTAATTCGATGTATTCTAAATCACATCTTTTTATGTCTTTTTTAATATTCTAAGTCAGCGGGTTCTAATCAAAAAGTAGTCAAACTTGTGTGAATTGGTTAAAAATAGTCATTGCCAATAATAAAACGTTTTTTTTAAGGAAAATTGCAATTTTTGCAAAAAAAAATAAGATCAATGCAGTTCAAAAGAAACGTAGTTTCTTCACAGCTATAATCAAATACTTCTCTAAGTCGAATGCTTCTTTTGATAGGAAATGTATTTACCGTCTAAGATAATAGTGCTAGCTGAACATAGGCGGTAATTCTTCAAAATACCATCATTAATTTTCACTTCAAAAGAAATATTGTGAATTAATTCACACGCCCAATACTAAGTCGATTGTACAATTTGCACCACTTACATTAAAACATTTTCGAATTTTCTCATACATTGCTTTCGGTAAAGGCCACATTTGGCACTCTAATATATTTTCAGTGTCTATTAACCTAATACCAGAACATAATATACACAAAAATAAACATCGTTTTGAACATGGAAAAACGTGTATGTGAAAAAACCAGGCCAAAGTGCCGAAGAGAAAATGGACCAAACACCAAAACGCAAGCACACACATAAACGAGACCAATGTATGCTTCGGATCAGAAAAGTATAATGCAGGTGCATGAAACATATACCATATGAATTTCAAGCGAAACGATTATTGTGTGACACGTTGCGTACTGCGAATTCAATTAAAAGATTCACAAATGAAAGAATCACTTTTATTCAACACTTTTTTTTCTATGTGTGTATATATCTCACTCTTTGTCCATTATTGGCGTTATTATTTTCAATTTCGCTATAAAGTAACAATAATAATTTGTTTGAATCTCTTTGCAACGAATATAGAACTGAATGTATTTACGCATACACACACATAAAAAAATTTGTGAATTTTCAATTTTGAACTCAATTCACAGTAAATTGAAAGGCTACAACATAATACTACATAATTTTTTATGGTAATCATGATCGCCAGCAGATTGTAGTGATAATGATGATTATATTTTGTATTAGGGTTGGAATTGCTTGGCAAAAATTTAATAAATGGAAATTACAAATATGAAAAGCCCCGGCTGTTCTTCCATCGTCGTATTCGTCGATTCAAAAAAAAAACAAACAGATTGAAACATAAACACTTGCACACATTGAAATGGCATGTCTTTGTTGCTTTTTGAATAGGATCTAAGTGTGTGTATTGCACCTGCATTCATAAAAAGATTTTAAAAGGAGCATACAGAGCCGGAAGAGAAAATGGTTTGTTAGTTCCATCGTGTATACAATGGATTTGTATGTAAAATAGGCACATAAAATGAATATACTCTCATTTCTTTTCGTTTTTTTTGTTGTTGTTAGATGTTACTGGTAACACTAAATGTACCGATACTGTTCAAGTAACCAAACGAAACATGCAATAAACATACACATTTTCCACATAATTTCAAAATCAAGAAATACATTTGTATTTAATTAACCAATGTATTTTTATTTCTCTCTCTTCCTCCCTCCCTCTCTTCCTTTTTTCATATATTTTCTTAGCTTTTGTATTGGTACGTGCGATCATGAAACAGCAAGAGAGTTTGTTCTTCGAGCATTTTTCTGGTTTCATTCGTTCATACAAAGCTTCTATATAAAATAATGAACACGGCATGGAAAAATCGGATCCATGAATATGCTCGTAAATTCAATGCATGTTTTACGTCTTGCATGTCTTTATATAAATGCGTCCTAACGGAGAAATTAAGATTTATAATTTTATTGACCTCACATTTGCTGGAATTCAAAATGAGCTCACTCCGAACGCTTACTCCACTTTCATGTACTTTTATTAGCACAACAACGACGATGTGATGATGAAGCGCAAAATTTAAAAAAAATGAAAACAAAACAAACAATGCCCTACTTTTAACTGCATCTCTTAATTAAAATTTCTTCAACATTTAATGAGATAACACTAAATTTATATTCCGATGACATTTGTTGCGTGCGTATGAGATTCAAGATTTTTCACTCGATTGAATGTGCATTGTGTGTGAGTGCGTGACATAACATTGTGAACATGAAAGCCACTTGGATCTATTTTCTACGGATTGAAATGTTAACTAATATAAATATTATTAGAAGTCGATTCAAAGCCGGACCCATAAACCATAATATGATTTGGATTTAAAATTACAGCTTTATACAAAGAAAACAGCATAATTAACGGTTTATGGAAGCAAAGTTGCAGCCTTTTTTTCTTCATTTTCTCTTCATAGTATACTCGCTTTCAACAAGATCTAGTTTTTTTTTTAGTATAATTCCAACTAAAAACCATTGCAAACAAACACAGAAAATTGAAACAAAAGAACCGGTGAAATGAAGTGTGCATAATTTATTGGTAGTGCGTGTGCTTTTCATTTGTTTGTACATAATTCAGAATATTAGAATCGTATGTTGCATGTTTTGCGAATATTAATACCTGATTATAAATAAAAATACAACCGTCAAGTTACCTAGTAATAGTACTTGATGTACAGAAATTCACTCCAAAATCAACGAACATATATGCAAATATGGTTTATCGAGATAACGTTGTCATAACAGCTGTATTTATTTCGTATTACTTTTAAGTATGTAAGTTTCAATGTAAGAATCATGTTGTTCACGCATGTAAAATGTTTGGAAAAGAATACATTTCATGGAACAAAAATCCAAATTGAATTTTATTTTATGAAAAATGTCATGTCCGGAGAATTGAATAAAAGTGTTTATTTTATACTTAGCAAACCAATAAACGATAAATTAAATGGTGATACATCAAGCAATTTTGAAACGAGAAAGAAAGAAATTGAGAGCGAAACAGTGACCAAAGTACATGTTGAGAAAAATGAATTATTAATCATGATCATGATCATATTGCGACAACAATTTCCACGCATAATCTTAACTAAGAGAAACTCAACGGCCGTAAATAAGTGATATTATAATTGAAAGCATTCTCTAAGCTTCGACAAATAAAGCAAACCAAGCAAAGACGCATAAGCCAATCAAGGCACTTTCAAAAAAATGCATATACATGCTGTGAAACCATTTCGATGGAATTGAATCAGTGATAGCCATAAATTGTTCGAAGGTCACCGTATTGATTCAAATGCGTATTACTTATTATTAATTATACTTATGAGCATAAAAGCACGGCTGTCCCATTTGAGGTCGTCTGTTTCAAGCTATCTTTTGGTTTCATACATTTATCCAGAATATAAACATTTCGGGTTGTGTGTGTATGTTGCAAATTAAATTGGTTAACCACTCGTTCTCGTTCTCTCATCCTCTCAGACCAGTACTACAAATACAAGTACAACGCTCCAACGACCGAAATAGATAGGAGAAAGGGAGTCAATTAACATGGCCTACTTGATTCATTGCATTCTCATCGCATTCGCCAGGTCCAGTGTACTGTAATGAGCACGATCATTGACTTAATCTGTTTGCATTCGTGCATGAAAATGAATGCAATTTTAAGGGAATGTTGACTACAAAAGTAAATTAATCTGCCACAGAAAAATTGATTTTTGACCATAGGAAGATGGATTATAAACGTATTCGCACACGAAATGTGATGTGTTTTGTTTTCTCCCATTCTCTCTATGATCCAAATGCCAAAGACAGATGCACAAAATGAAATCACCATACGTGAACGTTTTATACGTGAACAATCAAACAATTAATTGGAATAAATACGAAGAATCACAGGGTCTAATTAAAACATGTACACCCATTTGTTGAGATCATCCGTGTAATAATAAATATTAACATGGATGCAAACTGAAAAATCAGATCAACAAAAACGGAATTTTCGATTGAATAAAACGAAACGCACATGTTTGAAAAAGAGAGAGAGAGAGAGAGAGAGAGAGAGAGAGAGAGAGAGAGAAACAAAACAAATAAATAAACAAAGCGAAATGAAACAAGTCAGGCTTTTTACACAATTGAGTTGCACAAATTTTTAATATATCCACCTTTTGCGCATCGAATCGTGATAGAGGAGCATATGCATGTATGGTACATAAAAAGCGCATTAGTCAACATTTAAGCGTATTAATGAATTTGTCGAAACGGAAAAATGCCTGAACAAGTTCATTTACATTTGAATGCAGAACGCACGCGCACACCCGGAGAGTGAGAAACATCAATTCAATGAGTTCAAATTCTTTGTTTTTAATGAATGAATGAGCGCGGAGTAGCCAGAACAATAATAAGCGGGGAGGGTGGGGTAGTGTGGATTCGACTGAAAATAGATTTGCATCATTCGCAAACCGTTCGGTTTCATTTCAGCAACACGCTTTTCCGATTAACTCAATAAACTTTTATACACTGAAAAACTATTTAATTAAAATATTTGGACAGTTGCAAACAGTTTTGGTAATTCCACGCATAAACATCAGTACAAACTCAATACTGTGTTGTGTTGTGTAAGTGCTTTTTTTTCTTCTTTCTCCCTCTGTCTCATTTGCGATTCTGAATGTATGTGCTTGTGTTAAAACTCATTTATTAATTCTATTCATTGAAAAGTTGACATTGGAACTGTTAAAAGCGTAGCATTGCCATCAGTGTTGGGACATTGTAAAATGCAAACATATATGAAAAGCCGGAAAATTACCATTGTCACTGATGAGTGCACGGTATTAACAGCATTTTCTTTTGTTAATGATAATTTAGTGCAAAGCAAATATGTCATAAAGTGCCTCTTCTCACAGCCTCTCAACACAATTCAATAGACGATATAGCACTCACACACACACACAAAAATGCATACACATGCATTTGGATGCAAAACACATATATGAAAAATAAAATTGATATAGCCTCGGATGGATCCAGATGGCAATACAATTTTTTACAATGTATATAAAAAGCAATGACAATTAAAATATGCAATACGATTTATTCATCGCAATGTAATTTACGCAAAGTTGCATTGTCATTTTACACATGTTTTGGCGGGCCAATACAAAACACACAACTTTGATTCACTTATTAGCTAATGTAGACATTGTGTACTAGCGTACTGGGAATTACCCTTTTGTCTCTCGTTCTCTCGGACAAGAGCGTTCGCCGTTTTTTTGTTTGTGTGTTATTTTCAATTTTAAATTATTCATAGGTTTGCCAGTCGCATTTTATCTGCCGGCACTTGATTTATTGCTTTCATTTCCCCCATGAAATAATATTAATAAATTCCGCATTTGCCATTTTTCGCCAGTGTTCACCAGAGACAAGAATGAAAGAGAGATAGCTGAGCGGGTGTATGAATAATAATCAGGTTGATTTTTTTAATAAAAAAGGGGAAATAAATCGACAATCCAATTTAATGCAGAAACATTGAATTATCACACTTTTTTTGCCAATTGCTTTTCATCTGTAATAATGAAAATAAATAATTAAATGAACGCAGGTTTATAACCGAGTATACACACGACCCTCGGATTAAGTAAGCGAAAAAATGCATTTATTTGTTTTTCGTTATCGAAAAAGAGAGAAAAATTGTCTGTGTGGGGTGTTTTTTTTTCGTGTAAGGCAGTAGTGAACTTGAGTACACAGCAACTGGTAATAGATGGATGTTGTTGAGACGATGAATAATAATAATAATCATAATAACGAACCGAATCCAAACACTCGAAACCGATTCGAAGAGAAAACAAACAAATTTGAGCGAAATCATTTCATTGAGTGTATGCGTTCCATCAGCTAAATAAAGTAAAGTGATGATTCAAGCCCAAAAAAAATAAACACACCGCTTTAAGACGTATGATAAGTGTATTACTATATATAGAAGATACATATATAAGATCAAATGGGAAAGGATTTTGTTGATATAAGCGTATTTGAAAGCCTGCGCCGCACACCGAATAATACGAAGCGAAAAAGAAAAAGCGTTTACTTTTCCACACTCAAGAACATATTACGTAAACGTAACGAAAAACAAACACCATAGAACAATTTATTTTCTTTTGCATTTTTGATGATTTCAGCAAAAAATCATTCGTATTTTTCTTGGTTTGCTTTGAAAATTTATAATTGGCAAATCAACGATCGAACGATATATGAAGAGATGAACAGTATTACGGTGCACGAACCGAAGCTAACGAAAATAAAGGTGAAGTAGAAAAATGGAATTTTGTTGGAAAAATCTTTTAATTCAAATAAATCTGGAAAAGAGAGAGAGAGAGAGAACGGCATTATAACAGACCTTTGATGCGAACGCAAACAGTTTTTTTTTGTATTTTAAATTAATTTGACAAGTCGGCATGAATGAGATGATGTTTTCATACAACAAATACCGAGAGATTGATATCATCATAATTTAATTCGATAAATTGACCAAATCGAAAGTGAATTAGTAATGTCTGTCATCGTGTAATACACCGAACGGAAAATACGGTATAGAAGCATATTCCGAACGCTTTATTCATCTACGAGACAAGCTGAACTACTTGTGTTTCCACAAAATAATTATTCCTGTCGTACGATATTACTGAATTGAGCAGTTTATAAATGTCTAGCCTACATTAATTGCCGTCCAACGATTACACGTCAATCGCAATTTACTTGATATTAACGATGACATTTTATTTTGCTCTTTCTTGTTCTTATTTTATAACAAATCGCTAATAATGTCATTCAAATGAAGACCGCCGTTTTTGACCAATTCATAAGTTCTTGGCGTGGGTTAACGTTTTTTTTAATTCTTTCATCCACACATTGATAACAATTGAAATGTTTGGCTGTAATTTTAAAGAATGGTATTTTAAACGGTGATAATAAGATAACGATCTTTTATCGCGTATGAAATCTGGTTAAATCATCATTTGCTTTGCCACTATTTTCAATGGAAATTCAAAACGACAGTAAACAATAGTTTTTGTATTGTTTTGCTACTCCATAAGCAGACTGCTTAGTGTGTGGCATGCATATCTATTGTCATCATCAATGTTGACTACATCTTTTCTATCACTTCCTTCACAATCCACAGTATTGTTTGATACACAATCCTTCATTCATTCCGACGGCTTATATGTGTGTGATTGTGTGTTTGTAAAACCATTTATGCATTGGTATGATTTAGTATCGGGTGATTCAAACACACAATAATAATAGCACGTAATCACAGACACTTAAACTTGAAAGAAAGAGCAAAAGTTTCGTTCTATCTCTCTCTTTTTCATGCTGTAACACGTCAAATGCATAAAACCCGGGTTGGTGTGTGTGGCAATTCCACAAGTCTCTCAAATCGTAAAACAAATAGCATAAAAAATGACAGTAACCGAATTGCATTTCTGCAATTATATATGGATGTGAATCTTCGCCATTTAACATACAATTGTGGTTTTTGATGCTTTCAATTTAGCATCAATTCAAGCAACGCTAACGTCGAAAAATGGTGAAAGGGTATTCAATTACTCTCATTCGTTCACTCGTTTATATGCACATTGCACACACACACACACAACTGACAATCGTGATGAATTTCTATTGCACGACAAACACATAAGTGGCAATTACATAGAAAAACAAGCACAAGAACGATAGAGAAACGGTCACAATTGCAAGGCGCAAAAGGATTGTTCTATCTGAACATTGTCATATCAACATAGAAACATTCTTGCATTTTTATCTTCTCTCAATCCAAATGGATAAGATTCCTTTGTTCACAACGATAATCTCTGACGCATTCATTTCTTTTATTGTGGTTTATTTGGTTTGTTTCTTCTTTTTTTTGGACCAAACCAAAAGTATGTAAACTATATGTGTTGAAAATAAAAAGAAATGTTGATTTCCATTCGAAACTAATGCACAAAATTAGTGAGAAAATTGGTTATTTTTATGCGAATGGAAAAAAAATCAATATTATTTGGCCTTGGAATTGTACAACAGCCTGTGTTTGATGTCATGTACTAATTGATACAAAATCCATAACTATAATTT
Source organism: Contarinia nasturtii (assembly GCF_009176525.2). Taxonomy (NCBI): domain Eukaryota; kingdom Metazoa; phylum Arthropoda; class Insecta; order Diptera; family Cecidomyiidae; genus Contarinia; species Contarinia nasturtii. Next base: position 3,308,359 of record NW_022197436.1, on the reverse strand, counting down.
AAAGTAACTGAAATGCAAAATGAGAGTGGCGATTCGATTTAATTCAAAATTAAACGATACAATTTTGAGCAATCAATATTTTCAAACATTTTTGCAGTAATTTTGATTGTATTATTCATTTTATTTGTCCATTTTATAAAATCAATTTTAAATTCACTGTTTATTCAATGTTTATATTGGTATTTATCTCTGTAAAATGTCATTGAATTTTTTTCTTCTTCAATGTTTGAATGAGTGTTATAAGCTTCAGCATTAAATAATTGTTCGATATAATGCAACTCATTTGCGTGTGGCCCCCCGTCCATTCAACTGATGGCAGGATCTGGTTAAATAAAAACAACAGCAAAAACGTTGTCCGAAATTGAGTTACATTCGAATTATTCCGTAACGTTAGTGTTTTTTTTTTTGGGTTGCTACTTGTAACAAACATTATTGTTAAATGACGATGAAGCCTCGAATAGTGAATGGCATAATGCATGTGTGATATGCCATTCAAATTCAATGGCAAATGTTTGTTGTGTGCTTACATATTTGTATGGTAAAGTATTCACGCTATCTACTAGTCACAGTTTTGGCCTTACTTTTCTCTGATTGTCGCCCTTTTCTCCACATTGTCCGGTTTGGGACGCATATACATGTGTATGTAGTTCTTCTTTTTTTATTCGGCATGGTTCTGTTTTGCTCTGGATTAACTAACTGCGACCATTAATTTAAATTAAAGTCAAGTGAATTTTATTATTGTAGGCGACCGGTGTCGTTTATTCTCGCTCATTTTTCGTTAGTTCTCGTTTTCGTTGTTAGTCTTTATTTATACGACTCTGATGGTATTATCTAATGTATTTAAGGCACTCTCGGTACTAAAAGCAATGGTCTGTTCTTTGTTTTGCTTTGCTCGCACAGCCAACAAATACCGAAAAAAACAAAACAGAGACAGACGCAGAACACATTGAGAACGTGAGATAGGAAGAGCGAATGAATCCACTGCTGTCGAGAGACAATGCGGCAAATAGGTTTATGTATTTAAATATGAGCATATATACTGGTTTCGATTCGTCGAGGAATGCTGAACTAGTGGTGTATTGTTTAGAGGACATATGATACGACGAATGAAAGCTCATGCCCACCCTATATTTGAATGTTTACTTTAATTTACGGTTCGTTTAAAGATGATACGTTTGTGGTGGCGAATAAATGATGCCACTATGGCAAATAGAATTTCGGCAGATGGAATTCAGCCGCAGCATTTGCGACGCACTTATACGAATAAAATGAAAAAAAAGGAGAGAAAAAGAATAAAACTGTGCGCTGCAGTTATGAAGACGAAAGATCGATAGCGTCAAAGCCATTTCGCGGTTTTGTTTGTTTTCAGTATTTGGTTGTTGTTTTTGTTTTAGCGTTGCTCTCTTTATCTCGTTCAAACAATGAAAATATATTACAATGTTCTGCGTGTTGAACTTCGTCGCGTGCTTATTTCCTAGCTTCACTTGAACAACAACAACAACAAAAAAAGCGAAACAAAAACATTCCCTATCCATTTGTATCTCGCTCAAGCTGTTTGCTATCACTAATCCAATGCGTATTTGCATCATTTGATTACATAGGGGCCATATTTGCAAGGGGGCTTAACATTTTAGCGAGCGGCATTTTTTTTTTCACTATCGATTCGCCTGAATGTGGGTCATTCGGTTCAAAAACTTTTATTTTGCCGTAAATCAAATTTCCACTTGAGTATGTCATTTGTTCGCGTATTTCATAAATGCAACACACACCGATTCCACCAAATCCACCAGCCACTGTGTATGCACATGAGATCATAAAAAATGTTTATCGATAGTTGGCCATTTTCAATTTTGTTCCAAGCCTCAACCCTCATTTCTACAGCGACACATGTAGAATATTGTGCGTTTAAAATGTCATTCGTTTCAAAAGAATCAGTATACCCGAAATCGGGTTAGCTTTGTTATGTGTGAAAATCGTTGCCATTTCAAATGCCAAATAATTCATATTCATGATAAATCAACAAGAGATTTTTCTATGTATGCATGAACATTAATCATTATCACAACTATACTGTAGTCAATTGTACAACGAAAGCATTCGTTCGCTATTTTCACTCTCTCAATGGTCAAATATGACTTCGAAAAAATGATTGATCTGAGCAAAGAGACAAATTTAGATTTCCATTAGCTTTGTCACATAACTTTCACACTTTTCGGTTTCCATGTTGTCTTCTTTTTTTATTTTTATAGCAAAATGTTGACGCTTTGATTTATCTCATTTTAAAGCAGCGCTTTTTTGTATCTCCATCTCTCTATGTTTCTTTTTTCTTTCATTCCCTCCATGCTTCTCACTCTGATTGTTAACTATTTTCATCATATCATCGATTTAGACACATACTGTCATCATCAATTATTTTTCCATTTTTCTCGCTTTCCTTTTCACTCTTTCGCATTCAATCTCACATAAGCATTAACATATCAAACAGTGATCCAATTTTTCTACGGGTCAAAATGAGAAATGATTTATGTGGAACGTCATCTTGAAAATTGCAATTGAGTTTGGATTTGATGTTGAATTCTTACATAGATAAATATAAAATAAAATACTTGAGTGAACATTTCTTAGATATCTTTGAAATGATTGACATTTTCAGACTTGGAATGAAATTAATTGAATTTTTCGACCGAAATACCGAGTGATATTTCAATATATAAAGCGAAACGCCAACCATTGAAAAATGATGAAAAAAGTATTCACCATATCACGAAAACTGCATAAAAGCAGTCGAGCTAGCGACTTTCATATGACTTCATTGTATATTTACATAAACTACCGAAATTTGATTTTTTTTGTATATAAATTGTCATAGCCAAATGTCAATTAAGAAATTCAAAGCAATTTGATACATTTTGACGAAAATAAACTATTACAAATAGCATTTTATTGTGATACCATACCCATTCGTTTTCAAAGTTTTCAGAGTCGACATCTTTTTCGAATTAAAGTGGAAAAAATCCAAAAATTTAAATGAAAGGATCTCGATGGGAAAAGTTTTATTCTTCATTTCAATTCTGTGTATTGTTAATTTTAATTCTCGGTATCCGAAAAAAGGTCTAAAAGACTTTTGCAGGGGTATGTAGTAGCTTTGTAGTCCAAATTAGAAATACTGCTCATTATTTAAAAGATTTTCGAAACAGAATAAGCGACACAATCATTGAAGATTGAATAAATTTAATCCTTTTTATAGAAACAATACCAAATCTATCAAAACTTTGAACTGGATTTGATGGTTGGATGATTAACCATAAAAAAAACTATTGCAAAAGCTAATAAAGAGAATGTCACATTATACAAAAGATCGTTTCAGTGTTTGAAATGTGTGTGCGATAAAATTTCAATATTTTGCTGCATTTACGTGTGATTTTATTTTTTTCATGGCGAACAAAAAGTTTTTTTTCTCTAACTTTTGAATGGTTCTTGGAAATGTCATAACCGTTTTTTTTATATATATATTCATGAATGTGTATTTGTTTGTCATCGGGTGTTTTTGGTCTCGCGGTCTTTTCATCAACTTTTGTTGACACATAAACCAAATTGTCATCAAACATTGAAATAATGGTGAATAAAGTCACAACGGATGATTGAAATGAGGAAGGAAAAAGAGAGAGCGGGAGAGAGAGAGAGAGCGAATCAAAAACCAATGTCAAAATACAGTTACGAAAGCAATGGAAAATAAATAAATAAACATTAAGGAAAAAATGTAAAGAATGGAAATTATACGATTTTTCCATTTTACTTATTTCACTTCAGTGCAAACGTCAATGGTATTTTACCCGATTTTTGTGCTCTACTTGATGCATGAATATTCGTCTGAAAATATAAGTTATGCGACTCAGTTTTTTCTCTGCTCCTTTTTCTGTCGGAATTTTGTACACATTTCAATATGTGAAAGAGAGTTTTTTTTGTCATCATATTTTAATGCATGCATTCTGTTTTCCTTTTATGTTGTGCTGTTGTTGTTGTTGCTTTTTGTTTTGTTGATGGTGTTGATGTTCGTGTTGGTATTTGTGTTTGTATTGTTTGCTGTTGTTCCACTTGCGACGGTTTATTTTGTCGCTTCACTAACTTGATTGAATGTTGCGCTTGCCTAAATGCAAACGCATGTACACGCAGACTACCTTATATGTGTACCTTTGTCGTTTGGGTGAACACTTTTATTTTCCTGCAACAAATTTTCTTTTTTTTTTCGTATACATCGTCTAGGTTTGAATTAAATTTATGAAATGGTGGCACGACATTTATTTTACCTTCGTTTTAAATATGACGAGCAAAAAGAATGAAAAAAAAAACCACATACACACTCACAAAATCCATGCTGAATGTAGAACCGAATTAGGAAAACGAGCGCGCGCGGTAAACATAGAATGGAAGAAATCTACGATGAAGAAAAATTACGATTGAAATGTAGAGAAAAAAAGCGAAAGTTAAAATTTTGTGTCAAGGGAATGAGTAAGAGCATGAAATGAGCCGCACATTGCTTGAAGGGACCGAAGTTTTTGAAAGAATTTTTTCTTCACTTCACTTCAATGAGCAATGAGAAAGAGAAAAGAAATGCCAACGAACACGTTATCTTGTATTTGGTTGAATTTCTATGCATTTAATCAAATTCTATGGTTTTATGACACTTCAATTCGAGGCGAGGTGCCTTCGCGTGCATCGTAAGTATTTTCATGTCGAGCGTCTGTTTTGTAATTTGTTTTGTGAGCTTTGAAGAGAGGAGAGAGAGAGAGCGAGCAAAAAAAAAGTATAACATCGTAAATGGTGTTTATAAAGTTGAACAACAAAGTCAATTCCATATATGCCATGCCAACGCCATAAAATATACGTGAAATGTGCTCACATAATTCCTTTGCTTTCTTCCATTCGATCGATGGAGCTTGATTTGGATAAAAGTCCGTGCCAGAGTGCTTTGGTCTTTGTATTTTGTTCTTTTCGTCTTTTCATCGTAATTGTTGCTATATTGTTTGTGTTGTTAGATTTATTCCTTGGCGTTTCATTCTTGCACGTTTGTTGTTGAGAAAAAAAAATCGGTAACGAAAAAAAAAGAAATATATATTTTTTTAAAGTGACGAAATTGGTATAGCAAGAAAAAATATGGCCGTGCATGAATATGAAGCGTCATTCGTTAACTGTTTACGCGATACGTTGATGCCGCATACATAAATAAACACGTGCAATTCCCGTACTGTGAGACGTGTGCCTTCGAGGCTTTGATTTCACGAGAGAGTGAGAATGAGCGTTGTCGAGAGTGCAAAATAAAGGAATTTAAATGTATTTATTTGAAAAAAATGGCAACACCCCAAATCCATTGTAAATTGGTTTTGCTTTTGTTCGCTGTTCAACAGTGCGAATCAGTGTAGCAATTTAAATCGCCTTTGGAAATATGTTCTGCTCATTGTGCCATGCACAATTGCACTTAAGCTGTACTGCTTCAATGTAATAATTTTGCGAAAAGCGCTATTGTACGCGCATGTTTGCTAAAAGTGATATCTCTCATTGTTGACAAATTACATAAAATACAATTTAAGCAAATTACCCGAAAGTTTTTCAACTTGTTTATTTTATGACTTAATTAATACTTTAAAACGGTGTCGGCTCAGTTGAGCCCACACATCAAACGTTTTTTTGTGTTATGTCGAATTAACAGCTGCAACCATTATGTTCTTCTTTCCGGTATTCATATATACCTTCATTCATATTATGTGTGTACGCGCTCCGTATACGCCCATGCTGCCACATACACACCTCATCGATCATTTTCGCATTTTTATTGAAAAGCCAATGAATGCATTGGCTGCCGTTGCAGTTGAAAATATTTGCATCTCTTTGGTAAAATGTAAACATATTTAAATAGTAATCCATTTTATTCATTAATTAATATTTGTATAACATTAAATGTTAAATATTCACAGATGATAGACAGGCTTTATGTTGTGTGAGGCCTCGATGAGTATGGATGCGTTCGTGTTTATGCGCGATGTGGCAAAACTCAATTATAGTTTACCTAAGCTTTTCGCAAGCTGTATAAACATTTATTACAATTCGTTGTCGCACACATACGCTGAATGCAGCAATAACAAAACAAGCGTCAATGTTATGCAATGCTTATGCATTCATTCATTCATAATGCATTTCTCATTCTACCAAAGTATAAATATAAACATGAACATGAGCATGTGCATGAACATTTTATAAATTTGTTTATTATTTGGCTCGTTTTAATTAAGATTTTACTTTTAGTTGAAGCTAATGGACTACTTTGATTTTTCAAAGCTACAATCTACAATGCAAACAAGCAGCAGTAGGGAGTACTCTGATTTTCTTTTGGCTGCCAATTATCTGTATTTTTTTAAACAGTGGCGCTCCTGATGGCATTTACAATAAATTTTTAAAAAGCACATTGCTTCTTTGGACAATTTGAAATTCAAGCCTTGAACACTTGTGCGTAGAGTGTCGGCACAATTTTACAGTTTATCATCGACAGATTCTGCTTGCATACGGTGACATTGTATACAAACAACAGAATTGTCGCACGTGTGTATTTATATATTTTTAGCGTATTATATTTTGTCTTGACGAGTGTTATAGATACAAAACTGAGTGATTATAATCGCTTATTCAATGCTAGCTTACACGCTTCATTAAACAATTGATATAATGCATTAAAATTAGTCGTCGCATGAACGCAAACACGCACATACAATCATTCGTGACCGGAGCTACCGAAATGCTTTTAAATCGAACGATTGAAAGTTGAAACAGAATCTTTTGTAAAGCAAAGGAATCATTTTATCATGATCAATAGCAATTAATATTTTAACGTAATTAAAAAACAACGACACGCATTAGTTCCAAGTTCAAAAAAACTTTTCAAATATATCAACTGTATGTGGATTTTCTTTTTTAAGTAACTCAACACCAGAAAAATTCACCGAATCTCAGTGAGCATAGTGAATGTTGATTCAGGCATTGAATATTGACATGTTTGACTACATGTTTGATAGCAATGTCTTCGAATTTTTACATTCTTAATGGAGTTTAGTGCTTGTGGCTCATTTTACATCTAATTCCCACTCCAATCATTCAATGCTCACATCAATGAGAAAAATATGTGTCGAATGTTTTATAGGACGTTGTCATTCCAATGTTATTATATTTCGTTGACGTGATCGTGACTCCGGCCCCTCGGGTCCCTCGGATCGCTGGTCAGAAGCTATGATCCATGATAACATTTTAATTGAATATATTTGTATACAAATGCAAATTATGAAAACACATCCTCCAATTCCACATGAAACACCCTCAATCAGATCGAATCTGAATAGTGATTGTATTTTGAGAGGATTAGTCGCTTCCATAAATTAAATCAAATGGTGCTGAAAACCGATTATTTAGTATTATAGCTAAATTTGCATTCACTCGCTCAATCTAGTCATCTCGATTTTGGAATGCGTTGTGTGTGTATGTATATGTTTGCATTTGAATAGAATTTAAAGTCCATGTACCGAGAATATTAATTGTCCAATCAGTCAGTAAGAATGTGAATTGTTTCGGAAAAAAATACGGCTTTGCAATGAGTTTATTCATCGCACCGAGCTGTCTGTTATCAAAATATCTATATATAATATCGAATCGGCTTTAACAAAAGCAATGAAAATCAATGACATTTCAATGTTTAAATGGGTAAGTTCATTAAATTTGTATAATTCATCAGGAAATGACACACATTGGTCGTGTTCAAGCGCAAAATATTTCTAATTGACTTCATTAGCATTGGCAATGCGTGTAATCAACAATGACCAATTGAAACAATAAACTAAAATGGAACAACATTGTAGCTTTGGGTATCTAGCCATCTCGTCGCTCTCCCGACATATCAAATTCGCATTAATTACTATCATTAATTCAGTGTATAATTTCATTTGTGAAAATGAAAAATGACCTCATGATACATTTTTTTTTAAAAACAAATTATTTAATTCCAGAAAGATTTTACCAGATAAATCAATTATCAGCAATTGCATGTCACAAAATGAATGTTAAATATTTGTGTTTTCTTTTCTCACCATTGTCAATTGACTGCACAACATTCAACTCAAACCACATGTATTCACATAATGGAATTTCCATTCAATAATTTTCGAATTGGAGGTGAAAATGTCTATATATGGTATGGCAATGGCCACTACAGTTCAAATAATTTTCAAACTCACTTTTAACACCCACTGATTCAAATTGGACCGATAAATTTTATCTAAGTTGTGCACGAATTGTATAAATGCTGCCATGTTATTTATATCAAATGTGGAACGTGATTTAGTCATTGATTATATGAATGCAAATTATGCAATGCAGCTCAATAAATTATGTGTCAATTTTGTGGGTGTTGAACGAAGTGGAGTGAGATCGAAACAAAGAGAAGGAGGTATACATCGGTTGTGGTGGATATAAATGTATTTTGTGTGTTTCGTGTGGATTGTACGTATGGATTGTGCAAATCAATTTACTGATGAGAATGTGTACCAAAAGTTATAAACACATCAGAAAATGGCATTTTCGATAACCGAAAACAGTCGTTAACAGAAATATCATCTAATATGAATCGATCGGTCAGCGGTATTTTTGAGTTTATTTAATTTGGTTTCTACTTGGTTTGCTCTGGCAATTAGAATTTGAAAAAACACACACACACAAGAAATAAAAGCGGAAAATGATTGAAAAATTAATTTCAAGTATATGTTACTGATACATATCATTAAAATGGTATGTTTAAATCTTTCGTGATGGCAGAAAAAAAAGATACCGCTTTTTCTTGCTATTGTGTTGCTGTTGTTGATGTGCCAACATTTCATTTGACATATTATGAATTTATTTGTCGTTTCGGAAAAATCCAAAGGCGATATCGTGACAATATTTTGTCGTTTATTCGACGCGAAAAACTTTTTATTAGCACTTTTCTCCATCGTTCGTGCATTTAACGCTGCATATTTACTCGAAGCTTTGGCAAAGCAATAAAAGTTGTTGAACAAATAATAATCGATGGATGATAGAAATGTCATAGCCGCGCGATTTCATTTTATTTTAACGATGATGTCACAACACAAAACACGCGACAAAGGATTACACGGTACTTCACAACATTTTCCACTAAATTTGACACAAACCTGCGTATTGCGCTGCCATTAATCATCAAACCTTTACTCTCTCTACCTACCCCAAAACATTTTCGTCTTCATTTTTCATTTTCGTTTTATCCAACCAAAATTCGGTGATACGCGATACACAACGATTGTTTCTCATCACCGCATTTCAAATTTTGACAAATACAAAAAAAAAATCAGAAAAAGTATTCAAAGACCATGAAAACGATGGAGTACACAGTTTCAAAATAGATATAATTATTGATTTCATATAATTTGCTTTGAATTTGAGTGCTGAGGTTCTTGATTCAGTTCCACTCAAAATGATATCATTAGTATAATGGAGATTATTGAAACTTAATACGTATACAGCTCTTTCGTCCAGCTCAAATTAATGCTTGAATTGATTTGGATTAAAAGTTGATTTTCAATCAATATGATTTGAATTCAAGCGAACCTCAATGATTTTTATGACAGATAATTGCTAGAAAAGGAAGAATAAAATGAACAATTCATTCATTCGTTTCATTTTCAATATGCTCTCTCTTAAACTCCAGTTGTTGAATTGAACATTTGAAAACATTTTTCGTTGTGATTTTTTTTTCTTCTTCCATTACAACTCTTAGCCGGTTTTCACGTTTTGTTGTTTTCCTCACTCGAAAGAAATAAATTTTTCTTCTCAATTATCTTGACTTGAAAGTAAATAATTGAAGAGTTTGTTAGCCCATTCGAAGCAGATATATTACACCTGTTTAATGTGTGTATGTACCCCGGTAAGAAAACGACCTGATTTTTCCTGAATTCAGCCATTCGAATGTAAGAAACAACGAATCGTTAAATGCCACTTGTGCTTAATCTTCTTCATCGAAATTTTTTCTTGCTATCTTATTCTTGCTCTCATTTTGTTTATGTGTATGAGAGTGTTCGCGCATTTGGACAAATAGAAGAAGAAAAAAATCAAAAGGTTGCAGTAGCGAAAGAAAAAGGGAAATATGAAAAAACGAGAGTACTGTAAATAAGATCAATGTATGAGAAGTTAAAGCACATGGACAACGATGGTAAGTGGCGCTTGCTTTCGACTTTTATAAGTTAAAAAAAAAAATAACGTACATAGAAACGAGCACTGTGAAACGGCAATCGAGCCAACAAAACCCATATCGGCTCCAAACGCTTGAAAACGTAATGAAATGGTGTCGAAATTCCAAATTATTTACAATGAACTGCTTGCATTGTTCGTCCTCATTTTCTCACAGAATTTCTTCCAATAATTTTCCTCTTTCTACTGATTTCATTGTCGACCCGACAGTCGATTTTATTCCGGTGTCGATTTGTATTACGTGAGAGAGAGAAAGAAACCATAAGTGAGAAATAGGAAAATGAATTCAATGAAAAAAATATATATAATAGCAATCTAAAGTGTAGGATGAGGCACACACACATATCCATATCAAAGTAACTGAAACATAAATAAGTCAAAAACGTGTTTTGGTTCAATTTTCTAAGAAGATACCCGAGCAACTCTTGCTTTACTTTCTCATCCAATTGTTCGCCTTTCTCTTTCATTGGGCAACAAATCTATTCTTCTATCGTCTCAGCAATTGGCCTATGAAGCTTATCACATACCCGAACTGGCTCATCTATATGTATACGGCATCGTGAAGTATGTATTGCACACTTTTCTATGTACATATTGAGAAATAGAGATAACTATGTCGCATCTATTTACATTTATACCTTCCCGTATATCATTCATTTTGAATTAAATCCAAAACTTAAAACGCATTAGTTTCAAGAAGTGACGTGAAAAAAAGAGAAATAGAATGAGAAAAAGGAAACACACACAAGCAACTTTTGCTGCACACGTAGTGTTTCAGAATTCGGAACAGATATATAATTCTTGAGTGAGAACGTAGCCTGAAAATGTACAGAGTACAATGCAAAAAGAAGAAGAAAGTAACAGAGAGAGAATCTCGAAGAAGAAGCCGATCAGATTTTGTGAAATGTAACAGAAAAAAATAACTCATTCTATCAAGTGAAAAAAAAAATCCATTTTACCCAAAGTGAAGGTACAAAGGGCATTCAGGTGAATCAAAATATATATGATGATTAAAGGTAACTTTCGGCGATATGTATTCAGTTTTGGGGAAAATGGGAGTTAAGTCCATATTTTTGTGATTTTTGGAAATTTTCCATGATTTTTTTTAAATAAATGAATAATTTTTTTTTGTCCATCGCCCTTGGAACGAGAGCATATAGGGCAGTCAAATCTAGATGTGAATAGATTGATATCAGTAACTTTCACGGGAAGTAACATATACGCTCTTTTGATGAATGAAATGCGAATATTTGAATTTCAGGTTAAAAATCATGGATCTGTATATAGTTAAAATTGAAAAATGTTGTGACAGTTCGTCTACTTCACTTCTAAAAAGGATCTTCCCATTGTGCAACGTAATACGAACCGAGCGCAACAAACAGAGATATAGAATAGAAATCAAAATGAAAAAATAAAATAGACAAACAGCAATGAAAACAAATTTTATTTGTTGTCACAATGGAAAAATACGCTCTCGAGACTGGCGGCAAAATTTCGCTGTTTGTGTGTTTATGAAATAACAGGTCGTACATATGCGTGCACTGATAGGTATACCTGTGATCCATGTATACACAATAGGCGAACATCCTTCAATGTTGATATTCATTTCGCTACGTATATGAATGAGCCGAGATTGCTGAAGTGAGTTGAAATGAGCGAGCGAGAGAGAGAGAGTCTCCGTCGACATAACACATCGTGCTTGGCGTGTTCCATTCTCACGAGTCTCGACGCTGTCATACGAATAAATCTCTTTCTATCCAAATATATATAATATGGATTATATATATTTGTTGTAAAATTTACACACTTACGGCCGCATTGTGTTGATGCGTTGGTACAATGACTACAACACTCTGGCTGACTTTTTCGAGGACATACAATCATCTCACATCGTCGTCGTCGTCGTCATCATCATCGTTCCCAGTAACATTAAAAGAAATTTTCGGAAAGTTTCGTCGAATCCCAGCATATGTATTTATGGGTCGCATGAACGAAACAAATAGAGGTAGCTATGCCACGTTTGTTGCTTAGTCACTCTCTGTTTGTTGACTGCTACACCAATTGCTAATTCACCAAAGACGAAAAAGCTTTTGTAATAAATTTCAGAACAATTTGCTACAACATCGTTATTTTTTTTTTCTGTTGTCTCTTCCCTTCAACTACTTCGTTCGATTTTTTTCCTCTATGCGCAACATTCACACAAATAAACGTAACGAGTAACATTCTCTCTCTGCCCGTTTTGTTTTCTTTTCTTCCCTTTCAGCGCTTTCACTAAGATCACCTCGTCTCTCATTTCGTCTTCGAGTTTTATACCATGATTTTTGTTGACTGCGACTATATGTTATGTCTTTAGTACTCGCCAGCGGTGTTTTCGAAGAATTTTCTTGTTTTCGTACATTCTAAACCGGTGTGAGCGTGCGCGTGTGCGTTTACATTTTATCACAACCGTTGCCTTCTTATATATCACCAAAACTTAACAACAAAATGTAATCGAGAGAATAAGAAACATAGCGCGAGAAAAAAAATCTCCACGCTACGTGTTTTTTTCAACAATTGGATCGCGATTTTTTCTTCTAGTACACATTCTTTTGCGCCATATTCTTACTACTCAATCTATGCGAAGGTTTTGTTGTTGTTGTTTTTTTTTTTCTTTTTTCACTGCAAGTTTATTAATACCTTTAAGTTTGACCTCAAATACAAATACAATATACGATGTTCACGTCGCTCTTTTTTCGTTCTTATCGAAACTCATGGATCGTGCTTCGTATTTTTTTTGCATTTTAATACGAAGAAAAAAAACAGTACTTGATGCAATGAAGATAAATCAATGTTTTCATGATTAATCTGCGTCGAAGACTTGAATTTTCGATTCATCTAACTTTATATAGTTTAAATAATCAATTTTAATACAATAAAATTGGATATAGACTCAAAAACTTGCTCGATAGAGCACTCACAGTGTATACGTATAAATTAAATGATATGTTTTTGTCAAGCACAGAATTCACTGCATGCATTCAATGTATATTTTATTGGTTATGATCCTTTCTTTTGTCTTTAGCTCATGATAATTTCCATAGAAGTCGAAAAAAAACGACAAATGTGCGCATTTCGTCTTTGATGCGCTGGCCGCACTGGTTTTTCCATGACCAATCCCAATGAAAATTTAAAATTGTGAAGAAAAATAAATTGCCGGAAGTGGGCAAAAAAGGGGAAAAATGGCATGGATCAACATTGAAACACAAACATCGTACAATTATTTTTTTTTTCGTTTGAATCCATGCGAAACGACGAATAAACATTGAAGTCATTTCTATGCGACAAAACAGTCATGAGTTAATTTTTTGTGCATTTTTTCGACTCTGGCGCTATTTCTCTCTCCAAAATCCGGAATGATAAATTAGTTTTGCGTCTGAGCCGCTTTGTATTTATGAGCGTGCAAGCATAACATCATGATTAATTACGTATCGATTTTGTACTTGAGTCAAACAAACACTGCACCACCAATGCCGCGACACCACTCTTGAATTTCACCATACCCACTGCAACGATCTCGATTTTTAATCTCGACTGCACATTTGCATTTGTTATAGATATCCCATACTTTTGCCATGACTTTTCTCGGGAAAATTGAGTTTTTTTTTCGATTTTGTGTGGCTGATGGTAATTTTTTATGCTACGAAATATCATCTCACTTGTGAAAGTTCATCTCCGGCATTATAGTTTTTTTTTCTCGTTCGAGTTGTTTTTCGTCTTCGTATTCTGTGCATTCAAAATCGGACCGCGTTAATCATTATGTATTTATGAGGAAGTGGTTGCAGGCGATTAAGTCGCTTTCTCTCTTTCTCGAGAGTGTATGAGAGCGGGATAGTGAGAGCAAATTTGCATAATACATTTGGTATGCGATGCTTGGCAGGTGCTTTAAATTCATATTTAATTACATGAAAGTTCGTCGTTTACTTGGCCCATTCCGAATATAGTATATATATAATACACATATATAGAATTTATGAGTTTTTGATGAAGCCAAAACTCAATCGTTTTGCGATTTACGTGAAAAATGAAAAGAAAAGGCAACCAAATACACACATACCAATTAATCACTATAAGCTTTAGTTGATTTATCGCGTAAATAGTGCAACATTGGCCCAGATTCGTTTCGCGTATGATGAGACATTTTTACTTCATCACCATTGCGAGAGCATTTATTTCCGACGCCAGTGGAAAAGATACGAATACACTTTGGCAGTATCAAAAACCCATAATGATAAAGAGAAGCGGCTCACGTTCTGTGTGTTGGTTTTTTTTTGGATTGAATCCAATATAATATGCATTATCTACTCATATAGCATTTCGGGAAGCAATTCGACTCAATATAAGACTCGCAAAGGCTATTGCTTGTTACAAGGCACGATATTTTATATTGAAAATAGCAACATATATGTATGTGTATCATAGATGCATGAATAAACGACAACACAAATGACGAGACTAAATATTCCAACAGTGCCATCAATTGCGTTAATGGTGGCAACGAAAAAAAAAAAACGAAACAACGCCAAATCGGATTCCTTATAATCAAGCATGTTATCAAGCGTAATCTTGTATTTTGGTTTGAGAAGCAGCACAGACGTATTTTGCCGCACCGTTTTTTGCGTGTTAAAAGGCAAAATAGAAAAAGAGTAAAACGACAGTGTTCAAAGAGGTGGATGTCTTGTGAGAGCTTAAAAATCGGCTGGTCACACAGCACTTAGCGACTGAGAATATCAGTTCCTATCCAAATGAACTTCTCTGTTCAAAGAGCAAAAAGAAAACTTTGTTTTGTTTATACTAAAAAATCTATTGAAAAATTGTAAAAAAATTGAATGAGTCTTCTGTAGTTGGAATTTAAAATATGAATATATTTTAATCATGCGAATTATATGCGGATATACTCGATGAAGCGTTCCTTTGTTTCTATCATTGAGATAGCCAAACATAGCAGCTATGTAAGAGTATTAAATTCACATTATATTGGCTTCCGTAGCTATTGAAGCGAGCACTGAACGAGTTGGTTCGTCTCTTTCCCAATTTTTTTTCTCCTCCTTTCCTTTTTTATGCTTTATTTTATTGCATACGATGAATGGGTGCTCATATGACTTTTGCATTTTATATGTCGAATATTTTCGGCTTTTGCAAACGAGCATTATCGTCGACATTTTATTACACTAAAGACAGTGTACGGTCTGTGCGTGGCATGTCTCAACATGCTGAACAACTGTGATGTCATTATATTTAATATTTTACACGCAACGAGAAATTCACGTCGACGACTGCAGCCGAAACGAATATGACGACGACAACGTACAAGTGGAAGATAATATCGGGGTCGGTACAGCTTTTATTAAATAATATTGACTATGTAATGTAATGATGTCGTTTTCATTTTCATTGAATTACGCGATATATTCTATGTTTGAACAGATACTTTTTTTATTCGTTTTTTTTTTTCATCAAAATTTGTCGTTGTTAGTCAAAAAGACAGACTTAATAAACAAACAAATGAACAAACAAGAAAAAAAGAACTCGACGGAACACAAGATAAGCGTTAATAAAAACGCTTTCGAATAAATAAAAACAAAATTGCAATATTGTAATGTCTTATATTGTATGTGTTTAAGTGTTTGCTTAAGATCATTCGTGCACCAATGACCCGAAAAGAATAAATAAAATAAAAACAACATACAAAACGGAAAATGAATGTTTGACAAATAAATGCCGCTTCTTCTTGTGACTACCGGTTCTTATGCCATTTATTGAACGAGCCAAAGAAAGGCATACGCATTGCAAAATGTATGTGTTTTTTTGAGAGATTTTGGTTAAATGTTGTAGATGTCCAAATGTTTATTTGAAATTGAGCGAGAAAAAAGGGAACCAATTTTGTCCAGGAAGAAAGATTCTTGAATGATGCTTTTAATCTCCATTGCTTTTGTGTATGTGATTAATATTTTTAGGTCACCTGTTTCCGACATATTTTTAATAATATAAATCACTTGTCCTGTGCCTTTAATATCTTCAAACGGTTAACGCCACTTACCTGAAATGGAAAAAAGAAAATAAATTCCGCGATTATTATTAATCTAAAAATTATTTGACGGCCTTAGAAGGAAACAATAACATACAGAACATGCTGCAAATAATACTAATACAAATTTTATGAGAGGAAAAACCAAATATATAAAGAGACAGCGCAAAAGGCAAATGCAAAACCAGTCTACTTACATAAGAAACACATGTAAGTAGGCTGGTTTTGCATTTGCCTTTTGCGCTGTCTCTTTATATATTTGGTTTTTCCTCTCATAAAATTTGTATTAGTATTATTTGCAGCATGTTCTGTATGTTATTGTTTTCTTCTAAGGCCGTCATTTACAATGCATTCAATATTTAATATTTTGATGAAAAAAGGAACGGGTTATAGAATTAATGAATATTCATGACTTCTTCGATGGAAATCAAATTTTTATTGTTGTTGGTTTTCAGAAAATTTCAAATTATCGTTGTTTTTTTCGACAAATACGACAGTCGTCCTCAAGGTAAAAATTTGTTGGGGGATTGTAACTAAAACAACTCGAGAGATTTAAGCAAAAAAGTAAATTGTATTTAGTGAAAAGTGTACTTTTTTCGTTTTTTTAACTCTTCACTTTTTTGACCATAGGTGATGACGAGGGTTCCTAGGGTTCGGACTACCCCCTCTAAAATATTTTTAGGAACCCTCAACAATTTTGGAAATGAGGACCTTTTTTGCTCTTCACTTTTTTTGGCCGAGAAAATTCTTTCGATTTGCTAGGGATTTTCATCAAAAAAGTGAAGAGCAAAAAAAAAAACGATTTTATCCTCATTTCCGACAAATTGTTGACTTCGTCAGGGACCCCCCATGCATTTTTCCAGGGACCCCCTACGGAATTTTGCCATCACCCCCCTCTAAAAAATGCTACGTCATCATCTATGTTTTTGACGAAAATTCCTAGCAAATCGAAAAAATGTCTCCCATTTTCAAACTTGTTGAGCAAAAAAAAAGGTCTTCACTTTTTCAATCAAAAACTCTAGCAAATTGAAAAAATTCTTTGTAAATTTTTGGGGGGTCATCGTCAGGCGGGTTGGTAATCGGACCCCTGCTGACGACAAATAGGTGAAAATTCACAAACAAGTTTGAACAATACGCGTCTATATTTTTTATATGGAAGAAGTGTTCAGTAAATATCTATTTGTTTCGTGTTTAATCTCGGACCTTCTTTTTTTTCTCACGCAAAACATTGTCGAACAAAGAAGAAAAATCAACGATAGTTGCTATACATTAAATTCGAATAACTAAAGTAGCGTTTGGAAGATTTTTCAAGACTCTTGAAAAACATTGGAATGGCTATACAGTAGATTGCCAAATGTCGACACACGACCAAATGTCGGAATACCGAGAGGTGAATTGAAATTAAAAATTGAAAATTCATTTGAATTGCATTTTTAAAAGTAAATTATGAAAGATCAATATCAAATCTCTTTATTATAATCCAAATTTTAATTAAAAATCTATTATTGCTTTCACAAATTACGTTCAAAAAAAATTCGGCATTTTAATCACTTTTTCACGTCAAAAGTTAAACTATGTCATTTTGAGACAAGCCGGTAAAATGCGTTTTTTTATATGAAAAAATAACTAGTTTGGAAAAAAAATTATATCGGCGAATTGTAGATAGTTTAATTTAATAATTGAACAGAAATTTTGAAAATATAAAGAAAAACAATTATATTTATTTTTCATTTTTCACTGTAATATTATTCCGGAATAAATCGTCCAATTGCCGACACATAAAGCACCGAAGTTTCAAGTGAAACACTTTGGATTTGACAGATGTGACAGTTAAAGTCGTATTTGGATCATTGTGAAATTCAAACCAAAAATATTCTAGATCAGTGAAATAACGTAATATTTTTAAATATTTTTGCCACTTTACTATAGAAAAATAAGTAAAATAAAATATGGAGCAAAAATATATCAATCTAATAATTTTAACTCCAATATTTTGTATTGTTTACCTCAATGTAAATAGTGCGTTCATGGGCTGTCAAAACTTAAAGTTTACAAGTTTCGTAGTGAAAATGCATGAAATATGTCGAGATTAGGAAGCCGAGAATTGGACGACGAATATCCGACATTTGGAATTTTCGATGTTATGACGAAAAAATGGAAAAAAATAATACATTTTTGGAAATTACTATCTTTTGAGAAACGTGAAATGAAGCACAATTAAATTCTGCATCGAATTGTGTATAAAGTGATATTTTTTCATGAAATCAAAAATGTTAAATATTAAATTGAAGTTGAAAATTCAAACAAATAGTCCGACATTTGGGCGAGTGTCCATATTTAAATGAATTTTTATCAAACAGAAACATAAGTATGTTATACAAATAATCGTGTAAAGAGCAAAACGAGTAGAAAAAGAATGATAAAAATATTTTTATGTGTATTTGTTATTTGAGAATACTTATCGATGCCACAAAATGCAGTTCTGAATGAAAAGACAAAAAAAAAGAGAATAAACCAACAAAATAGAATATACTCAGAAACAACATCATAAATGTTTTTGTTTCCCTTATTATTACCAAGCAACATATGCTAGAGCAAAGAACATAGAAGTGCTGAGCGAGGAAGAAAAAAGCAAAGCTTCAGTGGCATGACATTGAGGAATAACAAAGAGAACAAACGAGCGCTAAAACGCGAATGAAAAGCAAAAGACGAAACGAAAGAAATGTAGCGAAAATAAATGAAAGCAAATAAACAGAAAGCATTTATTGCTTGAAATAGATAAAACAAATACACTTCGTCGTTGGTTAGTTTTGTTCAAAAATGTGCTCAAAAAAACCACAGAAAAATCTCACACTCAACACAGTGTTTTTTTGCAAACATACACTGTAGTTTCTATTTTTTTTTTTCTTGTTTTGTTTTGTTTCTCATCTATTTTTCGTGGAATTCCAAAGCCCCGACAAAATAACCGGAAATTAAGGGGTTGTTGTATGCATGTGTAACTTAAACGCTATAATTGGCAATAATAATGTTTAACTAAAAACAAAACGGCGTTGAGGCGATAGACGAAAAAAAATTGCCATTAGCTTTTGAGCTAAGCTCTGCGGATATGGGGCAAAAGCGGAAGCATGAAAAGCCAATATTCTGATTTATCCAACACATTTTGCTAAAGAAAAAGTTACATTTATTATTTAGTTTTTTTTTTCGGGGTAACTACCACGGTTTGACACATTTTTTTCGTCCATTTCTTAGAAATGAAGGACAAATAGATAGCTGTCATTCAACCCTTTGGCAAAACCCAGAAAAGTTAACATCAAATGGTTTGCTTGTTCAAAATACATGTATGCAGTTGAATGTGTCACCTGATAATGTACTTTGATTGCTATAGTACAAAAGAATTTTTCATATAATTTCCCATAATATTCGCATGTAAATGCTATATTCTAATATATATAAATGCTATGTTCTGATAAGATTTTCTAGCATATTGTTTAATGTAAAACGTGATAAGCTTCTTTATTTATTCATAGTGTTTTTTTATATTTGCCACTTGCCACAGAAAAAAAAAACTTGACATGGTTTCTATTTTGAAGAATAGCTATAACAATGGAAATTAATGAATAAATGGATCTGATGGATGTATGATTTACAAGGAGTTGCGATTCGTTTTGTTTTCCCTTTGTTATTGTTTTTGTTCGATGGATAAAGAACAAAGAAAAAAACCGTTTGTTTTGGTTAAGTTTGTGAGCAATGCTTCGAAATGCGAATTTAGTGTGACCTGAGCATGAAATTTATTCTTAATTTTTGTTCAGTTGAACGCTTTCGTCCCACACTTTTTTTGTTGTCCAAATTCACTTGTACGTTATGCCATTATGATTATGCAAAAAGAAGCATTTCAAGGTTACACAAAACAAACGCTTTACTTTCAAAGCCTTCTCTCTCACACACACACACACACACATTATTTTGTGGTGGATGTGTGTATCCTTGTGATAGCATTCATAATAAAGAAAGAAAGAAAAAAAACAATTCTCTTCAAATCGTGTTTAAGTGTGTGTACGGTTAAGAAAGCTAAATTCGTAAATGTGGAATAAAATCACCCGAAAAATAAATTGACAGAAAAAGCGGCATTACAATCATACACACACCTCGAAAACAATCTCAAAGGTTAGCTAAGACACCACACCACATTCGAAAAAAGCATTCGAATTCACCTAAAACCATAAGTGCGACGCACACAAACACACAATTCTGTTTCATTTTCGAATCAGATTGCATGCCACTGATTTCACATTCGTAAATATATTTTTAGTACCTATTACCAAATGAATATTAATTTTGTAAAAAAAAAAGAAATAATATTATTTTTTTTGGGTTTGGTAAAAAGGTTTAATAATAAATTTCGTAATAATGCTTCTGGATATAAATGTTTAATGCTACGCACATTTATAACAAATTATTCATACATGAAATATACGAGAAAATAATTGTCATTACATACATCAACATGCAAATTTTGGTATGTAGCATAGGTACATATATCCATATTCAAGCATTTCAGATACATACATGTGTCTAGTAGCAAACAAAAGATTTTATACATTTTGTTTTCGGCTGGTTGTTTTGTCTTTTTGGTCTGGCTCCGTTATTTCTCTCTCTCTTTCTCCCTCCCTGCCTCTTTGTCTTACTCTCTCATGTTCACTGGCATGCAAACTAAGCGCCATGATACGTGAAAGATTTTCCTTTATTTATTTCAATGTTGACTGCTGTTTTCTATTTTCACACTTTGATACATTGTGCGCGTGTTTACCGTTTTATATCTTATTATTCCCAGATACCGAAGAAAAAGACGAAAATGCAAAAAAAAAAACGAACGAACATGTTCAACGTTTATTTGCGCAAAACAAATGAATGTATTATAAAATATGTATACATTTTATTTGTTTTTTAGCTTACAATTCAACTGGCCTTAAGCATCTATCTTTGGTTGCTGTTTCCGCGCTCAATTTAAATCCATTTTCGAAGTAGAGCGGAACCACAAACGTCGTTTTCTTATGCGAAATGTGTGCAAGCAATATATATAACAAGGTACAATCAGAGAAGTGATTTTATTTCAGAATGTGTTTTGTCTTTAATGTGAAATATTAAATATATATCTCAACACTGTGTGCTTCTTTTTTATTTCATGGAATACTACACTTGAAATTATTTGAAATCTCATTTTATTTCACTCATCCGCATATGTGATATGCGCGAACGCACGTGCAACGAACACACAATCAACCAAATGCATAACGATACATGAAGCTTGAGAACATTTTTTCGGAACTATTCACTTTATCTATGGATAAAAGGCACATTTACATACAGAATCGAACATACGCAAAGTTTTTTTTTTTAAATGACAATATTAAAGCGTGATAGTAAGTCATACAGTTAAAATTGAAAATTCGTTTGAGCGCGTGTAGTGAAAAATGAGCGCATGTAGTTTATTTTTGATTTAATTTTGATTTATCAGCGTAATAATGCCAATAAGCATAATATACCGTGCGCATTATGTTATAAAAACCATCCAAATAACGAATTTGTTTCTTTTATGGCCTTTTTTTGAAAAAAAAAAACCATTCATAAAGTCAGAACTACATCGGATGCAATGCCAAGAATAAATCTAAATAAATGTCTGGCATTCGCAATGTTGTAAAAACTCACGCAATTCCATTCGTATGCACTTCAGTCACATGTCAAACGGAAAATGGAAAACTGGCGGGGAGGGGGAGAGACCGAACTGAAATAGATGCTGTCATTTCGGCAAGTGATCACACAAACAACATGCTCTGCAGAGAAAATCCGTTCTTTTCAATGTGATTAATGAGGCAAGCAATTAGGTCGTTCGCAAAACTATGAGTTAAGATTTCCATTTCAGTGTGTCGCATCAGTGTGATGTGCTTTTAAATGCTGCATATGCGAGCTGAGTGTGCCTATATGTGTGATGTGCGTGCCGTTTAACATTTGGATGACATTTGTTTGTTTGAGAAAATTCATCTTGTGTTGATGCAGTGAACGGAATTGATGTACATGATCGATTACATGTTGTTGATGGAATTCCCATTCTACAAAACTCAATGTACACACATGGGTACGCATTTTCACATTATTGATATTTCGTGCAGAGAAAACCAAAACACCCATCAATGTGCTGATATGTGTGTGTGTATGCTCACTTGTGCCTGGAAGGGCTATCAGTAATTTGTCAAATGAAAATGCATTGCGTAAGATTTACTAAAACGATTTACTGTAATATATACAATCAATGCAGTTGAATCAAGGAAATCAAAATTATATATATTAGAACATCGGAATCGACAAACGCAATCATGAAAATTCATAGCGTTCGCATATTTGAAATATTCGAATGAGGTTGTATCAAATCGTCAATATGTTAAATGTAAGGAACAAACAATTGAACGGAACAGAACAAGAAAAAAAAATATGTTTTGTATATACAGTAAAATCAAATACAAGGCACATTTATAGCATGTATAATTGATCCGTTGAGCAAATCTATTTTGGTATTAATAGATAAATACAACGATTTAATGTATTTCAGGGGTGAATTGGAAATATATGCGTGCGTCAATGTGCAATGCAACAAGCTCCATCGATAATTTTGGTGTGTCGACCGAAAATCTTTGACCACGCGCATATACGGTTTTCTTTCATCCGATATGTAATTAAAACGTTTCGATATTACATTGTCCGTGGATGCGGCGGTTATATATAGGCTTACACAGCTTGAATCTAAAAACGCAAAAATACTGGTAGATGGCGAACGACGTATTGTAATAAATATACTCTTAATAAGCAAAACACTTGTTCACAAAAAGGATTCAAAACACACATTCGCACATGGGAAATGCTGCTGTCGAAACTGAAGAAAAAATATGAGCAACATCTTAATGATGATTTAATTAATCGTATCTTTTTTCGATTTCATCGAGTTGATTCTACTTCAAATTGCATATTATTTGGTATGATTGTGTATTTGTCCCGTCTCTGAACTCTGAATGTTCGTTTCGCACACTGTGTTGCCAATGCGATACGCTTGATTCCATCGAACCATTTTGATGTAATGAACTTTCAACAATATTGATTGCTTTTAATTTATGTATGTATGTTTTATAATAATTTATGTTCCATTTCGTGTAACATTATCATTAGGTTCTGGTCCCGAACACCTATATTGATTATTAGTACATGGGGGTGCAGGCGGCTAATGCATTGTGAGCACATCTGATTTATGTATTTGTTTGTGTACACTCCACATCTTGTGCATATGTGTGTACATTGTATTAAAACATTAGAAGAGCTACATCAACACAACAGATATTGTGCTTTGTTGCTTCGATTTTGCTGTAACTCATCATCATCAAGTGCCGTTCGATAGCTGTAATGTTTGCTAAAAAAGAATGTACTCTAATGCAATTTCGTGCTCAAGTATTGGCAATCGACAATTGGCACGTGATTTTTCTTCGTTGTTGGACCGTTCTTTGATTTACATAAATAAATTCTTTTTAAATCAGCTTAATCGTATCTTGTTTTCATCGATTTATCCAATTTTATATTTACACAATAATGGTAAACAAATTTGCCATCGAATTCATTTTCATCCACGACACATTTTTTTTTTTCAACATCAGTGAAACCGAAAAAAAAGTCAATTTCAAAATGATTAAGTGTAGTGTGGTACACATTGGCTATATCGCATAAAAGGAGCTATTTAAATTCAATTCGGATCTGCACATGAAATATGAATGATTTTTTTTTGTTTGTTGTTGTCGAAATCGAAATTATATACATGTTTTGCCTTTAATCAATTGAATGCATACTGGATTAGTATCAAAAGTGAGAAAGATAAACAAAAGCTTTTTGTATTCTTGTTTTATATAAAATATTCAAAACGAAATGGTTGCTGTGTTTGTTGCATGGCGCGTGTGCATTTGCGTTCCATGGTCGATGGTTGTTTTTTTTTCTGGTATTGTTTCTGCCAAATGAATCGAACAAATAATATACCAACATACTCGTGTATCGGATTTTCATTGAGGTTTTTCTTTGAATTTAAATGAATCAGTATCATTACTGAGTTCACTCAACGTGATTTTTAGTGGTAACAAGCGAGCAGATTTTTTTTTTTTACTTTTTGATTGAATGTTATTTTAATGGACTCTTCCCACCAATATGTAATCAATCGACTTTATTACAGATCAATTCAAATCAATCCTAATAAATTGGATTGCACGTAGGTGTATAGATATGTGTGTTGTGATATATTGACCTGAATTCAATTTCATTTACACTGATTACTTTACATCAGAATATATGATTTGGTAAATCGAAATATCAAGGTTCGGTTGTTCAATTCAGACAATACTATCAATTGGAAAACCAAACTAAATGTTAGCAAAAATGATCGATTTTATTGATTGGCTGGATTTATGGGATTGAAATTGGTGAATTAAAAACAATACACGCATGCCGCTTCAAATGTACTGTAATCAAACAATCAAATCCGGGTTAGATCTTAAGTATTAGATAGTGTTTTATGGTTGAATTTGTGTCGGTTGATTTGCAAATGTTGATTATGATTGAGATATATATATATATCTATCGACCGCACGATTCATTCTACTGATGCGAATCAAAATTAACTGCAGCGAGAATATGGTTTCTAATTGGGCCATATCCAATAAACAGAAGATTTGACGCTTCAATCATCGTCATTGATTGCGTGTGTGTGTAAATCAAACAACTGTCTCTAATAATGTTGCAAATATACTATTTTTGTTGTTGCACGTGAACTGCTTTTTTCACAGAATTTGTTTTGAATCTCAAACTTTAAATTTAATTTCAGATCATTTTTGGTTCATATATTTTTTTTCATTCTTCACACTGTCACCATCTGTTCATGGTGCCAGCATATAACCACTGCAATATTCTGGTTTGTGCAATTTTCACTATGTATACAAAAATGCCACGAAACTAAGTTCATTTCGCTGTAAATATAAAAAAGGTTTTCCATTTATTGAATTTTTCAGGTGCTTCAATTCTTTTTTTTTCTCTTGTTCAGCGAAATAGTAAATGCTATCGAGTGCAGGGACCTTAAGAAAGCTATTATTTTCAATTATCTTTCTTGCTTAGTGCGCGAGCGTGCATAAGATGTGATAACGCGCTCACACGTACGATATACTGTTAAGTTAAGCAGTTCACGCTAATTGTAAGCATACACCCAAAATTGAAAAACCGAAAAAGTAGAGAAATAAAAAAAGCAGCAGCAGCAGCAACAACATAAAAATAAAACGGAACATTAAGACGGATTTTACGCCTTGTCGGTCGGGCTTTTCGTGCATTTTCTCAAACGAAATATTTTTTCGTTTTGTTTTGTTTTATTTCTTTTGTTGTTGGTTTTTTTTTGCACGCTTCACCTGCCTGTTTGCTGTGTAGTGTTGAATGTGCTGATGTTTGTCTACCATTTTACTTAACCACCACTCTACTTTATTATAATTAATTACTTGAAACTTTTGTATTCCTCGAAATGATTTCATTTAAAATGTTTGTTTTTATGTGCGTGCAATTTCGTTTAAGAGCTTTTATTCACATCAATGAAAACAGACAACGACGTACATTTACGAAGACACGAAGGCAGATACAGAGCGGAAAGCAATAGTGTGGGGGGGGAGAAGGAGGAGGAGGAGAGAGAACGACATGCGAGGTTCGATGTTTTATTTCTCGAAAGAAAAAAATCAAGTGAGCAAAATTCACGTGATATTTGCGTCAAAGTTGAATCCACAGCCTGGATATATGCTGCATACGAACATAGAATTCGGCACAAAATCTAATTATTTAATTTTTCCTTCTGGCAAAGATGAAATATTAAATATTTATTTCGCAAATATGTGCGCTACGTATGGTGTTTAAGTGAACAAATAATCATTGGGGTTTGTGATATAGTCGACGGAAAACGAGAGATGAGATGTGATATGATAAAAAGCATCGTTTATTTTTACGCTCCGCACCGTATGCATTTGCGTACGTATTCGTCGGGAATGATTACCGGTGCCGATCGAGTGGTTGAAGTTTGGTGCGACAGCATCAGTTGCCCCGAAAATATTCAAGTGAATTTTGATTTGATGAATGGGTGTGTGTGTGTGTGGGTGTTCATGAGTGACAGACTGAATCATTTAATTGCATTATGGATATGTCGGATTGTTCAAAAATTAAAGAATGCAATTTTATTAGACGCATTGAAATCTGTGTCAAATAGATTTTAAGTCATTTCCATAAATGTGTTTGGATAGATGCGAAACACCGCATCGCACTCGTTCACTGTCGTATTATTTATCGTTCCAGCAGCATTTGCTTTATTGTTCAACACACATTCATGCACATATATATTTTTACTCCATCGTCTGTGTGATGTTGTACTCTCTCTTTGAATCCGATGTGTAAACATGACACGGTTCTTGCATTCTTATAAATCGTATTTATTGAGCATCGTTGGTGATGTGTTTCGCGTGCGGCACACTTCTTTTTTTTTTAATTTTTCAAATGATGAATGAGAGTTGCTACCGGCAATGAAACACCATCACACACATATCTCACACCGAACACAAATTCAACCCAAATAAAACATCAGGCGCAACTCGGTTTTCTTTTTTTTCTTCTCTGTTATTTTTTTGCATGTATCCGACTCTCGTTGTGCTCACTTTTTATACAAATAAGATTCTAACGAACTTTAGTGTATGTATGTATCCATTAGTCAAATAAAATGAACGAGTACCGCTAACATACCATACCATTTATACCATTATATATATATAATATTGCAGGAGAATTTTGTTTGCGAATTTCGTTCAGCATACATTTGTATATTAAATATTAGCATTTTTAACATGCCCGCATACATGCCACACGTTTTATAAAATCCCTTCATCCCAAACACCATCGGTGCGTTTAACGTGAAAACTCTCACTTTATATATTAATCGTGTAATAGGAAGCAAAAGGCCAAGCAAAAAAAACACACAGAGACCTCACGAAATGAACTTAACTTGTAAGAGAATTTCGAAGAGACCGAACTTTCGGTATCGAAATACATCCTGTTGCATTTAATTGTACTTGTGGTATCTGATATGTGTACTATTTGCACGCGGGCCGTCGTCTCAGTGATTATGTTCTAGAAAACTTGCACTTCACTTTCATCAGTTTCTTTTTTGTTTTGATCTTTTTTTCCCCTTTGGTTTCACTGTTATTTCCATTTCAATTTTTCAGTAAATCTTTCAGTTTTTCTTCATTTACTTCTTTGTTTGGTTCGTCTGTCGCTTTTGTCGCTTCTTTTACCCTTATCCATCTTGACACGTTTCGCTTCATGCTGCTGGCACTCTCTCTATTGTTTTCAGTGTGTTTAAGCTTTTTCTTGTCGTGTTGAGGTTTTGATATTTTCAAATCAAACGGTTCACACCAATTGTACAAGCTTTTTTTTATACAAAAACATATATTGTCATCCCGGAGAACAAGTTTGTTTGAAAAATAAAAGAAAAAAAAACCAAACAAACAAACATCAATTAAGCCATAAGCTTGTGAATGTCATTGTGATTTCAAAGCTTAAATGCACCCAATAACCCATTGAATGGGTTACGTCACATCAACAATAATTTTACATGGTATTCCTTAGTTAGAAGGTCCGTCCATCCGACCTTTTATTTTTACTTTTTTCGTTCGAAGGTCCGAAAACATCCCTCGTCCAAACGGTCCAAACATCCCTTGTCGTATAATTTTTCGAACAAATTTAATGTCCGGCCGTCCGTCTGAAAAATTCTAATCGGACGAAATCGGCGGACATAAATATGTTCGAAAAATTATAGAAACACCCGGACGAACGTTCGAAAGTTCCTTTAAAACTATCGGACGGACGACCGAACGAATACTTTGTTCGGTGACACCTTTGGATGGATACTTCATCATAAAATGAATTTCACAATTTAATCAAATGACAAGAAATGAGATGTTATTTCGTGTTTTATTTGTCTTTATCTTAAAGAAAAGATGCTTTTTTTATTATCGTCGATTTTATTTGATTATTTCACGGCATAGAGTCAAATGTAAATAAGTAGACGCATGAAACGCACGTCTAACCGATATATTTTGTATATATATGAAACAAAGCCTGACTGCTACTTGATTTTCACCGACTTATTTGCTTGTCAATGCATACAATTTCTATGTGTGCAGTGGATATATATCTGTTAAATTAATGTTTATTTGACTATACACAAAAAGACTGGATTCGGCAACGTAAGTACGGAGACGTGTAAATCCCTTGATGGTCAAATTTGTTCAGCAAACGAAAACTACCGCATAAAAGAATTTGATAATTTATGTTGAACACGCATTGCACACATAAAAACGAAGACGATATATTCTTTTTTTTTTCAAACAAAAATGTGAATGTGAAAAATTCAATGTGGGATGAAAAAAAAATCACAGAATCCGTAAGCAAATACGGCGACACAAATATATGCTTGATATGTGGAGATAAATCACGAGACGAACAATCAAACAAGACTCGGTCGTTTTTTATTCTTCTTTATTTTCAGCATTTTATATCTATTGCTCTCGTTTTTTTCTCTGTTAAATTCGGCGTATTTAATTTGCAAAAATGATTGTCTTTTACTTCTTCTTCATTCGGTTTTTCTCCGATTTTTTGTGTGTGTTGGTGTGTTTGAAGACACGTACAAAATCTAGAGGAACACGTTTCAAAGTGTAAGAAAAAAAACACACAGAAATCAGAAGAGAGTCGCAAGTACGTTACGTAATGGATCTCAATGCAATGCAAAATTATGTTCTCTATCATCTATCGAATAATTTAATCTTTTTTTTTTCTTCTCCGCAATGATTCCCTAGATAAATCTTGCTGTTTTGCATTGCGTTATCGTCGTTTTTTTCATTATTGCTTTTGTTATTTCCATTCTTTTAGCCTCAAGCTTCACTTTGCAATGTCTTTGCGAACCATTTCACTTTTGCTTCTGCGACTGTTGCTACTCACTCGACATCGTCGCATTGGGCGGTATTTGGTGAAAAAAATCACACACACACAAACACACTTGTCGTTGGGTTTTAACGAATATTGCATATTGTTAGTTTTGCCAGAAGTGATGCGAAAGATGTGTGTAGAGGTGCCGCAGGGCAAATATCATGATAATGATGATAGTAACAATGATACTTGACATGACTACAACACAAGGACAAAAACTTGTCGAACTTTGCTTCTTTCTGCGCGCTCTCTCTCTCTCTATCTCTCTCGCCGCCTCGCCACCCACAAAAAAATTGAGATGAGAAAATGAGCAAAGTTTTTTTTTTCTCAAAGTTGCAACGATGTTTGATGTAATGCTATTCAAAAATAATGCTTGGCTACCATTTCCATGCTGCTCTATTGTTGATCGGGTTTTCGTTCGCATCGGCGATGCCAAGCAATCGAAATTATCTCTTTCTCTCTATCCTTCACTCGCTCACTCTTCATATTTCAGTTGTCTTTTATTCATCTTGTCGCCATTTTCACATTGAATATGTACTTACTTTGCAATTTCATAAATTTTTTTCTCTCTCTCTCGTCTTCTTCAAGTTTTGCACACCATTTAACGGAACACACGACGAATCAGTGAACAGTACTATCCAGTTATATGCACATAATATAATGTGAACAACAATATAATTTACTTAAATTTAAAATGAAGATTCAAACAAGAAACGTGATTCTATTATAATTCTCTTATATCATGCGCTCTCGCTATTTCGTCTTATTTGTCGTCGCATATTTGCTTCTCTCTTGTTCAGCTCTCTTTATCATTATGTGTGTCCTCTTTTGCGATGCGCGCTTTCAGTCTCGCTTTACATTTCAAAAATATTGTTTTTGAAAACGTTTTCTAGTATTTTTTTTCATTCTCCCCCCTCCTCCCGTTCTGTTAAATGGTCGTATATATGCGGGTGAGATGCTGTCATTATTTTTGTTTGCTTTGTGTGTGTTTGGGAGAGAGAGAGACGTTTCGATTTTGCTTTGCATGCTCACCTTAACTTTTCATTACCAATAAAATGGTGATAAAAACGATTGCGGAAAATTGTTAAAGATATCGAAAAATAAGCAAATTCACTTTGTATTCGAATTTTCTAACGATAACTGAATAATGTTGCAATTTTAAATATTGAATCGACTTTTTCCCGCCATTACTTTAATGTCAAGCGCAATATGGGTGTGAAATAATGTTTAGGCATGAAGTACAACGGTCGAAATTTCCTATTTTCATTAACATTGCAAAATCACACAAAAAAAAACTTTGTTTGATATTTAACTGAACTGAAGAAATGAAAAGATTCTCGGCAAAATCGAATTTGAGTGAAAATGAACAAATTTTTGACAATGAATTGTCGTTCACGCATCAAATCATCACAAATCGTAATCGAATTTCAACCAATGAACGCTTTTTTTAAGACATCCCATTCGGTTCCGTTCACTTGCACATTTTTTAATAAAGTCAAACGATGCCCGTCGCAACACCGTGTGCACCTTGACATAATAAACAATGCAATGACACTCTGTTCACTTTTTTTTGTTTGTAATTTCAGTTTGTTTGTTTTTGATAAATATTATTTTCCAGGTCAGATAATGTTAACGAGAAAAATGAAGAGTGCTCTTTCTATTTATTATATGATGCATGCATGAGTTAACCGAACACAATGGGTTTCGATTTTAAAAGATTCCATAAAGAATTACAATGTATATACCAAGGCAAACACACAGAGAGATATAGCACTACGACCACCCAACATCTCTATGCTTTTCAAACAATTTAATGAACCAAAAATATGGATGCTACGATCATTGAATTTTGACGTTGTTACCAATGTTCGGCGTGTGCTCTTTGTATATGTTACTTTCTTTTTTTTGTTTGTTCATTCAAAGTTTATTCAAGCTGCGAAAATCGAATTTTATTTTATTTTCCGTTTTTCTATTTTTCCCGTAAATTGTACTTGGTGCCGAATTAAAACCTTGAAAATGAATGTGTTATGTTCATTGTTCAAATGAAATGCGTAAAGCTTTAAATTGAGCTTACATTTGCTTGAAGTATCATTTTCGTGTGTCGCAAGATACGTCTGATAGAGCATTCTTTCAAGTTTTTTTTTTTTAATGTTTTTGAAAATATGATGATATTAGTTCGAAATTGCGTAGTAGTAATATTAGAAGCAACAAAAAAACGATGAAATTTGCAATAATAATAATGAAGTGAGCTTTGGTGTTGAGGTCCATTCATGGAATATTATAAATATATTGTATATTTCAACTCAATATGGAACGTGAATTGAATAACATATTCTGCGAATTTCACACTGCGAAATGAATCTATGTTTAATGTTATGAAATCTTTAAGTATTTTCAAGATTCTTTTTTTTCTTTTCTCTTTTCACTTTTTCGAGCAGTGAATTTGAATATAGTATATTTTATTTTCTTTTGTTACGAGTGTGTACAAAACGTTTGTAAATTATCCGTGATATTATCAGTGGTTCGCATTGGTTCGGTGTGTTACATTTTGGTGATGTTGGTGCGATTATTCCGCACGTTTCTCTTCCTTATGCTTTTCCAAATACAATATACCGATTTGGGAGTCAGTGATGTGCAAAGGGAACAGCATTTGATTCGCTTTGGTTTTCGGAATTATTTGAATAGTCATGATTGGGACAAACATTCGACTTACATAGAAAATTGTGTATTCGATTCTTTCTCACCTATTATTTTTCATGGATTTTTCGCATTTTAAATTTCATTTCTCTCGTTTGTAGATGTGTCAATGTCGTTTTGCAATGCTTGTTGGACTTTTCATTGGTGTGATTTAACGTGATTTGAAATTAAACATTAAACTTGAAATTGAATAAAATGCCATCGATGGCATTATGTACCAAAATGGAGAAAAAAATGAGACCGTTGTTTGATATTCGAAATGTTAATAACGCCGAAAGAGACAACGGAAGAGTCAGTGAAGTGAATGGTGAGTGTGCATACGCCGTGAATATTTCATGAACATATTGGACATGTACTGAATGACACACACACACACAAAGAGAGAGAGGAAGAGGAGAATGTGTGTGTATAAAAGACGATCATTGTTTGAAATTAAAAACTTTTGTGAAGTGAATGAACTGGAAATTATTCCGTTGGAATTTCTTATTGATATCATGACGTATTCGTGTTTGAATTTATACTCTTCTTATGTTTCACTTTTCAATTTTCCCAGAATGAATATAAATGTTGTTTCTGTGCCGGAAAGCGTTCAATTCCGTTTTTCTATTTGATATCTACTTGTGAATGTTGCTTCATCATGTTTCACGATCTCCTCATCTCATACTCTTACGCATCCAAACTGACACTTACTCTCAATTTCTTATTATCTCATTCGCCGGCTCAACATTGATGAGCTTTGGCGAAAAACAAACTTCGATGTTTGAATTCATAATGGTAACATCTCTGGCTATATATGTTAAGGCACATCGATATAGTGATAATTGCGCGTGTTTTTCCCAACACCAACATTCCATTTTCGTTTTGTATTACATTATTTTGCCCGATTGTTTTTGTATGTGACATGCGTTGCGTTCGATCATCATTCTAATTAATCTTATTATCCGTAGTTGTGTGTATGGGTACTTTGTGGCTAAAGTTTCGCTTTTATCGTGTGTTGCTAACTATAATCTCATATATTATTTTATAAATGCGGGATGTATATGCGTGTGGCGGCGCGCTCGTGTGTGTGTATGTTGTGTGTCAAAAATCATGTGTCAACGCATAGGGATGTCATGTTTATTTGTGTATATGATGCGGTCGGCATTAACAATAAAAACTTTCATAATAATGAATTATTCATGGTTTTGACGATATTGCTATTTGGAGAATGAGTAATTATGGTGAGGCGTGTGATTTAAAATGTATCATGTCAATATTATCTCATATGAGTGCAGCGGAAGGAGAGCTCTTGATTGCGTTGACGTCATCGTTCAACCGTTACTATTCCATAATTGGAATAAAGAAGAGCATATTTTTACGGAGCGAGTTTTGCATATTAAAGCGGATAACTTGACTTGTGTTTACGGAACAACTTAATTGATCTGGATATTTTTGGTGCTGACATTGAAAGGTCTAGGGGTGATTCACGAAATTAGAATATTATTCAATTAGCATGGAATTAGCATAAGTTGTGAAATTTACGATATACCAGCTTAGTAACTTCTATTATTTATATTTATTATTATCAATTTATAATTATTTATTAATATCATTTTAAAATCATTTAATAAAAAATGTACAAATTATACAAAAATTATGTAGAAAACATCAGTGCCAAGAACACTGGCAACATCTCTTCATTTACGTAAAATACACCAGATGGATTGGTTCGTATCATACCGTTTGTGGATCATCCGTTTTACAAAATATAAATTTGTTTACTATCTTGATTATTTGAAAAATGAGATTGATCGGATTGCATGAATGACCCCTAGTGGGAAAGTTATCAGACAATATATTGAATTAACTGGTCAGTTGAGCTGACAGTACGTTAGCCAGCTAAATGGGCTAAAATAATAGACGTTATTGTTTTAATGATGAATCACTTTTCTTGTTTTAATAGAAGTGATTGTTCATTATAACAATAACTTCTATTGTTTTAGTCCATTTAGCTGGCTAACGTACTGTCAGCTCAACTGACCAGTTAGTTCAAGATATTGTCTGAAAGTTATACATTTTGTTATCGTTGTCACATTCTTTTTGACGAGTTTTTGTATTTACGTGGAATGGGAGACAAACTCACAAACGTATGTGTAAAAAGTTTGATAATTGTGTGTGAGTGGTCCTTATTTTGACTTCAGCGTATTAAATCTGATGCAAAAGTAACAACAACTTGTGGTTGAAATGGGATACAATGATGCAATGGATGATTCGCAAACAGCACTAGATAAATTTGAGAACATAATAAAGGAAGTTCCATTCTGTGCTATAGTTACGTATAGCACAGAGCACTATTACGAATGTATAACTATTGAACGAAATGGGAACTCTTGATCTTCTAATGGAATTTCGTGAATTCAAAAGAGTTATGATAAATATTTTTAAGGCATAAGATTCGTATTCCCCACGAAAGCATCAGAAATCTATTAATTGGTGTTTTTTTCGGATCAAGTAAAATCAAATTAAAGTTCATTTGTTTATAAAATAAGCATGACTCACTAAATTTTTGAAACATACACTCAATACTGGTGGTTCATATTTATCGTATACACCATTACCTTATCATTATTCTACTTTGATGCCAATTTCAATAGATTTTTATCTCTGTGATTTGCATATTTTCTGCCAATTTCTGTTTGGAAATCAATCATTTTTTTCATGAATTTCGAGTTTAAAGAGCCTCTATATTAATTCCAGGAAGTTGTGGGGCATAATTTGTGAACAGTTAGTGGGATAATTTGATAGTTGAAGAGCAAACTTATGAAAATATGAAAAGAATCAGTTCACCCATCGGAATTATTGATAAGTCGGCATTGAATGCGCGCATTCTTACTACTCCATTAACCGATTTGTATTCATGGCATAAAAATTGTTATAAATTACTTTTCCGCGCGTAAGGCAAACGTATTTGAATCGCTGTGAATACATATAATAGAAAACATTTTTTCAACTTTGAACTTTTCTCTCGACTTTCGTTCAATAAAGCATTTTCTAGAGTAAAATTCAATGAAATTGCAAATATTTTCCAAACAGAAATTTCAATGGACATATTTGAAAATCAAAGTCCATAAAAAGCGCATTCCTTCGGAGTGAAAAGATCATAAAATAAAATAATAGTAATTGTAGTCTCTGCTATCTAAGAAATGGATAAAATATTTCGAATAAATAAGTCTATCAGATATAAGATCATGTTTATTTATGTGTGAGCTAATCAAATCATAAAATGATTTGTTTGCATTTATTTCATATCTTTTTGTCATTTCATTCACTCATTAGCCATGACAAAAACAAACAATCATCTATAGTATTATCATCGCAATGTTTTAACATTCTTTTTTGCAAACGTCGACAATGAATTTTATTGCATCTCAACAACAATACACATCCTTCCGTTATTCTGTGCAAAAGAAAGAAAAAAGCAATTCTATCATCACTTTTATCATCATTGACAGCGCGCACACATTTTATTATATTTATCAATGGTTTTTGAGAGCCGGTTCACTTCCCGTCTATTGTTAAGTGTCATCCATTTACATTATATAATAATTATTGGCTTTATCAAAATATTGTTTTTGCTTCTGTGTTGTAAAGCGGAAACAAAATGATACAAGCGCGCGCACACACACACATAAAAAGAAGAAGCAAAGGAAACTCTTGTCATCATGTCGTTTTTCGAATGAAACGCCGATGACAATAACGATGAATTTCATTTTCATTTGTTTGTCATCATTAATTTTTCGTTTGTGTACACTGTACACAATCTTGATGTGTGCTAGAATGTCTTTTCATCATCATTGTCACATTGTTCGCACGAACACGTGCAGAATCGACTTGATTCGGGATCATCATATCCGCAAACATTACCTTAATCTAAAGAAGATTGAGCGAAACGATGCTTTTTTTGTGTGTGGCTTGGCAACATTTTGCTTTTTTTTATCTTATCCATCTTATTTTGCGGACCATCGTCCAAAAAACAGTTCACCACATCGAAATCGAGTACACAATTCAAATGTATTTTTGTAAACACTCATCTTAATTCTGATTGGACGAGAAAGGTAAACTATTTCCAAAAAAAAATCATTTATTTTTCCCCGACCTGGTATATCTACATATATTCTTTATCAATGTGTCACCAAAAGTACATGCGCCACAAGAATGACATCAATTTGCGTCCGAAAAAAAGGAAGAACAAAATTGTCTCCGTACACAAGACAAGTTTTGTAGCACATTGAGGCGGCTGCAATGCATTATCCAATTGAACATGGTTAATTTGCGAAGTGTGAAAACATACGAAGGAAATGGTCGTGCAGATTAAATTCTTATTTAATCAGATCATCAATCAATTATTTATCTTACAATTTGTGCACGGATATATGAGGGTGTTCCGGCCGTACGTAGGCATGTGTACTCATGGTAATGATTTTATGTGTTCACTTGAGATGGAAGCATTATTTTTCAAAGTTCAACCAACAACTTTTGCTGATCATACTTGTAAAGATTTCTTTTTCTTTTTGCCAGGATGCATGAGTCCAGCGATACAAAATGCATAGAGTGAACAAAAGATGAATAAGATTCAATGCATCATACGAACTATTTTGGTGACTTTTGGAATTCAGGATGACGACATTCCATTTGTGGAGGAAATGACATCGCCCAAAGTTGAATTCGAAAGACAGATGATTTGGAATACTATCGCACAATAACCACGTTGAAATTTGTTATCTAAACGTTCATTTGTCATCGTCACAAAAAGAATTCCACATACATATTGTGTTTGTATAAGCATTGAGTTTGGGGAATGACACATACTCTTACTGCGCCTGTTTGAATTGAAGTGGAATTAAAATCTATCAAAATATCTCGGCGTAAGCAAATAATAGCTATTGTTTAATTTATCGTTATTATTTAGTGAAAAATGTGCAAATTCATTAGGTTGTGGCCCGGGGGTCATCTCCGTTGTTTGACATTTCACGCCGAAAATATATCGAAATGAACAAAAGCACACGTATCAATGGATCATTTACCGTAATCAGTTTATTACAATAAAAAAAGTACAAAACATCGTCCTGAATAGCAGCATGCCATCGAAAACAGCTTATCCACTGTGATCATTTTCGAAAGATTTAAAAGTACACGTGAAAGAGAAACGGCATGCATTCACGTCGTGAGATGTGTGACTTTTGTATAAATCCAAATCATTGCCGGTGGCTCTTCCAAACGAAATTTACTACAAAAATACCGTATGGATATTTTTTTTTGATTCCATTTAAGTCAGTGTTTTTCCCTCGCACGTATATGAACACACTCGGCATACTCGACGAAGTGATGATAATGATGATGATGATTGTTTTTCTTCCAATTAAAATGTCGTGTTCCTTTTTCCATTCGCTTTCAGTATGGGTCGGAACTCAATGGAATATATTATGATAACCGGAATAAAAAAAAAACAGAGTAACTAAGTACAGATTGTTCAAATTTGCATATAAAATTTGCCATATTGCTTGTAATTGTCGTTTTCATTCATCTTCTTTGAACGCAACCGAGCCCGTGTGCGCGCCACATTCGAAATTCAAAACTTAACGATGTAAAATGAAAATTATTTTTCCCTCGTTCGCTGATGTATGCAAGTTACCGGTATGGTATTGTTGCTACTTTCGAATATACATATCGTTTAATGTAAATGAGAAGAAAACAATACATTATTATCAAGACAAAAATGTTCATGTGCACAACGCCAAAATACGGCAATCGTTCTACATTGGTTTTATCATTTAAAAAGTATCTCGATTTATTCGTTGAGCGCGTCAAACAGATGTTTAATATTGTTGTTTATTACATGGCTGCCAACGGTGGTGTGTGTGCTTTAATAAAATATAAATCACATGCGTTACTTTATGAGAGCTTGTCGATTGTTCCGATTTCCTTGTATGGTACTCAAAATTTGTAATTGGAGCGGGGAGGGCTTCGCTTTTGGTCGCAGTATTCACATTTAGTAAAATGTGGTGCAAAGCTATATGCCTTGCCGCATACGACATTTATCATTTGATTTTACACCATCTCTCGTTCATCGTTTATATTCATTCATTTGCTTCAATTTTTATGTGTGTGTTCGACAAAATAACACATTCAAATTATCTACACGTTTTGCTGCGGGAGCAATTCGACATTGCCAATGGTGATGTTTGCCGATATATATGCGATTTGATGGAGCTATATAGCGCGTGTGTGTATTTTGTCGATCCATATGCCATACATGGATAAATACCACACCAAAAACCAAATCAAAAAAGCCGAAGAAAAAATCTCAATTCAAAAAAAAAAATAGTTTTTCGACGAACGAATATATAAATGGAACACGGTGAATAATCATCATAACATAGCGAGGAATTACATGTACACGTTTTTTATTTATCGCCATGTATTTATCTATCGATAGTGTAATTGGAACACAGGAATTGGGAGTTTACAGAGAAACGCACGAGGTGTATACAGTACAATTAGGTAACAAAAGACCAATACACTTGAAACGATCTATGGTAAAATCATTACGTTATTTCAACTTGCGTTCATTTTTTGCACCATAGTCATATTTTTTTGTTGTTGCAATGTTTTGCTCTATAGTGCAACGTTACATTTCTTCGACTCAAGCGTTCATTTTTTTATCATTCTACATGAATATCTTATATTCACAACACATAACGGCAAAGTGGTTAGATACTTAAAGCTACCTGCAATTTTGTCCATTCTTTCATCTCGTTCGTTGTTTAGCAGATATATAACGAATATTAACAACAACAAAAAAAAACGAAACAAAATTGTTTCCGTTGTTATGTCAGTTTATTTTGGGTGAAAATTTAATTTGTTAAAACAACCGAGAGAAAACTTTAAAATACAAAACTTATCTTGAAATCCAAAGCCATTGAATAATAAGAAGAAATAGTAGTAATACCAGCAA
This sequence comes from Contarinia nasturtii, assembly GCF_009176525.2. Classification (NCBI taxonomy): domain Eukaryota; kingdom Metazoa; phylum Arthropoda; class Insecta; order Diptera; family Cecidomyiidae; genus Contarinia; species Contarinia nasturtii. The sequence continues at coordinate 3,269,225 of NW_022197436.1, read as the reverse complement.
AAAAAATACCGGCCACATAAAATTCAAGTGGTGTAATATCCAACAATATGATTTTATATGGATTTTTATACGCTTCTGGATGTAATATTTGTATCGAATACCGAGCAAATTGCTTTTGCAACAACAAAAAAAACGGAATCGCAACAAAATACACACCGTAATGCATACTACCGCACGAAAGTATTTACAAACTAGACTTTAGTAATAGTCGTAATTCTACAGTCGAAACTCGTGCTTACAACCATATCAAGTTATGACATAAAAACTTTTTTACAAATGACGTTGTTCTCGTTTTGTTTTAGCTGTGTTCTCTTCAAAATAATTATAATTTTTCAAAGAATATTCAAGACGAGCATTAACTCCTGGGATCATTGACTTTCCACTAGTTTGCTTTGCGTTCGTATTTGATTATCATTTTCAACTGTCACATTCGATATGTCTTTTTAAAATCCCGGATTTTCGAAAATGTCTGAAGAAAATTTCTATATTATGCTGATTGCAGCGCACAACAATTTTAAATCCATTCAAAAGAATGTATTTTATGCTTAAGGTGGATTGTGTTCGTAAATGAGTTATTTTAGACTTAAACTTTTTCTTAACATGAGTAATTCCATTGATGATTCGAATCAATTTTATGAACCGATTGCGAATCTCAATTTGAACGAATTCACTTTTTGTGCCAAAGGCCAATGCATTTTGACCAAATGACAAAAACTTAATCGGATAGAAGAGAAAAATATTTAAAAAAAATAGAATTAATTTCCAAGCAATCTTGAGTCAATGGTCATGAATTTTCAACCTCTGACACATCAACCTTGATGCTCTTGAAAATATTGTTGCAAGAGGATTTAAGTCAAATCCAACATTCGCTTACGTTTTTTTCACAGGCTGAAGTTAAGAAAAAACTCATTTTTAAATTGCTCTATAATATGATACAGCGTCTGCCAACACAATTCCATAATGCTTCGAATTCTTTGCTCTTCTTCACAAAAAAAAAAAAAAACTTAGTGAAATTGGTATGAGAAGCGTCAGTAAATGTTCATTCTCTCTAACTGGAAAATTGCCGAACAAAATGCCAAAATTGGAATGTTAGTTAGAAAACTATACAATATGATGTTAAAAAGAGAATACAATTATATCGATTGCCAAAAGTCTCATTGTGTTTCGAGCAAACCAATTTGATGTATTAGTATTTTAAGCGCTTCGAATACACATATAGTCTCTCGCACATGAAAATCTCTAAATCGAAATGAATAAACGAGAACAGATTTTAATGCATCTCGTGTTTGGAATGCTGGCCACAACACCGACCGTCAGTGTTACAGGAGAATTGTTATATAGTTCGTCGTAAATAGTATTATGGCATATTGAGGAAATTCCAACACAATGCACAATATCAATGGCAAATGGATTTAATGGAAAGCAGAAGAGCTAGAAGAACGAAAGAGAGAAAAAAACAGCTGTGTAAGGGATAACTCGAGCATAATGAATGTAGAATTTTCTTCGTGTCTTTTCCGTCGTCTTTTTTTTTCTTCTATTATCTCGGACGAGAGTAGTCGTCTTGAATGTAATATATGATTCGATGTGTAATTCATTTATTCGCTGGGGATGCTGCTCACTTCAACTGTGTGAATATATTTGTATGCGATGCACAACACATTTCGAAATGTTCAAACATTCGAAAACCGACACTTTCTCTCGTTCGCTCTCACTTTTCCTCATTCACTACTCATCCGATCTCTTCCCACCACTTTTCCAAAAATAAAAGAATTATGTTCACAGATGATTCCTAATATTTCCCCAGCCAATTTTATGAAAACAAATGAAAAGTTGTTTGGCTGTTGCTCGTGCACTTGTTATTGATGTTCTTTCAGTATGCGATTTGTAGTCTTAGTGTTGACTGTCTCCTTTCGTACTTCCTCTGGTTCTGCTGCTGCTGTTGCTGTTTGTTGTTGCTGTTTGTCAATGGTATGCAACAAACGCCAAAGATTTTTAACACTAGCGAGAATTACACATAAAAATAATAGTAATCTTGGCCATGTACACACACACACACACAAGTGAATCACGTCATTTTGAGTAACGCACTTTATCTGCTAGTCTTTTCACAGTTACCCATTTTATTCTTTTGTCTTAGTGAAAAGTCAACATGAAAACCACTCAGTTCGTTCACATTTCTCTGGATAAAATTCAGTTTCACCATTTCGTTTCTCGTTGTTTATTTTTGCATCATGACTCAAATGTTGATAGATTTACGTGTTTCATCCGGAATAATTTTGCTCCCTTAGGTAGTGCACGGGCATCATTTTCGGCAAAGCATCAACTGAAACGACTTACCATACTATCTTTTTGCATGCAAATTCAATTTTATTTGATTTATGCAGTCGGACGATCATTTATGTACCGCTCTTGTGGGTGTTTTCAAAGTTTTCCTTTTCTTCGTTTCTTTTTCTATCATTCATCCGTTAGCAAAACAATTGTTGTTGGTGTTTGTGTTTTTTTTTTTTCGTGCACAGTGAAAAAGATAATTCAAGTATACTGTATATGTGGCATGAAAAATGTCATCATAACAAAAAACAAACAAAACAAAACATAGAAATTGAAATCATTGTTTGCGAATGAGCAAGAGCGAAGGAGAAAAGGTGATGTTGAAAAATGAGTTCAAGCAAAGATGAATTGTATTTAGTGACAGTTGATTTGTAATCGGTGCGCATAGCGTCTATTGTATCACACACACACATATACGGGGGGCAATGTTGTCGTCCAAGTAGTGAACTATTTGGCCGTGTTAGAGACGAAAAAAAGGATATGAAACCAAAAACAAGCGAATATTTTTCAGCAGTCGCAATTCGTTTCGATTATATCGAAACAAATCCCAATGTGATTGTAAAAATACACACAATAAAATTGAATGGTCTTATTGATGCTGGAGTATGTGTCAAAAACACCGAACTTATGCTATCCGGAAAAACGAAAAATAGTTGTAATACTGGACCAAATACATTATTGCTCGCATACATTGAGTCTCTTCTTCTTTTTTGAAAAGTACACTTCAATTGTCATCTAAAATCGAGCTAACATATACAATATTCAATTCAATATCTACAAAGCCAAAACACAACATTGCAAATGGAGACATGTTTATGTTATTCTTGTGTATTCGATATTCCGTTGAAACCGTGCATAAGTTGTCACAAATCTCACTTGTATACATACGATTGATGTCGTAAATTTCAACTGGGAAGAAAATAGACATTGTCGCATCCTTTGCCAATCATACACCGGCATAAATATTTAATGGTATTACTATTGTTCGACCAACACCCGAGTTGGTTGGAGTTCGAACATTTGAAATTTTGTGTCGAAAATGTGTTTAGTCATCGGGAATTTTTATCAATGATTTTTTGCACTTTGGTTGATTGTATTCCATTTGGTTCAGTGATGCTCATGAGTAAATTACAAACACACAACTGTTTTGCAATCGGTAAAAGAGACGTCAACATGAATTACTTTATGACACCATTGTGACTGCTGATTCTCATAATTTGATGCAGAAAACCATGAATTTCATTTCAATTTGTTTCATTTCGTGACAATACCGTTGTTTTGTTAAATCATTTGGCCTATTCAGTAATCAGTGGCATTATTCGAAATTTGATTTACGCGTAAAAGAATCCTTATAAGATCAGAAAAGACAACAATTCTTGCAAAGTACGAATAATCTCTAAATTGAAATTCCAATCAAAATCATTGAACGCTGATCAATTTTAATTTATTGTATGCTTTCAACTAATTAGTTCAATATATTGTTATTGAATATACAATCATGCAAATATTTCAATTAAGTTATCAATACAAAAGCGTAATCGAAATACAATACAGTTGTCGTGGTTGATTTGGTTTCAAATATACCCATATTGTTGCAAAACGTGATTGATTTCATTTTATTTTCGCATTTCACGTGGAATTGATACAGCGGTAAATGTTTCAGTCAAGTTATTTTCGTCTAGACAAAACAAGTGTTTATAGTCATTTAGCCCTTTTTAAAGTCACAACCACTCGTGGCCCAATTTTTTTTATTGTCAAAATTAAATTTTCATCCAAGAAAGAATTTAATATGAAAGTATGCCAAAAACGGTTTGTAGTACCAAATAACTTGAAATAAAGTTTGAGTCATTAAATAATTATGTTACATCATGTATGGTGTTTTTTTATTGCAGTTGACCAACACTTTATTATTTTTAGAGCGTAATAAAGCGGATTTTTTTTTGTTCATTGGTAAATTACAAACGGAACGCTCACAAAAGAAAAAAAAAGTTCCTCATTTTGAAACAAATTGTTTCGTAATGTTTGTTTAATTTTCTTTTCTGTTAAAGTGTACTGATTTTTTGGACTTTCATATGGATATGTTTATCTCTGATTGTTAAATAAATAATAAATAAAAGTAAATGTCAAATGGAGCTTCATCTAACCCGACTGTTTCGACACAAAATGGAATCTTTTCCATTGTTTTGACATCACTGCAGATATGCAAACGCACATCACGAAAAATTGGAAAGAACATGAGCCTGTGTATATTTTGCTCATTGTTTACTTTATAAACATAGAAGCCAGAAAACACATATGCATACAAACATAGATGCGCACTGGCCATATTCGAGTTTCCATTTGAAATCGGAGAGCAAGTGAATAATATTGTAATAATAATAAATTGATGTCATTTATACCGGTGAACATTCTTTTTTTCGATGTTTAGCTCTTAAGAGTATTCTTGCATGTTTAACGCAATGATATTCGGTCTCGCATTCGTTTTCGCCCGTTTTGCGCATTTGCATTTGCCAGCACATAATGTCTAAAGAACAGAAATCATTACGCCGAGATCATTATAATTAGTTTGGCTGATGGCTATAAATGGTGATGGTTGTTGATTGCCCCGACATTCGTTTCAGATTCAATGTAAATAGATGCGACGCAACCAGAAATCTCGTGAGAAATATTATTAAAGAATATGCTGGTATCATTTCTGCCATTGGACGCTTTTGCTTATTAAATATAACATTATTTACTTGAGATATATCTCACTATTGTCAGCATTGAATTTGATCATACCATTCGTATGATTGTGCTGTTTACTATAACCATCGACTTCATATGGTTTGTGGTATATTAAGTATGTACATCGAAAAAAGCACCTGTCGCACAGTCATTGCAATAATGGATCAATTTACTGGATGAAAAAAACCACAAATTTATGAAACGAAACACTTTTTCGCCTTGGAACATTTGCAAATGTGTTCGTACGCTATTTTATATATATTGATCATTACGAACGAATTTGTAATCAACTTTTAACTATGTCACATGATGCAAACGACAACCGTCTCATTTGAAATGTGACAGAAATTAATTAATAACACTCTCTGTCTAACAACATTATAGTATAAGACACATTTTGCCAACCGTCTTGTCAGTTTTGGTCAGCATACATTACACCAACATTTTGAATTCGATGGAAGGTTGTCAGCATCGATGCTCAATATTCGAAATTAAGTGGGGGCTGTCAGTTATAATAAACAAAGATCTTATGCGTTGCTTTGAATAATTCATATAATTGATTTAAATCGTTAGTGTTTGAGAAGCAACTATCAAATGAAAATTGGTTTCATTAATATTGCATACAATTGGAATATTGCATACAGATATTTTCCATTTGGGCCGCTTAATATCATTCTGCATATATTAGTTATTTAAAACAGTTAAAAATGCTAGGGGGATTCCGCGCGTATTTATGTACCAAAATTTAACTTCATTCTTAAAATCTCATAAAAATTCAAATATCTCACCGTATCTGACAATATCCGTAAGTATTCACCGATACCCACCATGTAGGATACTTCAAATTTTGTCGAATATTTTGACATTTTTAGAATATGGGTGAATATGAGATAATAATGAATGGTGGTGAATTTTTGGCGCTGCAGACCTATTTATAATAGGTGAATTATTGGGACAGCTTCTAAGCTGTCATGGTAGTTGTTTGTTACATGTGTGTAAGTTTTTGCATTACAAAGCAAAATTGAAATGTGCCATTTGCAATGGAACGGTTCTGGCGTGAGTATCAAAACTTCTACGAATATAAAATTCCAAAAATTATTAAAGATATTTTGGCTGTCTGTGCAATCGATAGAGCGTCATTAAGTAATTTAAATGAACAAAGTATAAAAGAGATTGAACAAATAGTTAATCAGAACCAAGCGTTCAGGATCGCATACATTTATGCGATACATTGAATGATGCATGCATCGTTTGATGCGAATCAAATAACGCAAACACAACGCTAACGATGTCGCTATGAGTATGGACCTGACAGCGCACGACGTGCTTATATGATACACGTAATGATGTGAATGTTCAATAAAGCAAGACCGTCGTGTGCTACTAGATCCGCACGTACAACGACAGCGTTAGCGTTATTTGATGCGCATGAAATGATGCATGCATCATTCAATGTAGCGCATAAATGTATGCGATCCTGAACGCTTGATCAGAACAAATCAATATATTTCATAATATATAGAAGCTGTCATAATAATTCACCACTTCTTCATTCCCTGTTCTTGTCAAGTTCAACATTGTCGGTATTGCAGTTCAGAAAATCTCAAAATATCTCCCAAAAAACGTAAAGTTGTGTTAACATCTCTTGAATTTGTTGAAATCCCCCGAATTTGTTCATATTTATTCATATTTAAGAGCGCGGAATCCCCCTAGTAAAAATGGATATAAATAGAAATCGATTTGTTTGCGCAGTGAAAATGGATCATCACATCATTTGCATGAACGAAGAAAACCATACGTGATTACTGCAGGTGTGCTGAATAATTTTTCACTATGACATGATGTAGAAATTCAACATGTTCGGCATAAGTGACGAATTAATAACAAAAATCTAAGACAACTTGTGCTCAGTGAGCAGTCCAATGAAAGGGCAGAACAGTATATTTGCTGGATGAAAATTTACTGATATTTTCGAACGCTGATTACAGCCGCTGAGCGCGTTAAATACAACGCAACGACGTAACATCGACACAAATTTGAAGAAAGTCCGTACAAAAGAGAAAATGCAAAAATGTGTCTGATGTTGCGTTGTATCCAGCAAATATACTGCTCTGGTTTTATACCAACCAATCTATATGAGGTGTGTGGTTGGTTATTTCGAATCGATAAAACTTCAAATATTTCGATATGATTTGGACCAACGTATATTTATCATTTAATAAATGTCAAAAGTTCAAATATATATTCAATACAAAAATAGATTTGATTTAGTTTGAATTGAGATTGATGAGTGCAAAATTGGGTGGCCAGTTCAAATCAATCAAATTCAAATTAAATGCATTCACCTGTTTCCATAAATATAAATGAAAACATGGCTCATAGCCTAGTCCATATAGATCCGAAAAACTGAATTTTCTTGATTATTTGAAAGCTTTGTCCGCAGCTTTCAATATAAAAAATCATTGGAAAAAAATCCAAACTGTAAAACAAGCGACCGCTGAGAATGTTTGTTTTTGTCAAATTTTATACAGTGGCAAATATGGCATGGTTTGGCTTTTCTTTTAACTGCTGACAAACGATTGACATAATGTTGAAAAGTTGACGGAGCAGAGAGAGAAAAAAACGCACACAACCCGATTGGCATACAAAAAAAAAAATCATACACATATCGAAGCTGAGGCGCGGCATAAATTTTGTCACAAACAAATGTTTCCTAGCAATGAAGAGAGTATCTGTTGATCGACAAGTGGTGCGAACACATCATTTGCATTAAATCTGATGACTAGATTTCTGTTTGTAACGACAAAACTGTCAACTCTAATCTCGAATTCACATGGGAAAAAATGCGCAGCAGATGAACACGAAAACAATAAAAAAAAACGAACGGTGTGTGTGTGTGTGTGCATTTGTATACATGTCGCACATTTGACACAGAACCATTTTTTCCGCAACGCATTCAAACACGCACCATTTTCAATGTGACCACCGAATCGTGCAAAAATGTTAAGCACTCATCATACTGGCACAACTGAACGAATAAAAAAAAAGTAGTATGCGTATACGTGTGTGATCAGAGTGAAGGGCACCATTTTCTCTAATTTTAAATGCATACAGTGAATCTAATTTTTTTGATAGACAAAATAACAAGCAAAGTAAGCAGAGAAACTCTCCACTAACATAGGATTCATATACGAATGGCGTGTGAGTGGAGTGTGTCATGCAAAAGTTTGTCTACCAAAAATATTAGATTCACTGTACTTCATTCACACGCACATTGCTGGCACATCCATATTGTAAAAATAGAAGCTCTAAATGTAGCGAGAATATGAAGAAGAAAAAAATCGTATATAAATTGGTATCCGGGTATGGCAAATGTGTATGGTTCAGCGCATAAAAGTTTTTGAATATCAACAATAACAAAAAAATTCCATCATATTGCTGTTGACAATAGCACCGAAAAAAAAGGAGGAAGAAAACGACAATTTTCTTTCAATTTACGCAACGTTGAATACAGCTTATAATAAGTAGATACTAACATTAAACATGCCTGTATTACATGTATAAATTCGATTTCGAAGCATACACACATAAATTATTATCGACGGCAATATTTATTATTAAGCGATGAATTTAAATACCAAATATCAATGTAGACAAATTGTTTCGCGCACAATATTTTACATGGAATGATGAAGAATGTAAATAAATGCGTGCTCAATTTCCGTGTAGTCGGTATTACTTTTTTATATCTTTATTTAATACCAACCTTTCCCCCCCCCCCCAAAAAAAAAGATTTGTATGTATACCATTCACACCATAGATTATGATGGAATTTTTTTTGGGGGTGATGTCAAAATTGCGTAGGAGGTCCCTGGAAGCATCCATTGAGGGGGGTCCCTCACGATGGAAAAAGTCTAGGAAATGGGTACCTTTTTTGCTCTTCATTTTTTTGGCGAAAATCCCTCCCGAGTGGAAAAAAAGTGACTAAGTTACTATTGACTGTAAGTGACTATAGTTAGCTATATTCATGAATTTTAAAATTTTGTATGGAAAACAATCGACTATAGTTACTCAGTCAGTCAGGCGATTATTTTGGGACGTTTCGACTATCGGGTGACTATGATTATTGTCAACTATAGTTAGCTGTTGCAGTTAACCATAGCTTACTTTAATTGATTGAAGTTAACTAAATTTAACTAAGGTTGCTTGTTTTTACAGTCAATAGTCAGTCAGTGTGTCCCAAAATAGTCAGTCACTTTTTTTGTACACGGGCTAGCAAATCAAAAGATTTTGTCCCGATCCATTCTCCTTTTTATACAAATCTCTACCTCTTTTCGTTTTTTTTGCTCTTCACTTTTTTTTCTTGAAACGGTATCATTTCCAAAATTGTTGAGGGTTCCCAAAAAATATTTTAGGGGGGTAATCCTAACCCTAGGAACCCTCGTCATCATCACAGAGCCAATGTCAAGAAATGCTCGACCAAACTTATTTATTTAAATTTAATAAACATCTATATCAAATTGTAGTATGTGCAAAAGTTTCGATTTTTTGATCATCGCCCGAGTTTAATGAACATTTCTCTTTTTTTTTTTTTTCATTTTACAATTTATTCGAACATTTGACGGTCCCAAAAATAATGGCGAAAAAAGGTTATTTTTCAACAGCATCGATCAAAAGGAATGTTCTGTATTTAGAACAAACTTTTTCCATGCAATAAAATGAAGTCCTTGAAGAAAACTACGTGTTTCACTAGCTATACGGAAAAAGCACGCAATCTATGTAAATATAGAAAATTTATAATGTGCTCTCTTTTTTTAAATTTATAATGGACCACGTGTACCGAATCTATTTAGAATACAAATGTATAATGAATATTTGACATAAATTACATTATTCGTCAAAATACATATAACGAATATACTAATGGTCGTGTTCATGTGTTACAAACGGTACGTGCTCTTGTTCGTTGCGCAATCAACATATATTGCCGGAAAAGCAACCAATATTGAAAACTTCTGAGTGGATGGCAGTAATTAATCATGAATTAAAACACATAAATCTAAATGTGACAAACATACTTATATATGTATAAGGGGATGCAATGAAAATTCGATTGCAAACGAAATAAGTGAAACAAGCATCACGGACCAAAAATAAAAATATTTGGTGGTTGGGTTGTTGTGTGTCATTCGGTGTGCATGAGATGCCAAATCCATGGTGAATCTATATCCGCAACCAAGATGAAATAAAGAGTGTTAAAGTATGATTGATTGGTATTAATTAGAGGGGTTGACATGCTTTCACATTGTTCCCCTCAACCTACATGGATAAAGATTTGCAATTAACGAAATGAATTCACATGATCGATTGTTGATAAATTCAGTATGAATTATATGGTTTGCTTGTTGAAACCTTGCCTCAAGGAATTTTGGCGTTAAGTGAGGATGGGGGAAAGTAACATAAATGAATCACAATCGACCAAAATTCAAATATTTCAAATATCTCATCTGTGAGCGGGTGTCAGAAAAGTTTTTTTCCGCGTATTTTTTTCCGTTGCACATTGCTCTAGATATATATCATAATAACATATGTTATTATTAATTCGGAATGTTCGTTCAATTTTATCCAATATCTGTCCATATTCCGTTTCCAATTAGTATTACTTAAATACAGACAAATTGGTATCATTGTTATAATTTAGTTGCATATAAATGAGATCTTTAATAATGGAAATAAATTCGAAAAAGCATGAAATGTTCATTGTTTTTGACGCAATTTTGAGGGTGTCGTTGTCGAAATATAATAAAACCATTATTACATTAAATTCAAATATCTTGGATCGAAATTAGTTACTAATTCACGCTGACATTTTCAACTTCTACGTCACAATGAAAATGTCAAACAAATGTTATTCGCCAATGTTATTTTAGTGTTCCGGTTTTTTTTATTCGACGACCTTTAAAAAAATCTAACAATTAATGGTATAATTTTATTCTTTGTTAATCAATTTTCCGTTTAATTATTCGTTACAATTAGACAATTCAATTATAAGAGAGACATGTACTCAATTTGGTTACAAACGCCCACATTTTATGCATTGAATTTTCCATGTATATTGGTTATATTGAAAGAAAAAAAACACACGGAAAAAAACCTGCGCCCAATTTATGCACACAACATTGAGCTTTAAATGGGTAATTAAATTCTTTGTGTAACAACCACATGGAAAAGCGCGTGATTGACATAAAATCATATAATTTATAATTGTTTCGCAATGAGCTATGGCTAATATGTTGTAAATGGGTGTTTCTTATTAAGCCACAAAATGGGTGTGTAACCAATTATGTTCTAATGAGTTTTACAATAATCGAAGGAGATAAAACATGTTTGTGTATCATATTTATAAATTTATTTATTTTTGCTATCAACACTTCCGTTCAATTGCACCACTCTACAACTTTGAATTTTTTGGACTTTGAATTTGATTCAACAAAAACATGTGCATTTCTTTAATTGGAATGTATTTTTTTTAGCGGAATTTTTATTTCACAGTTGTTTATCATATATTCACTGTTTATCACAGGACACCGAAGATTCCATTGGAATTCACACGAAAGTATTTCGCGAATGTCGGCGCTTTTATGATGGTTCCACATTTTGGACTCCCGCAACTCAATAAAAACAAATAAGTTGAATGCCATTTTTTACTGAAAATTTAATAATTAAGTTAATTCTGTATATTAGAGAAATTAATTGACATTTAAAAAAAAAACGTCCAATTTCGGAGTGAATTGGATGTTGAGCTAATTTATATGTAAAAGTATGACACCAACATGGCAGCAATTAAACTGATTTTTTTTTTGCTGCCCATTGTTTGTATTGTTGATATAATCCGATCTAATTGTTTCACCGTGATTGCTATCGACTGTTCCTTGTAGATGTTGCTGGGTTTGGTTCAAATTCGAAAAATTGTTCAAAATCAACGGATCGAAACGGTCGGTATTTTTGAAACGCTAATTTTCTTGAACAATTTTTCAAATTGACTGTAAACTCAACAACACCCAACAACAAAATGTTTCAATATTTCACAATAATGATCGAACTTAACACCATTGCTTAAATCACAATTAATTAATATTTATCCACAATGGTATACTATTTGGTGGTTGTTCGTTCAAATGGTATCAATCAAATTCAATTCAATCAATAAACACTATAAGCTTTTATTATCAAGAATTCGAGCCATTTGGAGCTAAAACTAGTGTATGCATGGAATGCCACAAATAATAACCACATTCAAAATGGTTTATATCCCTGTATGATGATAAAACATTGTGACGGTCAATTGAATTGACATATATTCAACTGTATCGAATCAATCGAGTGAGAAAAAACTCTCTGTTTCATGGTTATGCATACAAACAAACCTCAACAACAATCCTATATCGTAAAACTAATAAAAGATTTATATCGAATTTTCAATCAATCCTCTCTCTATCGAATCATTCGCTTGACAATGACCAAATCCGAACAAAAAAATCAGCATTTTTATGTGAAATTGATTAAAATCGGTCGATTGGAAACTGAATCCGATCGATAGCCAAATTGAAAATTTTCAAAGTTAATAAAAATACCTTGTTCAGTACAAATATGTGCTTACAAATCTAATCAGATTTTTTGTTGTTGTCGCAAACTACCTCTCACCCTCTCTCTCACAACCAATTGTCGATCAATTCCACACTTTAATTCAATTACATATGCTTTTTTTTATATTTCGTGCAAATCAGTGTTACATCCATTAAATACCGAATAATAATTGGTAATAGTAATGGATGGCATATGCTATTTCAATTGTTTGAATAAAAATTGGGTGGTGGGGGGTGGGGTGGTAAATACAAGTATATCTCCGCATGTTTAAAACATCGAAATTCATGTGTGTTGCCGTTGGCGTGGCAAATTTCTGCATTGGAATTCGCATTGAATTGCTGCCAATTAAAAATTCATGTGTTTGTATCACACTTCAAAATAATCGAAATGATGGATTAACATATGTAATTGTTTTTTTTCGTGCTGTAGCTGTTTTTGTTATATGTACCATCTAAAGCACACACACAGAGACACTCTCAAACAAAAAATTGGCTTCCTTTTATTTATTTTGTCCGCTTTTTTGCTGCCTTCAATTTTGCCATAACATTCCACCACACTGCCATTCTGCCAAATTCATCAATCTATCGATGAAAAAAAAAAGATTCAGCGTTTTTCTACCTCGTTTACCCATCGTTCAATGTTCTCCATCATGGAAAAAGCATTGCTATTTATATTTTTATTTGTATTTGATCGCCCTTTCCGCACAGCACCGACTAACAGTGAGTTTTCACAATGCAATGCAAACAATCATATAAAAACAATAGCAACGCAACGACAGAAAAAAAAATGAACCATAAAACAATCCTGATCTGTTAAGTTGCGTGTGTAGTCAAATTATTTGCTTCATACTTTTTTCCCACTACTCTTTCATTCAAAATGTGTTAATCCTTATTTTTTTTTCAAATGCCAGGTTGCTGTTCTATATACATATGCGGTTTAATGCGGCTGAATTTTCTTTTCTCATTGCATGTGTGTTGATATATTATTATTTGTCGGGCTGTTAATTTGCAAAATGCAAAAAAGAAAGAAAATTCCGCCGCTGTAATCCGTTAATTTGTTAGCACCACATACTTATACGGTGGGCCACGTGTACATTGAATTTCTTTTCACGTTTTTTTTTTCGACTATTTTATATGTCTCAAATTTTCACGCTTCTTACCGTTGAAACGGATTTTTGGTTCAGATTTTAAAATAAGAATCGATTTTATTCGAAAACTGAACTATAGAAGAAATTTTCAGCACACGATGCTCTTTGCCATTTCAATTGACTTTCAGATTTCATAATACTCATTCAAAACATTTCTGTTTGATTACGAAAATTTTTCGAAAAAAAAAACCGATAAACTTTCAATAACACATATTTTTATCTAAATTTCTGACTGAAATATATCATTTTTTTACAACTTTTTTGCAAAAAGCGAACGAAATACATAAAAAAAATTCAAACGATTGTTTATGTGTCTGTCCGGACTTTAGAGCAAATATTTTTGATAAAAATTGAATTCGACAAAAAGCATATATACACACACCATCGGTTTATACTCTCACATTTATGTATATATGATTTAAATCACTGCCAATGTATGCCATTTTATCCGAAAACAGAACGAGACAGCGAAAAAATGCCTTTTTTCTCGAGTTTTTTTTAAAAATGCAACTAAAAAAGCAACGTACAACTTTACAGACACGTAGACACATACGTTGATTTGTGCCGTTCTATACTAACACGTTGCCGCGTGTAGATACATAATAAATCGACTAAAAGCACCGCTGGTGTATGCTGCTTTTACGGCTTTTCAAACCCGCATTGAATATAAACATTCATACGCATATTCTGTACTCTATATTGAAGTGAATGAAGCTTTTTTTTAAAATATGATGAATTTTTTTACAACCACACACCAATCATTTTAATTACAAACTTTATGCATGATTTATAACGGTAATCTGCTTAAAATCTTTTACATAATTTCAAAATACATACATTTTTACAGAAAAACGTGTGTGTAGCCAAACATAAATGCTTGTATGTGGCCAAAATCATGCATTTGAATGTGATGTGATGCAACACCAAAGCCGAAATGTAGTCAAGTGCATACCTAATATCTACCTATTGAAGTTAATAGATATGGATGTTAGATTTTAAGGGGAATTTGGCGGTCACACTAATTCATCGTTGAAATCATTCATCTATCAATTGAATTTGAATATCAATTCATTGATTTTTCGTTTTGCTCACACGGTGATTCAAAGTTGCCACACCGAATATCGAACGTGTCCATTCCCCTAACCCTACACAAACATTCTAAGCTATACGCAAATTTCCCTACTAAATTGTGTGATGCTATTTTTATTTAAAAAAATGAGTCAAATTCATGAAATTGGAGAATTCATTGTCCGACAAACTCCGAAATTTAAAATAATTTTGTCGAACGTTATTTTCTCTCGTTTATCCAATTTAATTCAACATAATTGCTTTTACGTATACACCAATATCATATTTCTATCAATGAAGAATCGCTTTGATTGACATTGTAAATGTTCGTATAAAATTCTGTCCGTCTAATTAAATGAAGTTTCGTATTTTGATTGAACATGCATTTCAAAAATTCTTCCACTTTCTATTTAGGTTTTCGGTTAGAAAACTGCTCAAAATAGTTGGCATAGTTTTGTTCGTCAAATAACTCCACAAAATACACAAAAATATACTGTATATCTGTATAACTGTTGTTGACAATGTTCTGGCGCTACAAATGCACCGAACTAAATTACTAAACACTTGTTCATGTTCACTAAATTTGTGTGACCGATAACATTGTGACGGATGCGTAGAACAAATTTCCTATAGCCATTATTATAAATTCTTGTACGCTTCATTCCATATATTTTTTTTTGTTATACTTCATTCATGCTCATGCTCATGCTCATGCTCGCCTATCATATGAATTGCCATTGTGACTCGTTGTTGATAGTTTAGTAGTTCAACATTAGCATATACAACGAGTGTCTGTACAAATGTATCTATGTAAAGCTTTTGCATTTTCAGCCATATACATTCACATACCTATACGTTGGATACCATCATTGTAGCCAAAAACTCGGACTACTTTATTCCTTCGGATTGCATTCAATTATTTATTTAGCTTTTAGTTTTCATATATATATATATTGTGTCGGCTTAACCAAAACGCTGCCATACCAAAAATGCACTGTCTAACAAACAATGCAGACAACGTAACGATACGTCCACTGAAAATATGGCGATGGAACTGCAACTGTCAGAAGCAAATTTTGGTTGTGAGAAATGTCTGTGTTATAGCATAAAGTTCCATCACCTCAACAGCAGCAGCGGCACCACTGGCGATGGCAATACAATATCACACGAAAAAAAAAAGATTATTCGCTAAACGGAACCCGGCGAAAGTCAGCGCAGTGCACTACTATTTGTTCTCACATTTTGTTGGAACTGACTCGTTTCTGATAGTTTGTGTGTGTATACGTGTTTTTTTTATTCTCGTTCAGAACGGTGAATTTTCTCTATAAGCCGTGTATTCTTTTCGGTATATTTTCCAAACGAAAATTTTCTTGTTTGGCATTTGGCCCGTTTTAGTTTTTTGTCGCTATATATATTTTGACTATATGTCGGTAAACGATCATTTTGAGTTTTATATTTTTATTTTTTTCACTAGTATAGCATTTTAAGCACATTTATTCGTTTTTCGGTACGCTCTAGCTCTTTCGTTCTGTTCTTTCTCTCTTTCTGTTTCAATTTCATGTTGGCTGTTCACTCTTTCACGTGTTAAAATATGTGCTGGAATGTAGCTCGACATGCTATTAAAGAACAGATTGAATATCGTAAAAAGCAACACACACACAAAGGAGCAGAAAATCAAAAGAAATTGAATATGCCAACGAACAGGAATGACAACAAAAGCAACAACAACAACACTTGCAACACACAACAACAAAGCTAAAAAAGGAAAACTCTCTCTCACACATACATAACTATTTTTCGAATATTTATTATCTGCAATATGTGTCAGAAAAGGTGGTGGAAATCTTAGTCTGGCGTCAGTGCCACACATTCTTCGGTGTACATGAGTATTTACTTGGGTCGTTTGCTAGACCATTTTTCTCTCTCGATTCGTTTCTCTCTTCTTTTTTTCTTCGATTTTTTTGCACTGTTGCTGATGTTGTGTTTTTGTATTCTTTAATTTGGCTCACGGTCTTTGGATTCCTTTCCGTTTTCATTTGCCTATTTTGGCTAAAAAAACAGCACACATACACATATATATATAAGCGTTTATTCCTTTCAAATGGGTCTACTCCTTCACTTGCTGCATGTGTACGATATTCTATTTTGTTGTGCAAATATCTTTAGCAGCAGTCAGCGTAAAATAAATGTGATAACGTCTTTCTATATTCCGGTGAAGTTCTCTTTTTGCCACCCACGGAATCTTTGCTTTCTAGAAAAATGCTCAAGATCAAGCACCGGTCCTCTTCTGTTTTTCGGCGCAGTATTTTCGGTATCGAATTAAGACAATATCAAAGAAGGCAAACCATGTAATAGAGAATAAAACCAATACATGATTTTCATTTAAAATAGAATTCCTTCTCTAGTATCTGTATACGATGAATTTTCAGTGTGTTTTAGGGCATGCTGCCTCCTATCGCAAAACACACCACATTGGTTCAATGGATGCCAAGAAATCAATTGCAACGGTTTCTGTGTGGAGACGCCGAGCGTAGAGCGTTAAACGTCCTTGATATATATCTTTTGTTTGAAGGTATTTGTACTTATTTGCTCATTGACAAAATGCCAGCTTTTAAGTTATTTTCGCTATGACCCGTATACAAAATGAAAGAAATGATAAAAAAGACGATATATGCTGCACGAAGAAAAATATCGATATGCGTTTTTTTTTATCTATTTAAAAAAATCGGATTTGCCTTCCATACCCTCGAAATTTCGATAGTTTGTTGAATCTCGTTAAATAAAAGCAATATTTTCCTTGTATGATGACGAATTTCAGTTATTTTCTCATCACTGTACTTTTATAGGTTTTACTACTAAGACTTTTATAACATTCACTTATTTTCATTTGATATACATCGTAATAAATTGCAATTTGTTCTTCCTTACATCTCGATCGGTCGCATATTTTTCGAAATGTTTTTTTCTTCCCCCGACTTACCAAGTATCGATTCAATAAAACTAAAATGAAACATATCTCGCAACAATATGTTCAAAAAAATAACATTAAATATTAAAAAAAGCACATCATAAATAACAGCACAACTTGAAAGAAAAGCACAAAAGCTGAGACAAAATACCCAGCATACAAATAACGAAGTGCATCATGATGATGATGGCGTAAGAGGAATATGGTAACAACAATGAATGTATTGTAAGGTCTATGAGTCATATTCATGGTGTTGGCATCTTTTGAAATATTTGCATAAACATTCAATTCATGCATCTCGACTAAACCTCTTCGTTTGCAATGATTCAGAAACCTTTTGCTTGTGTGCATCGCATAAAACTAATGCGAAATTGCGAATGATATAAAAAGAAAGAACGGACGAATTGAACAAGACTGAAATCAAATGACGAAAACAGGTCACATAGCAAATAATGTGCAGATTTTCACCGAAAAATGCAGCACCATTTTCATTTTCGTGTCGTCGAAATGATGATGATGATGGCACAGTGACATGCACCACATATACCAAATAAAATCTTATGAAAACTACTTGACAACCAAGTGGCATTGCTTTTTCGCAAAGAAACAAACACCAAGTCCTGAATATTCAATAGACATTTCTCTTTCACATTGGTGCCCCCATCGTGTTTGTATTCGACATTTTGACTGCTATTCCATTTACAAAATAATAATGTCATCTTGTTTACTTTGGTTCTGCATCACCGATTAATTTTTTATGGTGACAATTTTTGTGGTGTGGTTTGACTTTTTCCATTGCATTTTCCATTTGCTTCGCAATTCAAATGCAGAGTGAGTGTTTTGAATGCCGGTATTTAATTTATTTCGATAAATGAGCAAACACAACACACATACACACAGCCCAAGACATTTGTCCGTGGGTTCAATTTATGCCATTGCGTACAGCTGCACAAGAATAAATTACCTTCGGATATTGTCATTTTCTTTGCTATTATGGTTTATAGTGTCAAACAATGTGCCAGAACAAAGTCAGTAATCAAAATTTAACAAAAAGGAAATTTACTCCGATTTCTTGGTGAATGGCTCTGAATCAAGACTAATTTGATATGCTGCCAGAAAGCTCTTGACACAAAATAAAACGATTTATCCATACGTACTTCTCTCTCTCACTCTCTCTGGAAGTTTATTCAATTTTTCTTTTCACCTGAAACGGAAAAATGTGTATACACAAAAATCGTCTCGAACTCTTGCAAATGAGAGAGCCGTAATGTTTCATTGAATATAAATGAGTCCATTGAATGTGTTGGGCGTTTATATTTTTGTTGTTTAAATTGAAAGCGGAAAGCGGTCAATTCATTCGAATCGGATTTTATATTCCGGATAAGGAGGAAGGGAACGACATATTGGCCGGAAATAATCCGGGATGGACTATTCCATCAAGAATGTCTGTTTGGTTTTGGTTGTGGGTATGTAGTGTCGTTGCTGCTGTTCGAATGTGTTCGTTCTCGAATCACATCTTCTTGGATATCATAAATCAAACACACATTTTAAACATCATCTTTTTAATGATTATTTTGTAATTTGAAAATTATGACGACAGAAAGACCTTACCGTATTAAATAATAAAATGTTAGATGTCGTTTGGTTTGTATGAAGATAGTTTTCAATTTATTCATTAATATTGTTTCTAATTAGGGTGTTGATGTTGTTGGTGGACCAAAAAGAAATACGCTTACACAAAGATTCATTTATTTTAAGGCCTGGCGGTGAAATGGTAACAAAAATGAATGCGCCACACATTCAATCTATTGATGTAATTGTTGTGAAGTGGCAGCTTGTTGAGAAGTGTATGTAGAGCTGAAATCAAATATGATGGACACTTTTATGTGTTCACTTCCTGCTACTACATTCTATATATATAGATTTTTTGTTCACGTTTATTTCATGTGTGCATTCATTTTAACCAACTTCAAGTCATGTTTTCCTCAATATTAACACGCAAAACACACAAAGTATTTCGAGATTTGTTGTGTATTCCATTTGTGCTTAGCCACTTCCTTGATCCACCACCGTCATCACCGACCGGCATAGACACCTTTCAATTTCGTATTCATTGTGCTTGTCATTTACATAATGTTATTAATCAACTGGTAATATTCTTTTTGGGTTCGATGTGGAAAATTTCGTTATGTCGAAATGTGGCGGAAGCCTTTTTGGTGTCGAGCATAAGTGTTAGTTTATGACAATTTGCTTGATATTTGTGACACTTTCAGTTGGACACACACATGCTCTCAACATATCCTTCATTTTTGTCTATATCGGGTCTATATATATATCATTCGCATTCGTATTCATAGAAAATATAACATATAGTGTTCACTGTGTGTGCTATTTGCACAATACATTTCGTTCTTTGTTCGTTTTTCATGCGGGGCGGTACAAAAAGTGACAAAGCTTGAAATCTGAAACAGACACGTTTGCATGATAAATAAAATTACTGAATTTTCTGCTTTTTTTTTCCTTATAATTCACATCAAAATTTATTTCAGCGCCAACGACCATGTTTGCGGGTGGTTTTCTCTGTTTTATGGTAAACACGTACCCATACATGTCGACTCATAATACCGATTTAGTTGAGCCATTTTTATGTTTCGCTTTTCGTATTGTGCTTGGTTTGTGTCATAAATAATGGCCCATAATGAATGGAAGCATGAATGAATACAATTCCTTAGGTCAACGGAAAAAATATTTTTTTTTTTTTTTGAATGAACGCCAATTTTGTGAGGTTTGTTTGTCTTTATTGACTTTTATTTGATCAAAATTATTGGTGATTGTATTATTTCTTCCAAAGATTCAAATATTTTCTTTTCATTAAGCAAATGCAATAGAATAAGGAAATGTTAATATTTTCTCTGTATTTTTTTTTTATTTCAAAATATTCAAATCCATTCAAGTGTGTCTTTTAATGTACGCACACACAAAATTGATTGCTAATTCAGCACACCTTACCGTTAAAAAAGTCGTATCCACTTCAATGATTTCGAATGTAAAAAGTATCGACAGTTTTAAAATTTATGTGGAAAAAAGTAACCAAAAACAGACGTCTAATTTAAATACATTAATAATCGACCAAAATAACTTTATGCCATTAATCAAATAACGTTTGGGTCCATAAGCATTACCTTCTTAAGGTCTCATTAAACATAGAACTTTATTTGTATTCTAATTTATATTCATAAATCTCCAACTTGTTGATTTATTGAAAGAAATGCAAACAGAAAATATCCGATTCGATCTCGGTCTTCTTGCCATCATTTCGAGTGTTGTGTTCAATTGAGCCTTAATACAATAATAACAGCCGGCGACGGCACAGTTGGCGAGAAGAAGAAAAAACGAAGAAGAAGAAGTTATTTATGACCAAATATTTACTTTGTTGTATATATTGGATGTCATGCAGCCCATTGAGACGCAGACGGAAAACAAATCGATTCAAATAGATTTTTTTTTTTTTTTATTCGGATTTGAGAATTTTTGAAGACGAATTTCTTTTTCGAATGTATTAAGTTTAGGTATTTTAATTGAATCGATTTCATTTTAAATAAATACAATCCGACCACTTTTTTAAAAGTCGAACTCGAACCGATCAATAGAAAGTGGAAGGACAGCAAATAAACCGAAGAAAAAAAAAACGTAATATACACGTTTCAAAATGCGCTTTGAATTGCAAAATACACAAATACTGTGTGTATGTCTTGAAAAAAGGGACAAAAAACAAATCGAATCGGTTTTCTTGATTACAGACATTAAACCCAACATGTTTATTTTCGAAAAGTGCGCGGTAGACCGGGTGAATAGACGTTAATGCAAATACTAGACGTAGACAACCTCAAAGTATAATGAGAATAGAAACACCGTGGAGAAGTGACGAGATGAAGCGATGAAATCATGGATGAGATGAAGCGATGAATGAAAAGAGAAAAAAAAAACCGAATGCATTACAAAATGTGAATGGCAGCGCTTGGACATTAAGTTTCATCAAAATTGCGTGCACGGCGAAAAAATAAGCAACAACATAGAAAGAGCAAATGGTTTTATTCGATGGTAAAGATTGTGTGTATGTTGCAAAATCAACTACTTGCTCGTAGCACTTGCTGTTTAGCGCTTTCTAATTAGTCCCCAACGTAAAATTATACGTTATTTATAATTATCCAGAAAATTTAAATAAGTTATCACTTGATGCCACACAATTTTATAGGTATTTGCATGCAGTGCTGGTATTCCTTGCTGCTGATGGTGATGTGTTCTATATTGTGTACGTGCAACTTGTGTTTGACACATTAAAATAAAAAAATAAGAACCAAAATCTTTGCATCTCTCGTGCATGGCGTGAAATCACCCGGTCGGACTGGCCATTTCAAAAAAAGCGAAATACGAGTTGTAATGTGATAATATAATTACACTTTTTACGGGCGAAAAAGACACCGCCACAATGCAGGCAAATATATAAATATCTATATACGTATCCATTGACTGAAAAGTCGTTCTTCTATCCATGTATTACGGTAGTTTGTTGTGTGTGTTTTTTTTCCTCTCTCTTATTCCCCCTCATCTGTTGTATTTAATTATTGTTGCTGTAAATTGTTGAAAAATACTATCATCTGACACGAACGGTACTGTTTACGTGTAAATAATAGGAAATATACCACTCCTTCGAAAAATGAATTCGAATAAAATCGCTAGGCTTATTCTTCTTTGGCGACGACACTGAGCACCTATAAAGCTTTTACTACAATGTGTAGCGATAGCGGGAAAAACTTTGTAAATACAACATGGGGCAAAAGTTGGCATGAATGTGATGAAAATTCAATGTGAAAGCAACCAATTATCTATCTTATGAAATTCAATGTAAATCCATTGAAATTTTGTAAAAGAAGAAGCAAATAGCTCGTTTGTTGCTAGCTGAAAATTCACTTTGATATAAATACTTATATAGAATATCGTTAAAAGTTTGCACGCCTCAAAATGTTTGTGTGTGTATATGGAATACACCGTATGGATACACGAATGTTTCGTGACGCTATGTAGACCACCGCTCTTTATCGCATTTTTACCCCGGTAGAAAAAGTGAAAATTCAATTTTAGCACCAAAAATTATTTAAATTCCATCAATTTTATGACATCAACATTAAAAAGATGTTGTAAAATGAGCGACGGACAGACGGACGGGTGCAACTGTTTTACTTTGTATTTTAATAGTAGTGAAAGGCAACAGAGGGTGGTTGTATGCGTACCACATTGACTGCAATGTGTTTAAGGATAAATTGATTACAGTTATAATCGAATTAACAGGCTTACGCGCTTTACATGGAATCCCATCTCGTTAAAATGATTTCTGTTCATATTTTTTTGCTGTTAGTCTTGTTTTTTTTTCGGTTGCCTGTTGTACTCTCTCTCTGTCTCTCAATAAATGAAGCGAATAGAAAATAGAACCGAACTTCAGCCCCTTTAATCGATGTAGCTGCAATGCTGCAATCTTTTAAATTACAAGTCATTGCTTTTTTTCATAAATGTTGTTTCCCCCTGGATCTCACCTAAAATTCACTTTGCCATACACATAGCATCCGATAAAAAAAGGCGTTCGGTAACAGTCAAACATTTAGCACCGATGTTGATTTTGTTTGCATTTATTTTAATTTGGCCGGTTCAAAATGGCAGAAAAATGTTATGAAAAGACCCAAGAGTTTAATTTTGATTGTATTCCGGTTCGTAAAATAATCAACGTGCCCAGTAAAATTCTTCTATCGGTCGACGTGTTTTCTCGTCTTCTTCTTCTTCTTATTTTTTTATTTTTAAACTAGATACAGTGCCAACCATTTTGCTCTTCATTTAGGTAAAAAATAATGGTATGAAATGGTTATTTCGTGTGGGAAGCATGTTCATTCCTTAACAAGTCATGTTTCTCTCTGTCTGCGTTTGTATATGTGTCTTTTGAATATTCGCATAAGATAAAATGCTGCGAATATTATGAAATTCATGAAAATGCTGGTCGCGTACATTCGTGGCAGTAAGTAGATAGTGGCTGGCAAACAGTTCCACATTGTAAAACGTGTTTATTGAATATCTTACCGTAACAGATACTTTTTTTTTACCGTCACCACCACCATCATCATCATCATCATTGTTGAAATTCAAATGATTTCAACATTACAACCACTCCGTTATCGCTGGTATTGCGTTTTATCGTGTTCCGTTGAATAAAAATTCAAGCCCATTTATTTTTTTTAAACACATGCAACGCCTTTTGGTTTTACTATGGCTTAAATTTTTTCTTCTTCTTTTTGTTGTTGTTGCCAACAATCATTTAGTAAATGCAGTATATCTTCTCTTTTTTTTCGGGGATGTTTATCTGGTTGTACATTTACTTCATCAACAATTTCCAATGAGCCCATTAAAAATGTTGCGCACAAAAATGTTGCGTAAACATTTGTTGGATCTTTTATGCTTTGCGATAGGTTTGTTTCCCTACCGAATGCTTCCGCAAGTTTTATGAACCAATATTAAATGAAAGCATATTAAGTCATCTTCTCACTCTCTTCCCCAATCCATCGGATTACATCGTTCTTTGTGGCTAAGTAAAATAAAGCGCAAGTTTTCTTTTCTTTATGCCGTGCTTTTTTTTATATTAAAATTTCAACAACCGTTAGCTGCTTCCGTGTGTGCGTTCGGTAGCAGCCAGTCTTTGTGTATGAGCGCTCTTTTAATTCGGATAAATTGGCGTTTCCTGTTTTGTAATAGTTAGTTGTTGGCAGTTGTATAGTGATTCTGATATCGTTTTTGATACTGTTATTGGTGTTGTTTCTGTTCTGCTATTTTTTGTTATCGTTAAATGGGCCAATTGTTGAGAAGATTGAAACATGAATTTGCAGCAAATTTCATACTAATTATTATGTTCGGCACGATGCTCGTTTACAATACACGCATTCTATTAATCGAATTGAATTTATGATGAGTAAAGGAAAACTTCTCGATTCGCAAACAAATAAAAAGAACAGACAGAGAGGGGAAGGGAAATAGCACAAATGTCTGAATCATCGGTTGAGGTCGATCGGCATCGCTTAAGCCTTATAGAAATCAGTGAAGAGCATATCAAGTATTTTGAGGGCACAGAATAGACCGATTTAACCGTAATAAAATTGACTGAATTCAATAAAAAAGGAAGCAGAAAAACCATGGAAATCTAATGTCTTGATTGTCGGAACGAGCAAAAACACACCATCAATTCCATGTAAGTATAAAATAGAAAACTTCAAAATATGAAATGCATGGGAAATCTCTTTTTTTTTCTCCTAATACTACTCGATTTCTTTTTTGCTCTTCTTCTTTCTTTTTTTTTATTCTATATATCGTACTCTGTCTTATGAATATTACATGGAAATCGTACACACATGTATCCACACACACACACATTACACATATACCGCATCAAAACCGTATTACCCAGCCCAATATATAGAATATTTGAACTCGTTCATCTAGATTGATTATTTAATGTTATGCCAATAGCAAATATTCCGCAATCTATTCGATCGAATGTATCATAATGTTCAAATGTAAATATGCGTCAATGTGTGCATTAATAGAAATGGCAACGGAAAACAAAGCACATGCTAGTCAACGTATTAGATGCAAATGGAATGGATGGCAAAGAGTGAAATGGAGTGAATGAGTGAAACGTAGTAAGCCCATGTCGAAATTTCGGCATTTGTTCCAAAAACGAAATCAGTTATACGTTTCATCCATCGTTGAAAACATATCAAAATTGCGCTTGTAATCAAATGCTTCACGTACAGAAGAAGCGAACACACACACACACACAAAAAAATCATTGAAATTGATTGATTTATGTCAAAAAAGCGTTCGATAAGATTGAAACAGGAAATATTCATGATCATCGGAAACTTCACTACCCGTTTACCATAAATACATAATTTAATTATAGCAACAACTTTGGCATTTCCGATTTACATTTTTTGCCCTGTCGCTCAGGGTTCTGTTTTTTTTTTCTTGCCTATACCACCTATAATTCGAGTCTTGTTTATACGATCTAATTTATGTTCATCCTTGAAATTTTAGCCGAGGTTTTTCGGCTTTTAAAAAATTGCAGATCGGTATGCTACCGAACAGCACCGCAACTACAGTTAGAATACTAATCAATTTCAGAGCGATTTTTCCCTCCTTCAAAATTTGTTGTTCATCTTCAACCGAACTTTTTTGTTGCGTTTTTTTTACATCGCCCGATTGACAACAACCATGCGCAAAAATACAAAAATTATGGTTCACAACATGATAAGCATAGCAGACTTTTTTTTTTTGGATTTCACTGAAAAGGAAAAACGGTTTCGAAAAATTTCATTGGTTTTGCAAAAAAACGAAACCAGCGACGAGCATTGAATAGTCCAAAATGAAGTGGTACATTAATTAAACGAAAAGAAAAACTAAAAAATAAAAATGAAGAAACAAATACGATTTGTAGCAGGTGCTTTTCTTTTCTTGATGATACGCGTTAATCGTAATTGAAATTCAAATGTTTGTGGAAGTGAATCGCAGTAAGGACAAATCCTTTTCAAAAAAAAAAAAAAAATTCAAATTCGAGAAAAAAAGCGTTGAATTTCTTTTTTAAATTGCGGTGCATAGCTAATTAAATGCTGTAAAGTTTACGAAACAAGTTAAAATTGTAAGAAGTCAGTCAAGCAACAATTTCTCAACCCGAAAAAGCGACCATTTTATTTGATTGAAGCATCGAAAAAAAACTAAGTCTGACATCTTTTGCAGCAAAAGACACAATACGTATGCAATTAAGAAAATGAACAACATAATATCCCGAATGTAGCAACCGTAACAGCAAATATAAAACGTAAATTAACAGACATACACACACAATTACACTTTGTCAATTAAGTCAAAAAGTTCAAATCAAAACAAAATCGCTGTAAGTGTGAATGTGTTTTTTTTTTTCGTTCAGTACAAATATAAATTCGGTCACCACCGAGTTATGTACCGTATACATGAGCATAACAAAATGGAAAGTGCCAAACCAGAAAGTTGAAATAGTTCCATATACGAACCTTTTCGTGTACAAATAAATTAAGTAATTATGCATATAATTGGTGCCTTTTTGTGTGAGCGTTTTTTTTCTTCTTTCATTCATTCATTCCCCCACATAGTTTTTATGCTTTGCATCAGCAGCAACAGAGCATTGCTGCCGTTATTTCCGTTGCTATATTTTTATTTGATTTTTTTTCTTTGCTCTGTTCACTCACTCATTCTTTTCTTTCGCTCTTTTTCTCTCTTTCTATACGCTGTAATTTTGTATACAATATAATGGCAGTAACAGCAACAACCATTTTCATCAAAAATACTTTGTGTTACAGCTCAATGTTGTTGGTGTTGTTGTTGTTACTTACTCTTTAGCTGAGTTGGTATTTCATTTTAACAAAATGAATGCGTGCGTTTGTAGCATTTACTCACGATTCAATAGCTTTTAAATGTTGAATTGTTGAATATATATAATACATGGCATATACAGACATATATATACGCGTTTATATCCTTGTGTGCTATTTTAAGCCTTGTTTAAGATCAAAAGGGATGTTTTGCAACGATTTTTGTGTCAATTAGAATCAGCACGATATGATGATTGCATGTGTGTGTTACTCTATATGTGTTTGTGTGATGTTCATACATAAAAGAAAACTGAAAAAGGGATAGGATTTCAAAGAAGCAATGAACCAAAAATCAGAAAAAAGGCGGAACAAATAAAATACGATTTTATACATTTTATCTCTTTCAGGCAAATGTTTTTTTTTTTAATTTTTTAGATATATTCGTATCATTGCTAAGCTGTCGCACAGTTAACCGTCAATATGACCGAATTAAGGTGGCAAATGTACCATTTAAATAAAAATTCTTTGGTTAAACAGATATATTACTGTTAATCACCACTTTATTTTTATTTTATTTTGGTTGGGGTAAAGGTTCGTCGATTATCAACACCCACTCGAACAAGTAAAATATTTCAATGAAATACCGCGTCACGTGAGCGGAACAAATTACTCGGAATTCCAATTTAAATACCTCGGAAATGTCAGTGGTGCTATCAATGTGATCAATTCCATTTGGTAAGTGTGTTTGAAGCAACTGATATTGCTATCAGAAAAAATCGTGTCTCATTCGGTCACAGTCACTAAATGAACGTTTCTGATTCGATGTGCGATTAATGAATGCGAGAAGCAAAAATGTCATTAGTCAATTTGGACACTTGAACAATAGAATAAAATCATTGAAAATACGACATTTGACAATAAATTAAATCCTCAAACAACGACCACGTCACTTCACGTCATCACATCGTATCACACGAAATGACGGTAAGTGTCGGTAGAAAGCACGACAACTATATCATCACAGAAACAAACTCTCAATATTGAGTATAAAAAATGCAACATGCAAAGCATACTGCTGTTTACTTCCATTTATAATTCAGCAGTTACGTTGAAAAAAAAAGTTTGCCGCAAATAAAAACGACACAGTAACATTCACACACCAATACCGAAATCGAAAATTGGCAAATGAAAAGAATATGCTGCGATTTTCTTCTGTTTCTGGTTCACATGGGTCAAAGTGAAAACCAAAATCAATACAACGAACGGTTAGCACGAAACAAAAAAATATCAATTCGATGTGTAAACCACCAAACGATGCCGTTCAAAATGAAAATCATCATTTATTTAAGTGCTTTTATCTCATTGTAATTCAACGAATGAAAAACGATATATAAACGCAAACACTTCTAACGTGTGTTTGTGTGTGTGTGTGTGTGTATGTATGTATGCGCGACGAGAAAAGAATGGCAAATCAAAACGACAAATTCAATTTCAATTCGATGAAAGTGAATCATATATACAAAAGCAAAATATATATATATATATATATAGAGAGAGAGAAAAAGACATCCATCCAGCCGTCGTGCAGAAAAAACAAAGTTCAGTTCGGCAAAAGGGTTATTTACAAACAATCTTCATATTCATTCAGTGACATCGATGGAAAATTCAGATACAAATTGCAAACTTGTGCACGTGTCACATAAAATTGTGATCGATCATAATGTATAAAAGATATGGTGACGAAGAAGCGAACGAAATGACTGAATGGAAATGAAAAAACAAAACAAAAAACTATAGAAAAATGAAAATCAAGCGAATTCGGTGCTATGTACATGGTATTGGCATTCGGAAATGAAGCTCATGGGCTTTTACGTGCGCACCAAGAATCAGTGTGTATTTGGTGTGTGTCATTGCATCGTCATCAACCTCATCATCGTCGAATCTGTCTTGTACGTTTGTTTCGTTATGTTATGACAATGATTGAACTCGATTCAACTTCCTCAATCGAGGAAATATGCCCGAAATTCAATCGACAAAACATTCACACACACACATACAGTCTCACACTCTACCTGTTATAACGATTCACCGTACGAATACAACGGTTAAAATGTCTTGTGTCAGCTTTTCTATAATTCAAGCAAAATAAATCAGAAGCCTTATGTTGCTACTCCTTTAGCAAAAATGAGCCGAATAGAATTTTCGGGAGAAGGAAAGATGAAATTATCCCAACACAATTTAAACAATTTAACGTGTTTTTAATTTCCTTCATTTAAAATAAAATTTCTTATTGCACTCCAATAAAAGCAAAATAGAGACGATGTCGAATACAAATAGTAAGAAGTAAGATTAAAATTTTATATGTATTGCGTTCGTTGATTGGTTCTATGCAATGAATGTTTTGTCACATTCACCTGTACCTACAACAACGAAATGGCACAAAAACGAATCGATATGTTGTTGTTGTTTTTTTCATATTTCATTTTCTATTTGTTTCGATATCCTCTTTGCTCTTCGGTTACCGGTACAAAAAAGCAGAAAAGAAAATAGAACGTACAAACAGGATACAGAATTTTAATGGAAGCAACGCAAAAGAGAAAGAAATACAAATTTACTTCGCTTTCTTTGTATGTATATGTTCAAAATGGATTGTTTATTTTTTCGAAACTTTTTTTTTTGTCTTCTCCCTCTTGTTAACTGTGTACACCCTTGTTTCTTTGAAAAGAAAAATCTTATTTTTTTTTTTGAAATGAAAGTAAACTTTAGATAAAATTTGTGATGCGGACAATATCCCAATGAAATGCCATCAAATGCCATTTTCAATGTTCGTGCATTGTTGCTTTGATTGCTTCACAAGTCTTCACCTCTCGATTCACTCGACACACAATTTTATTTTTGTTTTCGTTGATGCTGATGTTGTCTTTGTCTTTGTGCGTGTATATATATGTTTTCTTCTTTGTTTCGTTAATTCGATTCGTTTCGCAGGCCGGGATTGTGATTCTTTGAACTGTGTAACTAAATAGCCAAAGGGAATATGACCAATTGATCATTTCGTCTTGTGCTCGTTTCGTGTACAACAGCTGTGATTCGGGGTTGTTACTTTAATTAACCACGCGCATACTTGGATCTGAAGCAAAACGACCCACAGCTCGATTTTATATGGCCGGATTCATTTTTTTACATCACCTAAAGAAAATGCTTCACCAAAAAAAAAAGTCGTGTAGTAACAACAATGAAGTATGCTTGTATTTTAATGTTTTGAAAAATATTGCTCCATCTATTTATCTAATGTAATTAGAGATTTACATGAGACTTGAAAATCTGGCTTCCTCGACCAATAAAAAGTCCGATATCAAATTAAAATTAAAAATGTTCCCCTTCAACTCATTCTATTTTCATCACATCATTTCAATTAGGCAGTTAATTGGAAGGAAAAAAGACAAAATAGCAAGAAAGCGCATTCTTGATTATTTTCAGTTGCTTGGTACAAGAAAAAATCAACCCCTGTTTTCAGAAAATACACCACAAATCGTTTTCCCTTCATCAAAAAAAAAGATAATCATTTTTATATGCTGAAAATTGTCACAGGGAGTAACAAACTCAAACATCATCGAATAATAAGTGTTTCTTTTATTTGTCTAAACCGGACGAATTGACAACCGTCAAGATCTATCTCCATTTGTTTGATGCAAGTTAAACCTTTCGGTCGAAATCGTTAATCGGCGATACATACAATTGTGTACTAAATATAGCGGAAAAAGGATCTAAGACAAAATATAAGTGGAAAATGAAAGGAGCTGCAAATGTCAGAGCGATCAAAATATCAGAAGATGGTCAAACCATCTATATAATAGACAAGTTGCGAGTTGTATGTGTATGGTATTGTCGTTTTTTGTTTGTTCTCATTCAATCGATGAGAGCATTGTTCTCTTACTCTCTGCTATTTTATTTGTTTATCTCAATCCAAATCGCAATCAAAGACAGAATTGGAAAGCCAGAAGACAGCTCAAGCACAGTACTCAGAATAGGAAAAAAAAAGACAAACAAAATAATAATACTAAAAATAAAATGTACAAAACAAATCCACTCGATTATAGAGAGCATAGAGCTTCATATTGTGTAATTGTGTGTGTGTGTAACTTTTCTTCTCTTGCCTGCATTTTTAGCTCACAAAGTCAAAGCTTATAGATGTGACGAAGCAAATTACTGTTACTCCGAATTGATATGACCATATCCTCATTCGTCGAGAGTACGTTCGCTTATTCTACTTTCAAACATCGAAACGAACATATGGTCCGGTGAACGAACACAACACACATTTCGCACAAATATCGAAAGCAAACGAGCTGAATGTCTTTGTTCGTGCGCATTCGTTCCACAATGTGAACGAACACGAACACACACATATTTTAATGGCCAATGAACGAACATGAACATAAACGAACGCGAACGACTCGTTGATAACTGTAGCTGTATCCAAGCTCAAATAACAATATACACAAACACATCACATGTGCAATGGACTCGACTCAATAATATTATAGTTGAAATTGCTTGTGGAAAAGAGGAGCATATTATTATCGATAGAACGAACGACGATGACAACAACCAAAAAAAATTGTATCAGTAGATGGGTAAACAGAATAAAGCTTACTGGGAAAAACGTATGCTGTTAAAAGATTCGTTTTACGATTATTCTGTTCAATATTTGGTAAAATGAATCATCATCAACCATGTACAATATGCACGGGCACAGATTTCGTTTATATATTAGTAACGATTTTTGATGTTTGCGCCGTTTACCTCGGATTTGTTGGATCAAACATTGTGAGTGTGTGTGTCGAAAATGTTTCATTCACATTCAATCAAAAAAAAAAAATATAGCGAACGCATCACAAACACATCTAAATTACACGCACAATAGTACAAAAATTGCCCATATCAGTTAGTACGTACGATGTGCATATTTTTATCAGGCATTTTCTAGTTTCAGTCGTTTCTTTGTATCCATTCAATATACTAACTCAATGAACTCACGGAACATTTACGAAAAAAAAGAGATAGATGGATAAAGATATAGTGTGGCTACTTTTTGTCGATTTTACGGGTGCGTTTACTCTTCCAGCTAGTCACAATCCAAACCAGTATCTTCAACTTCATCAATGAAATTGAGCGAAACGCTTGAAAAACTATGTTGTTCTTATACGTATCATATCGAATCCGTATCGCATAATCAATAATGTGCTTGCCAATGCTTGTACAATATGGCAAAAAGGGTACTCTTTTTTTCTATCCACATCTAATACTATCTATTAAACATAATATCGATAGCTTTTCAATAGCCCTGGTAATATCTTAAATAATCGGTTACATAAGCGAAGAGATAATAAAACTGGTTAATAAAAACAAAAGTAAGAGTTTAAGAAGAACGAAACGCAAAGTGGGAACAAACCCGCACTGCAAAAACAACAAAAAGAAACAATGGGGTCGGAAGAGAGAGAAAAAAAAATCCCGAAAACGGAATGGGTTTATTATGGAGGCGAGAAGTATCTAATCGAAGGTACAGATAGATCTATTTATCTAGATGAGACAGAATAAAAGAAGAAAAAAAACACACAAGTCGTCGTCGTTGCTCATACTTATGCAACCGAGAGTTAAAATGGCAAAAGATGGAAAACTTACCCGGATCGTCATCGTCATCAGCCCAATCTATCTGTCCGCTGCATTCGGCGAATGGAAAAATCGTCCACTGTAATACCATACAAATGGTTAACGCAGTGGCCGATAACCGCAAAAAAGTAAATGATAGTCTTAAATCCATTGTCAATGGTTGAAATGATGGCAACAGCTATCCATAAAGTATTTTATGTATTTTTCACTGGGAACTGTTCGTTCGTCCTACTCCTCGTCTTCTTCTTATTATTATTATTATTATTTTTCCCCTGTTTTTTTCTGCGTTCTTTTCTCTTTGCACTCTCACTCTACTTTCTTTTCGTTTTTTGGTTATTGCTTGTTGCCGTCGCCGCTTTGTATTCACTCTTTTTATTCACTTTTTTCTTCCTTACTGTTGTTATGAATGTATCAGTTTTGTTTTGTGTTTGAATACTACATAAATAAATTGAGAATGTGTCTTTTTTCGGGTTTTTTTTTGTATCGTTTTAAGTTGGAGCTATTTGGGCTTCTGTTATTATTTGTCTTTAAGATACTTTGCACAAACACGATGATGACGATGAATGGTGGTGGTAGTGGTGATGATGATGGTGATGATTGTGCGATAAGATACACAAATATGCTGCGTAACACTTTTTTAAACCGACGTTTTCACTCTTTTTTTTTCTGTTGCTACTTATTTACCTAGCCCGCTCCGTTTCTGTGTCACACGGCTCTGGATGGCCGTCGACTTAACTTCAATATTTATTATTGGTTAAGTAGATATTATCTCTTTCTTTGTTATTCTCGAAACGAACCACAACAAAAAAAAAGAAAACATTTTCTTATTTCGTTCTTATGTAATTTGATTTTTAATTGAGTTTTCCTGTGTTCCGCTTTCATTTCACCTTCATAGAAGAAGAGACAAAAAAAAAACAACATAAAAATCATAATAATGAGATTGAAAAATTATATACTCTTTAAACTTTGAATGCGCAAAAGTGCAAGCGCTCAAAGTCCCTTTTAATAATATATAAAAAAATAGTTATGCACATTATTGCACAGCAGATAGGTATTTGAAAAATATTGATTTGTTGCAAAAAAAATGTACAGAGATTTTCTGAATTTTATTTAATTTCTTATACCGTTTTTTATCACTGTATCATGCGTTGTAATGCCCGGAATGTGAGATGAAAATGGAAAGCAATGACTTTTTCAATGTTTAATTCCACGTGACTTTGACGAATTAATTGTAGACAGTAAAAAGCAGAAAACTGTGACTGTTTATTCTGTATAATCATCGGTATCGGCACTGTTTTAACCATGACTTACTGCAGTACATTTGAAAATTCATTCGTCCAATTTCAGTTTAGTTTCATAGTTTTTGTCGGTTTTGAATTACTTATTCTGTTTAGGTCAAACACATTAAATATATAATGTGCATGCATTTATGAATATAGAATTCTAGAAATGCAGTTGAAATATAGCACAATAGCTGATACATCTTTGATAAATGGATCGATAATCGACAATTGTGTTAAACGCCATTTTTAGCATATTTTTATTTTATTAAATAATGCAAAAATATTTTCTTTTTCTGATGTAAATATTTTATGCTTCAAATAATTTATCAAAATGAGAAGATATTTTTTCATTATTTAATTCTTTATAAATATAGTTGTTCAACAAAAATAATAATTATTGACCGACATCAAAACTCATTTATTTTTAATTGCGTTGTTGTGTTCTTTCTTCCTTTTTTTTAGTTTTTCAAATTCGAGTAACAAAATTGGAATTTATTCTTGAATGTTATCACAAACCACAAATGTAAAAAAAAAGATAATTTTTTTTTGAATTTGAACATCGGAAATGTGTACTAGGAAAGAGACTTGTGTTTCAATTGAAAATGTAAACCACAAAACCAATGATTTTAGAATTGATTTATTGTGGATTTTGCCATACAGTACACAAGCGAGTTGTACAGTAGCTTGATGTTGCTCATTTTCTTTAATGCGTTCTACTTTGAACGAAATTGTCGCAACTTCGTTTAATACCGCTACAGTTAGATTGAGTTGCAAAAGTTTGTAGCAGCATTTTTTTTTCTCCTCTGTCTCCTTAGAATGCAGTTTGTCACGTGCATTGAATTGTGAAAAAGAAATTATATCTCCTTCAACGAACTTGAGACTTTTGA
This sequence comes from Contarinia nasturtii, assembly GCF_009176525.2. NCBI lineage: Eukaryota > Metazoa > Arthropoda > Insecta > Diptera > Cecidomyiidae > Contarinia > Contarinia nasturtii. The sequence goes on along the minus strand of NW_022197436.1, from coordinate 3,234,057 downwards.
TAAGCATTTTATTACGCTGTTTGTGTTCGAAACTCGATGCTTTTATAAAAACGAATAAGGTGTAGAAATATGAAGGGAAACGATTATGAAATAACCTCGATTATTAGTTGGTAAATGATAGAAAAAAATACTGTGTGCGAAATCATGTGAATTGAATCATGCCACAAAAATCAATTTGCTAGAAATGTCGCAGGTTAAATAGCACTTAAACAATGTAATGGCTAAATACACTTAATTTGTTTACGCAGCGATAATTAAGAAGATAGAGAGAGTTTGTGTGTGTGATAGAGAGTGGGTGAAAGACTGACATGTAATTGGAGACCGAATGAATCAAAAAGTATAGAAAAAAACCACAAATTATAATGTTTGCGTCATTTCTTATCGCCAAATATTTGGATAAAACGTTAGATTTTTGCTTCCATTTTCATTGCATACTCCGCTTATTGAGCATTCGAACAAAATTGACTTTATTACGTACTTTAATTTACTCGATAGGTTTTTGTGACACACCACCATTTTTACAGTGTTGTTCTTTTTTTTCCGTGTCCTTTTTTATATTTACTGCCAACACCACATAATCATTTAATCCGATATTGTTGTTTTTTGCCTGCGTGTTTGCTTTTTTTCTCCCCCGGTTAGTTCACTTCAGTTATTTTTTTTTGATATAATCATAAGCAATCCGATTTAAAAATGTTTTTGATATTTCAAACACTATTCACTGATTTTCCGTTTTTGTTTCGGTTTTCAAATAGTTTAAGTTCTGTTTAATATGGTGTAAAGTTATTTTTACAGCGATTACTCCAGATTTTCGACGTGATTTCAGGGCACTGTAATGAAAGAAACATACATATATGATTATTTTATGAAATGAAAAATTCTATTCATATAAGTCTGATGGATGTGCGCTATTCGCGTTATACGGTTGTAAAAATGGGTGGAAAAAAATTGTATGCCAACAAATCCGAACAAATGTGACTTTCTCGATTGAATAAAAAGAACGGCGCTGCAGTGAAATATTTTCAAGAGATGCGTGCATGCATACCAGTAAAATTAAATCAAAATACAACCGAAAATCTCTTTATAGTCAAACAATAGAAATTGAAGATTGATTAAAGCTCATTTTTTTCCATTGTATACAATTCGTATGCAATAATCCTAATAAAGAGCATGACACATTCCGTGCCATCAATCCATCTGACATAAAAAAAAGACAAGAAAATGCGTACTATGTGTAATTTTGATCTTTGTATTGTGATGCATGTGCGACACAATTCGAATATATGACATAAAAATGTCGAAAATAAACAATCGAAGAAACTGCCAAATTGGGCGACGACTTTTTCGTTTCCCTTCTCTCACGTTTCTGATGCCGTGGATTTATTTTCCATCACATGAAATATGGACCACATTTGAATGAATGGAATGGCAAATACTTATCTGGCGCACATTTATACATCAAATTTAGTAGGGATTCTTTTTCATCTCATCACAAACACACACGCACCATTCCATTTCGACCCCATTTTCTATTGATCAATGACAACAACATTTGACTGTGTGTGTTGTAAATGCATTTTATTGTGTGCCAAATGAGCATCATATTTATAATCATTGACATTGTACGCAGTGTCTTGACTTTTTTGCCACCTTTCAAACAAAGATACATAACATTCTCATAACGACCAATTCAAATGATGATTGACCAATCTGTGATGACTTTCATAAAAAAATATGTATAATGTATATACCCATACCGAGTGAGCTAAGTGCTTGGATAAAAAGTTAAGACCACATGTTGTTGTTGTAAAAAAAAAGTTGCCCAAGATCGGAAATAATGATAATTTAGTTTTCTTCTACAATTTCTTTGAAAGTCATTCAAATGTCTCTATTTCCCTGTCTCACATTCTTTCTGATCAACTGAAATCGACATTTTGTCGCTCCATACAATTTTATTGTTATTGCTTATCGCTTAGTTGTCTCATTGCCAAATGTCGAACCAAACCAAAACGTAAATTAATCACGTCCTGAAAAACACATCTGAAGTGATATAGTTTGCCATTATCATCAATGATGGTGGTTGTAAAGCCATTTCGGTGCCCCCAAAAATCTTTGATTATTTACAGAAAAACCGAAAATATTAATGCCAAATTAATGGAGCAGTCAACGCATATATTGAACTTAATACCTTTTATTGTGTCGCCGAGAATGAAAATGACTTGAAGAATTTCGCTTCCTATTAATGGTTGTTTCGGTGAGCGAGAGTGAGGTTTTTATTCTCAGCGACACATATGTGTATACACACATCCACCGAATAACTTTTTATCAAAAAAAAAGAAGTCACTTTGCATTCTCCGTTATTTCATGTAAATCGATTTGTTTGCTAATCTGAACTGTCGTGATGTTTCCGATATTCGCATAGCACACAGACTAAAGTGAAAAGTCATTGATTTGATAGCATATTCAACTATGTACGCAATTTTGAAGCATGCGTCTCGACTGAATCGAACCATATGACACAACCTTCACAACTTACTTTGCCTGATCAAAATTGATGCCTGATTACAAACACAAACCAAACCGAAAAACTACTGACATCGTTCGAACTGATTTTATTGCTAATTTTCGTCGAGTGTGTGTGAGGGAGAGAATGCGAGATTTTGTAAAAACTTTTCCATATCACTTTGCATGCGCTCACATTTGTGTCCTACGTGTGCAAATGATGTGATAAGATAATCCATTCGAATTTTATACTATGCCATAATACACAAATTGCTATCGGCTTTCTAAGTCAAATTAGACGATTTTCTTTTCGCAATTTCGGATTTCTGATTAACACTCATTGTGCGTTTTCCTCGAAACCAAATAAGTTGTTGTTTTTTTTTCTTATTAACACCGTGCAAAATTTTTTTATCCGTTTAATTTCCAGCGCAACAAAAGAAACTCGATGATTTTCAGGAATGTGTAAGGCTTGAAAATCAACATATTCGCAATTTTTTATCTTGAACGCATTCCGTCGATGATTCGAAAATATACAGCCAACATCGAATCGTCTTAATGAGACCATGCTGCTTTCGTACTTCGATTGCATGACGTTGGTGTCAGATATGATTGTAATAATGAGTATTTATGAACAACGAAAAGAGAACCGAATATTCTCGAGAATAAGATCAAATTTTATATGGGCGAGATGTGCATGGAAATGGATTTTATCAAGCATTTTTCATACTTAATACATTGTGTTGTGTTCGGTTTGTGTTGGCATGCCATTCGTTATTCACAATTTTTCCATTTGTCCTATATTATCGATTGAGTAAGCTGGAAAAAAGCAGCGTCTCCTGAGTTTATCCTATGCATTTCTTTTATTTATACATTGTTTTAATAATATACTTGTTTCAATATTTGGATTGCAAAATTGTCTGCGTCACGTCTGATGAGAATGCGAACGATGACTATGATGATCCACACTGACTGATTGTTATGAAAAATATCTATCTAACCGCGAGCATAATGCCACAAGACATGACGAACACTACTCAAACGCATGCCGTTGCCAACTTGTAGTAGATGAGATATCTCTATTTATATATATTTTGTATATTCACGCTTGTGCGTGTGTTTGCCAACAGTGTGTGTGTGCAAAATATATCAATGTGTGGCCTGAATTGTGCGAGTATACTGTGTAGTACTCTTCTCTTTTTTATTCAATTCAATAGTGATGTAAATCGTCTGTGTTCAGATTATGCAGGGTAACCTAATTAAATGTCTGCAGCTATTTACGATTCAAGTCGATAATAATATGAAGATAACTTGAATTTTCCACGGTGTGTTTTTTTTCTCTCTCTCTCAGCGACGGAATGATGGAAAAACGTAAGGATATCAACAATGGTTTTGAATTTGTTCGAATGACTCTCGTCTTTTTCGATTCAATGCAAATGAGAGTTTTCTCTACCACATTCAAGTAAAAAGTTTTTCCACCTCCATGTCGGTACATCCACATTCTGTTGCTAGGAAGTATAAAGTTGATGTATGAAAACGAGGCTCAAAGGCAAATGGTATGTGTTTGTATTATACTATCTATATTCTGGAGTTGTGGTTGCTCTTTAATGAGACCATTCTCTTGTGTGGAGCTTGCTCGCTCGCTTACAATGTGCGCTTCATCCTTTTAACCTCCTCTCTCTTTCTCTCAGTACTTCTTAAATTTAACGCACGGAATTTATGCTCGGTTTTAACTAAATGGGCTAAAATGAATAATTTAGTGTGTAATATGAAACACTGGCATTTTTTTGTTGTTGTTGTTGTTGTTTCATAACCCGCATCTGCTCAATGAATGTTTGCACATTTTATGCGACCGAATTTGGATGTTTGACACTGTATATAAGTGTGTATGTAGTTTGCAAACGTCGCTGATTGCACGATTTAAACGAAGGTGATGATGTGCGTGTATGCGTTACGTATGTATTCGGATAAAAATAAGGTTGAAGATGCACGAACGAGCACGGGCCACATTCCTCGTGTCTCTTTACTTTCCTTCCCTTTTTCTCGACCCATTTGACCGACTTCCACAAATATAAATGAGATGAAAGCACACATTTTCTACACAGCAAGTTTTTTTCTTCTTCTTTTTCTTAATAAGCGTTTGTTTTCTCTGTCTTTATATCTGGTTTTTTTTAGTAAATCGTTTAACTTAGACTCTCCTGTTGCGTGAGCATCAATGTAACATTCGTTAGGTGAATGGTACTCATAAATTGAACTATCAAAAATGTATGCATGAAACCGGTTTTTTCCCTTCTTGTTACTTATGTCGATTGGTTTGGAAAATACAATTTTGTCAGCTTTGATGAAAAAAAAAATGTCGATGCCGAACAGATGACACATCAATAATCAGTTATTGACAAGCACAAAAGATTCTCACTCACTTTTGCATGCTCACGTTCACACACACACACACACACATACACCCACATCCAGCGAATCTACAACACAAACGCTACGTACACGTACGCACATTCGGAGGCGTTCGTGTGAATTCACATGGTGAAAATCATGGTGCTTTTTTTTCATGACATTCTTTGGCGCCTATTTCGATTGACTGACGTTTTATGTGTGACAAAACGAAAAGAAGTGTATATAATTCAACTTTGATAATCGGTGTCATCGATAGTTTCGACTTCGAATCAAAAGCTAGAATATCGATGTGACTTCATTCATGCGAGGAATACACACTTCAGTAATGATACATCAACATACCGTGATTGAACCTTTCTACATTCGAATTTTTTTTTTTTTTTGATTGGATTGGATGAATATCAATTCATCATGTACTTCCTGTTACCGTTTATGTATTTTCGAAAATACAATCATTTTTGACACATCGATCACAGAAAATGTCCAATATGAAGAAGAAAAACACCGAAATCGATGACGAAATGATTATGATTTTGACGTATTTTGTTGATTTGAAATATTAGATATTTTTTTATTAATGATGGTGAAATTGTCGGTGGCTGATTCCCACGTTAGGCGTTGAAATGAAGTTTTGGAATTAAAAAAATCGGTTTTCGTGCAACTTTTTCATCAATTTGGCGGAAAAATTGACATAGCTTTGCATTTAACTATTTACAAAAAAATAATAATTGTCGCCACGGGCGAAACGAAATACTCAAAGATTATAATCGTTGCATGGGACAAAAACAGTTCGCATTTATGACATTATCAATTGAGTCGGCACGCTACAAAGAAATATAAAGACACACAAATAGCAACGAAACGAAATGAAACGGAATAAAGGAACAAACGGAAATATTTCATTGAAACGATGCAAATGGAAAATTAGTTCAATGGGAAAATTGTTTTGTTTCTGCAAAAGCGTTTTCGCCGATGGCAAACTGTCTTTTGTTCTTTTTATTTAGATTTTGTAACGTGCAACGAACGTACATTCTATTCGCCCTCTCTCTCACTCACTCTTTGAATTGCATGCCTTCGATCAGATTGCGAAACTAACAGTTTCAAACTTTTTAAGTTGTTTTTGAATTGAAATAGTGTCGTGCTCTTTATCCGCTTTTGAAATATCAAAATCCATGTGACAAGCCGAGCTAATAAATTGAAAATAATAAAAATGAACAATGTTTTACTATTATCTATTCAATTGACTCTATTCGCCCTTTCTCTCAGTTATGAAATTCGTAAATTTAAATAATAATTCCTGAAATATAAAAAAATTGCGTTAAAAGGCTCGACCAGATATTTGTGGAATTGAGAATAATGTTTGGAAATTAGTTTTTTTTAGTGTATAATCGGTCGAAATATGGTTAACCAAATGCTCGGTTATGATTATACTGGAAGCCACGAGTATTGGGTGAAATTTTTTTGACAAAATCGAAGAACCACCTCAATGCAGAAGATGAGAGTACAACAAGAGACTGTATGTACTGTATCTCTATCTCTTTCGCTCTATGCCGAATCGTGTGCGAATACGACATATATGAGTTTAAGTTTAAGTTTCAGTTTATAAGCATTTGTATTTTGGCTGGGTCGATGTACATTGAACTCATTTCTCATCATTCCCTTACGTATTTACGCTCGTTTCTATACTGAGAAAATGTTATGTGAAAGAGCTAAGATAGAGAGAGAGAGAGAGAATGAAATTGTGATACTAGTGGAAAGTATTGCAAAACTGTAAGTATAACCGCTATCCGTTAATGTCTCACTAAACCATAACTTCATTTATCTTCATAAAGTATTCCCTTTTTGCCCTTACCTGTCCACCTGTCATCACCAAACTATAAATTCTCTTATTCTCTCTCTCTCTTTCTTTCTTTAAAAATCCATTGTATGGATTTGCTAGAACTCGTTTGTTCACTTTCAATCCACTTCTATCTCTATCTCTCTCTCTTCTCTAAAATTTTGAGAGCAGAGCAGGCACAGTCTCTGCCTGATCTATTTGCCGTGTACACATACACACAAGAGATAGATTTAGATAGATGGTAGTGCGAACGTCAGAAAAGGACACAAAAAGATAGAGTACGAGATTATTTTACGAATGCAACACACTCGATACTAATATCACAATGGTTGCGTTTCGCCATGTATCACAAAAGCATTTTCGTTCTCTTGATCTGGCTGGCACTTGGGCGGCTGCTGTTGCTTTTCTCTTTTACTCTTTACTCTCTTGATTTTGCGTCTTGAAATTACATATTTCGAATGTAAACACGTTTCATGTATGCATATTTGAGTTTTAGATCTACATTTTTCTATGCTGCTGCATAATATTCAATGATATTTTTTTTCTCTCTCTCTTCTTGTTCAAGACGGAACTAAAAGTCGGTGGTGAAATATATAACAAACGAACAAAGAAGGAGTAAAAGGAAATTGACGAGAGGAAGAAGGAGAAAAAAAAAACGAAGTTAGCAAATGAGATGCAAATGTAGATTTACCTTTTTCATTTTATTCCGACGTTCTTTTTTTTCTGCTTTATCTGTGTTTTTTTTGTTCTTGTCATTCAAATCGTTCTTTTTGTCGAGAAAGAAAAGAATGTATGATGAAAAGAGCAGCTGCAGCAGATATTCATGGTATACACACATACAATGGCCAAAGGAAAATTAAAGGGGTTAAACGATTTACGAATTTTTCATTGCGCATAACGGATTTTCATTGTGTGTTCGTAATTCATTTGGTCCGTTCACCGTTTGTTTGGATGACCGTCATCATCATAAAGTGTACAAACGCTTTTACATGTTTGTACAAAGTTCGGTGTCCTCGTGTTTCACTAATAACAGGCAACAAACTTGTCACGAAATGAAAAATATATTTCTATTTGTTTTATTACACGATTTTCCGAACCATATTTTGTCATTTCAAATGCAAGTGCCTTCGGAATTATATATTTCGTTTTTGTCGCAATTTTCAATTTTTGGCAGATTTTCAATGCGAAAAAAGAAAACGTTTTGAATTGAAATATTCTTTTGTGGTCATCATCTGAATAAGTTGACACTTACCAACTTTATGGATTATTTTCACATGGTATTTATTCAATTGTGTACGCTTTGTTTTAAAATCTCAAACTTACAAGAAGAGAAGGAAAAAAAATTGTTGGCCAAGGACTAAAACCAGATCCCCTTTCAAAATTAATTCATGTGAAGTTCTATTCAATGACGACATCGGCATTCCACTTATATATTTCATTTCGATAAAATAGTCATTATGTATGGCATTGCAGATGTTTTCCGTCTTGAGACCGAAAAAGCCCGATTATCTCGCCATTTATAGTCATGAAATTCATTCATTACTATTTTGAAATGAGCAAACCAGCCTGAAAAACCAAATTCATTCGGTTAGTCAGCCAAAAATGACGGCAGTCTCTTCATTTAGTGAGTGTGTGTGACCTTGTTTCTTTTACGCACAGCACTATGAACCAAACAATAGAAGCGGCTAACTAGATAGCCACAGCCATTAGTAAGTTTAAGAAAGTGTCAACGTTGATATTTATACATACACTTGTATTCTGGCACTCATCTTATCTCTTAACCATTTTCACACATAGCCGAACGTACATGATGGGCCATCCAAACAGGAAGAAGCAGAAGGATCGACGAGAGAAGAAAAAAATAACGCAAACATTCACATATATTGCGTATGAATCAAGTGCAAATAAATGCGAAACAGGAAACTGGATAAAAACCAAGTAACCGAGAGAGAGAGAGAAGACGAATACAGAGGAAACACAGAGAATAAATGCATACAATACAAAAAAGGTCAAAAACCAATCCTTAATCATTCATACTTCGTTTGTCACAATGCCCATTTTGTTCCAAAATGATGGAGTTAAGCTTTTGTATTTTTGCCGACACACATTCACAATGCGTTCTTACAATGGACAAGTAGCGAGAAAAGATCAACATAGCAAAAAGTAAATAACATTTAACAAATTATAATGGTACAAAAATATATAAATTGTGTGTGTGTTAAGCAAATGCATGAGAATAGGAATTGGAAAATGGAAAGAATTGACATTCATTTTGGGGTTGAGTATTCGGATCGGATGTCGAATGGAGAGTCGACAGATCGTTTATCCGGGAAATAAAAAATATTGTGTGTAGGCTTAGCTTAGCTCTTTTGTTGCGTGTGCTTGTTTTAATGTTTGTACTTTCACCAATTTTGATATCAATTATAATTGGCTTTTTTAACAATGCTTTTAATTGTTTTCATTCTTTGGGGTTTTTCATTTGTATACGATGGTGTTCAACACATTTCGCAATGGGAAAATGTGATATGGCTTAAAAGAGAGAGAGAGAGGAGGGGGACAGGAGAGAAGAGTTGTGAGATGTAGAAATGTGATAATCAAGCGCAATGGGGAAAATGGTTGGTCGCTTATCCACAGAAAACCCAGATAAAAATCTGCAGTACAGTGTGCTTGAAATATATTGTCATTCTCGGTTTCAAATTATGAATAGAGTGTATATATGTAGGCAATAGAATTTACGAGTGCTTCAAACAATTCTCATTTGTATGCGGGAAGGTTATTGTAATGCTTCTTTTCCATGAAACAGAAAATAATAATAAAAAGAAGAAAAAAAAATGACAGAAAATATATTTGCTCAACAGTTGATGTAGTGTTTTCATCCCTCAACGACACAACATATTTGCTTCAACTTTTGAATTCGTTTTTTTCTCGTTCAAAATTTTGCACCTCCTGCATTCAATGTGTTTGTACTGCATTCATGAATTTACCCCATTTTAATTTACTTCGTTCCAATTATTTCGACATTGAATTGGTGCCATTGTTTGACTTCATTTCAACAACTTCAAGCGAAATACAATGATACCTTTTTTTCATAGTATTTATTTGGTGTTGTTGTTTGTTTTTTCGGCATGTAATCGCGACAGCTTGAGAAAATTGACGAATTCAAATTTTCTTCGACACGAAAAGGATCAATATCACATTCTCATACAATTTTTAATTGAAATCAATCATTTCGAATCGATTTTCAATTTAAGCGGACTGTTTTTGGCCTGAATGTGCCGTGGATGTCGAGTACGCTTTTTTTCCCTTATTGCTGTGTGTTTGAGACGTGTACCGGGTGAAATGCAAACAATAAACTGAGCCAAAAATGCGAAATAAAAGGAAATGCCAGTGTCCAATGTTAAACGCCAAAGACGAAATCCTAAACAAATATTTACATCAACATAATAATTCATTCAGTCTGTTAAGCGATAAAATGAGAGTTTCTCAGTCAGAATCACACGTGCACGGTCTTCGAAACTCGACCAGCCGATTATTCGATCTCTGCCCACCTCTCAGCAGTTCAGCAAATATATTTTTATGCTCGTTGGTACTAATAACAACGATAATTATTGTTAGTAGTCAATCAATGATTGTTACTTTCAATACTGGATTGACTCATGCTTTCTACGAATTCTGCTGCGTTCGTCATTGAAAATATGATTAAAAAAAGATAAGTACACTGCAATTGAAAAAGAAAGTACAAAACGAATGGAAGTAATTCGCTTTCGAAATCTGAAGTGTTTCATTGAAAGTGGGCCACCTGCTCCTTTTTTTTTCACTCCTTATTATTTCTGTTTTGTTGATATTTGTCTTGAAATTGGTCATTTAGATTTTTGTTTGATTGGAGTGAAACGAAAATTGCCGTTTTTTATCGTTGTTTTACCATCGCTCGATAAATTTTCACTTACACCTGAGTCACGTCCGATAAACCATATTTGGATTGGGCTAGAATAAAAAGTCGACGAGAAAAAAATTCTATAAAAGTGGAACATAGCATTTTTGTGCATTGCGTTGTGTATCTTTTATATTAAATTTTCATTTCAAGTCAGGCTTTTTATTCTAGCTCATTCATAAACACTTATAAGCATAAAATATTTTTTTTTCTTTTAGAAGGTTCGTCCCCTAAAGCGATAAAAGAAAACTAGAACCTAATGAGTTCTTGTTGAAAAGAATGATGCGTGTAAGACATAAGCAAAATGTGTCTACTTAAAAAATTATGAAAATGTAGCGTTTGCATAATAAAAATAAGAATGCAAATGTCGATAATTCAATAAATAAATGATGTTCGTTTATTTGTTTATGTAACTGCCACAAGCGAATATTCGATGGGATGCCGCAATGTGCGCTTTTCATGTAATTTGAATTAAGATTGAAACGGTTTTGAAAATAAAAGGGTGAATTAAGTATTTAAATACATGCATCGACCGTCTGACTAACTATAAGTGTGTGTGCGTGCGCACGTCAGTAAATTAGGAATGTTCTTAATTTGAAGGGTGAATGTTAATGCTTTGCACACACTTCGAGACGTTTGCCAAACAAATAACATTTTTCAAATGCACTTCAATACGCTACCAATTGCCCCAACTTATTTCTATTGCACATTCACACAATTGAAATTCGAGGGAGTGCTTGTGTGTGTTTAAATAGGCCGTAGTCCTAATAAAATTGAATGAAATCGAAGTAATGGAGCATCATCAGCTGGATAATCTATGTTTATGTCGTGTGTTCCATGCGATTAACAATAATTTGTATAATTTATTTGAGGAAACTGAAACGGAAATTGAATGGATGGGGGGAGGCGAGCTTATTTAATGCCAAAAATGGAAAAGGCAAAATCTGGTTGAGTATGTTTTTACTTTGAAAGCCAGGCTTGTATAGAATAAAAACCGTACTCATTCGTCAATTAAAACGAATGGTTTTCGGCACGCTCTCAAAATGTCTGAGTCATCGACATATATTCAAGTGTTCTGATTGAATTTTAAAGTGAACAATTTTCTCTCTCACTTTCGCCGGATGAATTTTCGTTAGGGCCGACTAAAAGGAAGGGGCGAAAATAGTATATGCCATTAATGTACACATGAAAAATTCACAATTACCCGAATAAAAAAAGAAACAGAGAAGAGAATATGCGCGGCCAATAATAATCAAAAGTTCTGAATATCCGAAATATAAACTACAAATCGCGGATATGACTGAAGCACAACTACATTTGCCGCTGAATACATCGTACGTGATAATACATCAAATTGCAACTGATGTTTTTATGGCTCCGATGCAATATGAGTTCAATTCTCGCTTTATTTATTGGAATAGGTTTTGAAAATGAGGTTTATCCAAACAATTTTGCGAAGCTGTGAAACATTTTTCAACCGCCGAACGATATTTATTCGATGCTGTGTTCAATGTGACAGAACGGTTTCCTTTTATCGCCAAACGTATATCAACGATGTTTTAGTGGGCAAAATCGGCAAATATCGAAATGGAAAATTTCGATTTGAAACGCAATCGAACCGATTCAGGTGCCATATTGAGTGGCGAAATGGGTGTGAGTATTGCTGGCGGTAAATGTAACATTAAAACTATTGGTATGTTGAATATGTGTTCTCTGCACAGCGACATTTCAACAGGATAATTCCATTTTCTTGCTGCTAGCACCCATTCGCGAATCATTGCGCATTGCACTCACACCACTCACAAAGCATTGAGAAACTCTTTAGCATATACCATTTGTATTGTTGGCGAACGATGCACAAATTTCGATGCGAAGATGAGTATAATGCAGTATGTTTCTACGAAATTGAAAATGTGAGACCATGGATTTTTCTTCTTTTTTTTTAATATGACAAACCATGAAACCGTCTTATAGTGTAGTAGTGTAGTAATGCAAAAATGAACGCATCGAGAGAATGAAAAAAAAAACAACTTGGAATAGCATAAAAAATGACAACGGTCATCTAGCTCATATTTCGATCTTATGTGTCAGCGTTCACTGTGTGCTGCTTTTGTATGGCCAACTCAGAATCCGAAAGTACCTGTAGTTATTCCATGGTTTTCAATTCATTATGCTGCAAGAATCGAAACAATGGCAGATGAACACTTATCCTGATCCAGAGATATATTGTTTGTTGCAGAATAGCAGACACGTACTCGTATGCATTTGGAATATGTGGATGGAAATGATAATATACACGTGTAAACTCAGATGGCCACTTTTGTTATGCTGTGATGCGCGCTCGGGATGTCATCCATCGTGTTCGCCGACATATACCCAGCGAGTAAGACACACACATACGAACAAATGCATACAGCGAACGGAAAGAACATGTAGTGGCCGATGAGTAGCGTGCACAAACTCAGTGGTAATTCCAGCAATTAGTGCCAATTATTCCATATATGCCAAAATTGTTTAGAATTTAAATTGAGACAGTGAATTGAATGGTAGCCATTCCGCTGGTAAATGAGCGTCCACAGCATACAACTAAGTGAGTTAAGCACTCAAATGGCCAGACATGAAAAGGCAAAAGTGCATGGTTGGATACAAAGCACGCTCAAATGCCAAAGGCTTTCGCAACCGAAATTAAATGAAACGACAGACGACAACGATGATGACGGCGAACACAACGACACGTAAAAAAAACACAATTGATTTCTAGTCTCAAACGTGTCACATTCTCAATGCTGAAGAGCATGGCTTTTAAGGTTATTGTTCCGTATGTGTTTGAATACGGTAAAAGAATAATAGAGAAAGAATAGAATCGAATGGTGTGTATTTTTGGTAAATGTGCTGCAATGAGTTTTGTCTTCTTCTTTTTTTTGCTTCGCAATTTTTTTTTCTCGTTTGCAGTCGAAAAAGTTGAGCGTGAATTCAACGCTTAACAATCGCGAAGATTTTGTGAGAAGGAACGCGTGAACCGTTTGCACAATTACATAATTGTGACAACGCAGTATAAGTAGAGCGGAAGAAGAGCTCATCGCATTTTCATGCCGCATGATGCGCGCATTTATGTTGTATTTTCAAACTTTAATTACATTTGTATCGCGTTTGATGCAAGCTCACAGCTCCCATTGGAATGCATACGAAAAACTTCAGCAATAATTGAATACAAAAGTTTTACCTTAGAGATTGTTGAGCGTTGAGCAGTTTATTTAACTATTTGACTTTCGGAGAAGAAAAACATGCGAATGTAAAAAAAAAGAAGAAGAAGAAGAAGAATGAAACCAAACTTTTGCCAAAACTGTCAAAACTCAAGTTATCTCAAGAAAACTGTGGCCTATCAGCTTAATTAGCATCTTTTGCAAACCGAATGACATTTCAAATTCGCGCGACACAACTACGGGAATATGTAATGTGCAGCAATAATATGCTTAAGAAATGAAAGCACCGTTTCAGCGCAATGTTCTTCTGGTGTTCCATCAGTATCATCAACATCATTATCATTATCATCAGCAACAGCACCATCATTGTCGTCGTCGTCGTCGTCATCATTGTGAATTTTTGGCAAAACACACCTGAATTGTTGTGTGTAGCTGTCGATTAAAAACGTTCTTCGGGTGTATAGATAGATGAAGCTGTTGCTGCATGGTTTTTATTGTCATTAGACAAAACGATAAAAACCAGACAAAGTTTGCCATCATCAACTCCCCGATGAAAGAATAGCAGCCACTTTTCAGTGGCGAATAGTTGTGGCATTCACAGTAACATTATGTTGCATGCATATTTGTGTACCACATCTTGTCACACATTCTATCGCACACACACACAAACCCATACAACCAATACTCCTATTCTAACAAATTATTGTGTTTGAGCGAAATAATTCTCAAAATTTACGATTTGTCTCTCTGCAGGCATGTTGCAAATAACATTTCGCACTGATTTGATTGCGACTGAAGCAAATTACTTTTCAAAACAACTTGCAACTACTGTTTATTGCTTTTTCATCCAGTTGTTGAGAAAATGACATTTTGAAAGGATGCACACACACACACACACACACACAAACAGTGAAATACACTAGAAAACGTAACGGATTGTGAATGACCTGCCATTTTTTGTTCATTTCATTTTTGGAAATTAAACCGATACACTGGCATCCTTTTGTGACATGTACAAAATGTGTACAAAGTTTTTGTGTACCATTTTTAATTGTGAGAAAGGATAAATTGTCAAATCAAATTGAAATATTTGGATGTGAGTTTGCAGTTTTGATTCTGTTAGATGAAAAAGACTCAGTTAAAAAAAAAAAAGTAAAATAAATTCAAGCACGTTCAGTCGAGCAAAAACAATACTGCACATTTGAACAAAAATAAAATGGGAAAATCATGCCACAAATCTTAGATGGTCATTGGAATTCAAGTAAGCTCATATGTGATGACCTAAATCGTTACCGGAACATTTTTTGGCAGAAAGTATTTGTGATCATTATCTTGTATAGTGGATAAAATCTTCTGACTTCAGGTTTCTGGTGATTGTTTTATTTAATATCAATTCACCTTGACATCAACTGTTCGGTATGTCTGCGATGTGCGCAGAATTTTCTCGTATAAACAATACCTGCAAGGCAATATTGAAAGTGGATTTTATGAATAATACCACCATAAAATCGAAATGAAATGAAAATGCATTATTCAATATGGGAATATTTGAAAATTTGAATTTAATAATTTTCCATTTCATCATGCATAGCAGCCATCAAGTGTTTAAGTGCATACAGTTTTGCAATGACAATGATATACAGTCGGGTATATGTATATGTGATGCAGTGTATGTGTGGTTAAACCCTTATCCAAAATGTGATAGAATCGGAACAAAACACAAGTTATAAAACTAAATTGTGCTCTGGAGCAATATGCCAAACACTGACAAATAGTAAACATTTGAATCTATTCTGTTCTATTTTAGCAAATGGTTTTTTTTTTTGTGTGTGTGTGACATCAAATTCCCATTTCACTTTATTCGCTTTCATTCTCATTCGACTTTATTCATCGTGTAGTATAAACATTATTTTTATATTTTGCTGTCTACTTCGTTCACACATCCTTTCTCACCATCTGTCTCTCTCTCTCTTACACACACACACACACGCACATCCACACAACACATACTCTTTTTTTCACATTCAATGCAGCATGGCTCAAAAAGTTCAATATTTTCAATAATAAATATTCATTTCACAAAATAATGCCAAAGTTATTCACATTTCGTAAATCAATTTGAAATATGTAAGCAAATGAATGGAAAATTAAATAAGTTTACATTTTGTGTGAAACGACATTTTCGAGAGCGAACTTTTCTCTTCGAGCGTTTTCAAATTGTTTCGGGTGTTAATCATTTTACGAACTCCCATTAATACATTTATCAATAAAGCAATATCGAAAGTGGAATAAATTGAAAATGACATTCAATATACTTCGATCAAAACGACAATGATAAGATACACTAAAATCATTCTCCACAGTTCTACCAATCGAATCGGAAATATCACAATGACTAAGAAGAATAAGAAGAAGAAAAACAAAAAGTGTATTGTTTGAAATGTTGTTTATTGGTTTTGGGCTTATGTGTGGCACGTTTGCCTTTAAATAATAGATGAAGTTTACTTGAAACTAACTTTCAATGTGTGCACAACAATCGTGGCAAATAGAATATTCGGTGAAGCATTATTTTCATATGCGTTGTCAACAAGCGAACTATTCCGGCAATATATTTGTTCAAAGTAAGAAATAAATTTAACTTTTTCCTCCCTTGTCAAATTTGAACAACAACCGTCCACGTAGAAAAACTAATGCCAACTTATTAATTATTATTATAGTAAAAAAAAATCTTCAGCATTTATGGACTAATAGATGGACAAACACATTTTAACTAGGTCCAACATGGAATAAACGTAAACAACAAACAACGATGCTCATATATTTATCGAAAATCGAAAACGATCGTCAACTGAAATGTTATAAAAATGTGCAATGTGTGACCTGAATTCAAAACCATCGAACCGGAGAAAATATCCTGTAAAAATTCGACTTAGATCTCAGTACATCAGGGCTTACTTTCAAATGGAATTGGGATTTAGTTTCAATCAACTTTGTGGTCTATTTTGAACCAATCATGAAACGTTCTCTGCTTCTTCTTCTTTTTCTTCTTCTTTTCTTTTCAACCAGAAGTTTTTATGTCAATAAAAAATGTAATTGATTTTGCCCATCTTGGTCTTGATTAAAGCGATTTGATGTAGGTCGAAACCATGTAATATCCGGAATATATGTTGTTATACCAATCAAAAAGAATATGCCTGAGTTTGACGCCAAAAAATTTGTTTGATCTCTTCGTACAAATTAACGACAATCTATATCTATAATTTGAACATTTATAATATGCATACTTCTCTCTCAATTATTTCATCAAACACGATGTACATGTCATTTTTCAATGAAACCAATGGAAACAGTTGACAACAATATGGGAAAATTGGATCAATTCAGAATTCATTAGTTTTATATGTATCGAATTTGATATGCATTCGTTTAGTGTGATAGGGCTTCAAGTAATTGAAACGTTTCATTAACGAGATATCATTGTAATTACTAAAACTAAACCCAAGAAGTATATCGATATAATTATAAACTTCATTGGATTAGTTTGGGTTCGAATTATCATCGTCACAGGATATGTATGGGCACAACATCAAATCATGCCAATGATCATAGCATAGATAGACGGATGAGCATAAGTAAATTGATTCAATGTGAAATTTAAGCATGTGTGTCCAAGCACTGACTATCGAAATTGATTGAAGTTGAATGTCTCGAATATTCTCTAGTGGTCAATGATATTTCACTTGAATTGTGTAGTGATTTAAATCTCCGATAATTTTACGATTCTATCTCGATATGTATAATCTATATACAATATGTATTACACGTGCTATTAACCTTGCAATGTCATTTTCGGTCACACACACACGATTATGATATGTTATTAATATGAACAGTTTCAATGATTCGATTTATTGGTAGTATGTTGCAGAACAGCACACAAGTGACTTGAATGAATAAAAAAAATTCAGATGACCTCCAATTCATTTGTGATGTTGTTATTGTTTGTTTTTCTTCAAAATGAAGAAATAAAAAATTGACATCACCGAAATGATATCGATAAAAGAAAACCAACACTGTAAAAAAAAAAAACAGGAAGCCACATATAATTTTATGTTCGATCGGTGTCTTGCACGTATTTTTCATCGCTCTCATGGCTTTACTTTAAATACTAAATTGCAGACAAGAGAAAAATTAAATAAACGTCGAACGCGATTTTGACTCAAACGCACACACGTATAAGAGGTTAAATCAACCGTGCGTAACTGTATGGCGTCTCGTTCTTTAAAGAATGAATATCGCTTTTTATTGGAAAATATTTCTACTTTTATTTATTTTGCTTGGGCGAAATGCCGTTATAATGCCATGTCATATTCGATTGAAGCAAACTAACAAAGTGTCAATGCCAAAAAAAGATATGGCAACGAAAGATGAGAAACCAAAATATAAACACTAAACTTTCATCGTCGCTTCGTTCGTTCGTTCGTTCATTTTTTTTATATGAATAATGTTATATGATCCATATGGGGACTATCGTGATGTCTGAATTCCCTTACCATGTTATCAAATTTCGTGGTTCAGTCTACAATGTAGACTTTTACATCACATATGTGTTAGTGCGTTTGTATGTACATAAATGCGATTTTTATACTCGTTTCGCAAGGCCTTATCTTTCCTTCCTTGCCAATATTTGTTCGCATTTGACAAATTATATATAGAGAGACGCACCATATAATGTCAAGTGTTGGAAGTTGAAACTGTTCTTCATCTATTTCTTTTTTCTTCTTCATCTTTTCTCATTTTCTTTTCGAATAAAAAAAAAATTAAATATTTGAAAAGTCAGTAAATACTGAGTGAGACCATGAATGACTTAGAGATATTCCAACACCGTTTACACAAGATTCATGGCATTTTGCCATATCAAATTCGCCAAACGTGAGGAACAGAAGTTAGCAAGTCAACCATATTTGAATTTGTGCTGATACAATTTTTCGCCAACATAACCATATCGTATAGACGTACGTGTTTGGCTTTAAAAACCATCATGTGTGTCTTTCATCAAACAAAAATCGTAGTACAAACAATGAAACACCCATTTTATAGCGTCAATTGCTTCAAAAGGCAATAACACTTTCAAACCAATGGAAAAAAACAACATGATCAAACACCATTGCCACGGAACACAATCATATTGTTAAACACGAATAAAAACGAATAGGCTTATGGATGAAAATAACATTAAAACAATTAATATGACATAATCATTTCATCATTTTTTACATGATTTTCTATTTCCCATTCAATATCATTTTGGAATGATTTCTTTTTTTTGTGTCAACCACTCGTGTGTGGGCGCTACACAATGTGATTTATTTATGAAGCGGTTGAGGGGAAGTATATTGTAAGATAGATTTGAAATCGATGAATTATAATGATAACATATGTCACTTATCGCATTCAATATTATATTTTGGAGGATCCGCTTTTTTTTGTGCTATCAACCTCAAAATCAATTTCAGTTAAGTTGTTCCTTTCTTATCGCGATGAGTGGAAAACAAGAAAAATATTGTGTCTTTCCACAATTGAGAGAACAGTAAGCAACAATCTTTGGCTGGCACACAGGGGTAGCTGATGTATGAGACAGGTGTGCCGTATGCAATGGTAAACGTTCATAATCGTTAATGGTAAGATAATAGCAAAAAAACACCAATGGTTTTCCAACTAATGAAATGGAAGCGCCAAATTGAAAAAATACCGGAAAGTCGATAAGGCAAATTGAAAAAAAAGTGGTCCTGTTCAAAGGTCTCAACTTAAAAGGGCAAATGGCCGGCTTCAAATGTAATACACTTTTTTATCGAAAGTTAAATAAAAAAAAACGCAACCGCTTTTTTTGTCACTGCAAACACATTCAATCAGAGAGATCTTTATTTCGGATAATGGACTCTTTATTTAATTGTTATTTGATTTTTTACTCTTTTTTCCCGTTTTTTTTGTTTGATTAACAAATTAATTAAATATAGATAATAAAAAAAGAATATGTTTATATACATAATATATGATTGCTTCGGTTGATTGTAATTCCATCAGATCATCGTAATAGAATCATTTAATTGTCGGGGTGATTTTTGTTCTCTGTTGCACGATATATGTAACACTCAAGAATTGTCACGTTTTAACTGTTGATTTATTGTTTTGGCCAGAGATAAAAATGTCGATTTGTAACTGTTTTGCACCAAACAAATTTCGAATTTTGGTATTAGTTTTCTTTTTTCTTTCGGTCATCAATGACAATAAAATCTCATTGTCAACACAACACGTTCACTTGAATCCCAACAAAAAAAGGGGTTCATTATCAAACACAATCAAATCCATGATCTCATATAATTGTCGGAATTCGGTTTTCTTTTCTTCCATAAATGAGCCATAAAACTGTGTCATTCAGTTCTGATTTGAATTATTCATTTTAACTTACACCTCACATAATTCTTTTTCTTTTTCTTCTCTTGATTATCTATATTTGATTATTTCACATCAAATCCACTGATATGTTTATTAGTTTTTGGTTCAACTTTATTTTCGCTGAATGAGAACAAACACGACGTAACGGACAAAAGTTACGTTTACGATAAATGTTTTTAACGTATTGTAAAATTGTGCACAGCACAGTATGTATGCCGAAATAACCGCTTCGTCGAAGTTGAAACGCGCGACTGAAGGAGTCGTGTAGATAAAATTCACACAGCACACATCATGGTCACAAGGAAAATTTGTTAAGCTTTTTTGAGGTAACATAAAAGCTTTGACATGGAAAACCATTTTCAGTTCGGCAACGTTCGTTAAATATCCGAACATTCGATTCGGATATGAAAATGATATCAAACATGTGTTTTCCCCTTCGACTTCGTTCAATTGTGATTTGATGGATTTATGCGAACAACCAGCCCTATACACTTAATGTTCAGTTAAATGCTGCTATTCCGATTCTGATGATGGAGAAAATACAATCGCGATGCGCATGTACAAAACAGTATTACCGTTTCTCCTCACATTCGAAACGGTTTCGGCCAAACCAAGAGAACAGCGAGACGAGATGAAAAACAACGACCAACAATTATTTTGATTCATAAATGACCAATGCAATTCATTAAATTTACTGCATTTTGGTTCTCGTCAACTGTTTCGTTGAATGTGACTCAACAGAATTAAGCCATTGAAGCTGCATTGTAATGCATTTAGTACAGTTAATACTAAAAGAAATACAATATGAAGATACATTCGAATAATCTCTGAAGAAAGTGAGAACAAATTAATAATGAAACACACTCACACACGAGCAACAAAGAAAAAGCAGGTGAGCGAATGAATGAATGCCCATGACCGAAACTGGAAATACATTCAACCCAAACTCCCGAACAGCGAATTAAAGAAAATACATTTAAATATGAAAATGGAACAACATATGACAGATTATATCCAGCGTTCTTTATGTGACGGGCTGTTTGTGTATAAACAAGATTTTAATATATATATATCGCGTCGACTACCGACTATGCGAATGTAAAGTGAACCAAATAGAGAGGAATGAAAAATAAAACTTACAACGAATAAAATCGCTAAATATGAATTATGACATCAATTTTATTTTATTTCACATATTTATAGTGTTCAGTTTTTGTGTGTGTGGCTCGAGGTTGTTTTTCGGCTTTTCGCATTTACGGATAGTCTGATATACATACATATCCAGTTATTATTATATTTTATGCATAATTGTTTATAGTTAGATAACATGTAACTACTAGCGCTGTTTTCAGCTATGCTTGTGTTTTTTTTTCTTCAATTTTTCGCTTCGCCATTCCTTTTGAGCACCCATAATGCGTGTAATTTGAAATGGTATGCCAAAACGTAGACTGCCGCGTGAATACCGAGTATATGAGTGTGTGATATATGGGAACTTATGTGTGATGGAAAAGTGAATCATTAATATGCAAACGTTCGAGTGTTTGAGGCGATCGACCTCATTTGATTTCGTTTTCTCTCCTCTTTATTTTTTTCTCATTCTATTCGTGGTGTATATATTTTCTACGGTAAAAGATTCTCATGTGCGAATATGTTCGAAATGTGCAATAAATCAGTTGGATTACAAACATGCTATTTTAGTGTTGTTGAATTTTTTTTTTACATGAATGAATATATTATTCCAAATGAATTATTCGCAAATCAAATTTCTAATAAATACATACGTTATGGGTTGAATTGGAAAACACACCACAGACTCAATCGTACGAAATGACCGGAAGAAGTATACAATTAAACTAGTGCCTGAAGAATCTTCACAATTATTCGGTATCGAATGTTAATTTTGACTTGAATTTTCCATTTGGCAAGAAAATCAAATATTTCTTTATTTAACACACCGTTGCACAAATGGAAAGATATACCATTTAAAATCATTGGCATTTTGATTTATTCGTATACCGATCGAGATGAAATACGATAGCTCTTGTTCGATAAATGATAGATTTTTAAATATTCATTTAAATCAATAAGCGATTTTAAAGTAGTAGCGAGCACAACAAATGGAACGCGTCAAGTGCAAATGCCGTATTTTCTTTGATCGGATAGTATATATTCGAGATAAATGTTCCGAATCGATTGATGAGAATTTTGCATTGGGAATATATTGTATATGATTGAAATGACGAACGGCTAAAAGGCGAACGGGTAGTTGATGTTCATTTTATATTGGTTTTTCTGGTATTGTTTTTGTATAAAACAGGTAATGACAACGAATGAATGGAAAAGCGTCATTCGAAAAGATCATTCGCATTGATAATTTTGTCAATCAAAAACTCATTATGTTTAACTTTTGCATACTAGGCGCGCGTGGGTAAGCGTGAGCGTCAACTATGCGGTGATAAAATTCCAATTCGGTATAAAATCTATAAAATTTACAATTAACATTTTGTTCTGCGCAATTATTCATGATATAAAACTTTGAATATTTTCAACAATATTTTCAAACTTGTACATACAAATTTGTAATATAATAGCATGGTTTATTTATTTTTATTCGGTGAGACACATACATATGTGCGAATTCACTTTTAAAGGAGCCACTCCATTTTAAACTCAACGTTCTCGCAATTTTCTGCGTAAACGGTGCAGAAGGTAAAATGACAAATAATATCTTATTATTCAACGTAATGTAAATAAACTCCATTTAAATATTGCCTTCTGTATAATGACAAAATCGTCTGGTAAATGCAGCGTTGATTCTTCGCACACAATAAATCAGACGATGTGAATGGTCGACGTTTATGCCACGATTTAGAGTGATATTGATATTATTTTTATATTGTTCACAACGGCAAATCCAAGCCGAAATCCTTTTGATTGGACGACTCCATCATAAATTTCGGCTTTTGTTAATTACTTCCCGTTCAATTTTCCAGTCATATTAAATGACAGTTTTCTTTCTTTGAATTGTTAACCATGCATCACACCCATCAAATGATTTACGTAGAAAATTTCGCGTTTGTTCATTTCATGTCATTTTCACCGGTTGGTTTTTGTTTGTGGTGAACTCTCGATAATTGTGTATAGTTGGTAGAGAATAATATACATGACGACCTGCAATCCATTGTAGAAAAGTGCCTCAGTCAAACCCATATAATTTGTTCTATCTAACCGAGAAATGGCTAGCATAAATTTGAAATTAAGCAGCATTTTAATTTCTGATTTGGCACAATTATTGCTTCATTTGAATGTGAACAAACTTATATATATATATATATACGGATGCTGAGTATTCTCTTCGTTTCGCTTGCTTCACTCTTTCTCCCAGTGTTGTCTCTTGCAGTGAACCTTGTCGCTTTTCATTCTATTTGGTTGACTAGTGGAGCAAGGAAAAGTTAACCATTATTCATTTACGTCATTTTCTAACGATAACACAATGGGGATTTCCATAGGTATAACGACGCATTTACAATAATAAAAGATTATAATATTGGTGATGATGACGACGATGATGATGGCACTGCCGAACCACACACACACGTATTCGAAACCCAAATGAATACAATAGGTAGAATAGTAGACCCCCACTGGTTCATCACCTCGCGCTCTTTCTCTATCGCCCACCAAGTTGTAGATGCAGTAATATGCTTAAAGTTATGAGACTTGAGGTACTGCAGAATGTCATTTGGATTTGTTGTTCGTTACATCGTTTTAAATGGCTTAAGAATTAAAGTAGAACATTATCCATAGAAGAGTGGTAAAACCGACCCGAAAGCCTTTTAAATTGAAAAAGCCACCAAAAACTAAAATGCAAGAGGGGTTGGTGTTTTTAACGATGAACATATATGGATGAGAGTGTGTGCGTGTGTCACAGTTGGGATAAGTTTCGAGACAATCGATTGTTAAATACGATGAATTAAATGAGACAAATAGAAGTGAAGACATTCAATGCCAAGCGCCGTCAAAATTCAATGGATTACAAATCCATTTTATTTTGAATGCACGAACACCCACATAAAATAGTGTGAGAGAGAGAAAGAAAAAAGGAAACCCAAGCACTGACAATAAGGAACATTTAATTTTGTTCGAGTTTTCCGATCAATTCAACCTATTCACAGCATACCATTCTTTTTAGCACTTAACTCCCATTGATTTTATATCGACAAACCCACAAAAATGCATTTTGTCCGTGAAGTATTTACATCTACATGCTTCAAAATATACGAAAACTCTCTTAATGACGCCACTTATTATGTTTGGAGTTTTGTCGTCGCTGTTTTCGTCATGTTTTACCGTCGAACACACACACATTTGGGAATTTTGCGCATTGTGAGAGCGTTGATTCGCAAATGATTTATTGAAATGATACGAAACGAAAAGTAATAATTACCCTCATTAACTTTTGTATTTTGTGCTTATGAAGAGCCTAAATGCAGACGAAGTTAACATTAAGCGCACAGTGAAATAATCATAGATGCTGTTTTCGAAATGAGCTTCATCGCAACTAATTGAAAAATCGAATCTTAATCACAAAACTATTGTTCGTGTACATCAATTTCAGTCGTATTCGTGTGCATCAGACGCCTAAACGTGCGAATTATAATGCCAAATACTTTTTTCGTTGAGTTTTCTTTTTTTCATTCGTTCTATGAAAAGGTACACCCAGGTTCGTCTAGGTGACATACTCAATGGGATGCATATCAAATATAAAGTTTTACACACACACACCAATACCAATGCGACACGGAGACACATAAATTTGATTCGTGTCCATTGTCTATCCAGCACCAATTTATCATCCGTACTCATTTTGTTTTTTTACGTCTTTTGAATGGGACAGGGTAATTTGGCAAAAAAAAAAAAGAATTCCGAAATGGTTTCATCAAGAAATGCATAGTCGCACACAACAAAAGAGCAAAGCGAACCATCGAGATAGAAAAATACAGATAGGGAGCGAAATAGATCCAACAATCATCGAAATATATTGGCATCATTTTGATGAATACTCGACTTGCGAGTAAATTCAAAAGCAAAATGTGACTTTATGTACGCACAAATCAACCAGGGACATTGAATGCAGTGCATAGCGAGTTCGTCTTGTTTTTGTAATACGTTTTCAACTTTGGTTCCTAAAAAAATGTGATTACTGCTTAGATGTTTCTCGCTCACTTAGCAATGTGTGCCAAGAAAAATATGTGCAAAAAGCACACACAGTTTTTACGGCAAAAATGCGCTCGATGAGCAAAGGGCAAAAAAAAAGGGATTCAACTACGTTCCAAGTGTGATAATATCGTCTCGCAATATTCTGCATTGTGAAAAAGGTTGCCGGAAAAAGAACATCAGACGAAACAAATAAAAGACATGAAAAATTTAAGTTATCAACGATCGAAACCGCTTTCACATTTCTCATACTAAATTAATCTTGGAATAGTTTCACTGATTGGTGAACCGGCGGTATTTAGAGAACATTTTCGGTTCAGTTTTTCGGGTTTCGATCGCGGTTTGATCAGATATTTTTGTTCAACGCTTTTCGACGTTGAATGTTTTTATATGATAATTTTCTTGATGACAATATAAAAGTAGAATTTAATTTACACATCTAATTACACTTATATAAGCTCTGAAAAGAAGTTGAAAAGTCTAAAAGATAGAAGGGAAAAAATGCAATTGATGTTTTCATTTTTGTAATGGCATGCCAAATGAAATGTAAAATGGACTGTTTTTTTGAAATGATAGAAGAAGGGTGGTATAAATATATTCATACGAATTGAGCGAAAAACCCAAACTCAATTCAAAGGTATGTGCTGCAACCGGGTTCATTTAAATTTTACGCTATAGAGACACTACCGCATTTTTCTTTAAGTTTTCGTATTTATAATTTTTTTCTTTTTTGTTTGTGTTCATTCTTTTCTTTTAATTTGCGTAGTTTTTTTTGTTGCTATTATTATTTGGTTTCTTTTTTTTTTTTTTAATCGCTTTTTCTGGAATAACTTTGAAGTTGGTTATGAAACGAAGGCAAAATTTACATTCCAAGTATATCCGGATCAAGATCCGGTTACTCTGCATGGGATATTAAATTACTTCTTTATCTTTAAACTTTCTTCGTTTCTGTCACTCTCTCTCTCTCTCTCTCTCTGTCCCTCTCCTTCACACACGCATCCGAACTTTCTCGCAACATTGTGAGCTGTTTGTGCGGATAGCAATTTCAATCTTTGCTGTTATCCTCAACTCGGTCTCCCGTTCAAGATTGTTGCAATATGTCTATCGTTCGTTTTCGTCATCTTGATTTATCCGCAAATCAAATATAAAATTCATATTTTCATTTTCTTTTCATCCAAAATTCAGAACATGTGTTTTCCGAATAAATCCAAAATAAAGAGTGTATAGAAATGGCAAGATTGAAGGGGAAGAAAAAGTTAACCGTGAAAATCCACACGAAATTGTTTATGTGCACACTTGTGTTCAAAGACAAAGTGCTCCCAACCATTTATTATTATTATTTCTAACGGATATTCTCCTTGGCTGTGTGTATCGTCCATGCCAAAAACAACATGGCTATAATAATAAGCGCAAAAAGAATTCAATTTAATTTGGGACACACACTCTTACACTGTGATGTCGTAAGTTTCATTACGTTCATTTCAAACGCATAAATTTACAAATGCTTGAAAAAGTATCTAAAACCCAATTTAGAAAGGATTATGAATCACGACACCCCCCATACATGCCGAAATTACGAAACAACGGGCAAAACCATTGATTTTCTTTTCCACTCCACTCCGCTACATTTTTTTTCTTCGTCTTCTTCTTGCCGCCATCTCTCTATTCATCTCCCCTCTCTCACACCTCTCTCATTTTCGTCTCATTTTTCTCGTGCACTGTGTTTTCTTGTGGTTAAATATCTATGCATGAAAGTAAATATACCACACACACACACACATTTTACATTAGATAGACTCGACTTTTGCAAATGGTATGAGAAAATTTCATCGAAATAGAAATAGAAAAAAAAATATAACAAGAATAAATTCATTCAAGTAACACGCGCTCAAATCCATTCAAGTAACACGCAATCACGTCACACTCGCTTAAGCACCGCAACACGATTCGCATTCAAAAATTATTCTTGCTTTAATCTTCTTTTGGATTGTCTAGCACAACTAAAGAGTTTCCCATTAGCTCAAATCAATTTCAGTGAATATGGTGCTTTTAGTGGCGTGCACCATGGGAATTACCATTTTCAAATGTGTTTAATTGCCGAATGTTGAATTTAGATTCGGTTTTGAAATTCATTTACTTACACAGCACCTAAAGCAAGCAAAAAAAACACCACCACCACGTCTTTTTTTATACTTTCGATGAAAGCGACACATTTACGACACTTCGATATTTCGAATCAGCTATCATTTAAAGTTTTCGAATTTTAAAGTTATGCGAGAGTTCTTTTTCAATATATATATACGCACAATGAAATCTCGTAATTTAAACCCGATAAATACGTGTTTCAGGCACTTTCCAAACAGAAAGAATGCGCAATAATATTGTATAAGTTGGTACTTTGAGTTATTCAGATATGCTCAGCATTTTCTCTATAAAGAGAAATCACTGACAATTTAGTGGTTTTTACTGCATTTCACAAATCACGTGTAGTTTAAATACCTTCATTTTGAAGATTCCATTTACTCTAGTTTCAAATCTTGTCGTATATTCGAATGGAAATCAGACGATTTTCTTTAAATGAAAGCGTTGAAGATAAAGTCGACCTTAAAATAAAATTGCAACACTTGGAATGAGCGCATCAATCGGCCGTTAAAGCGATTTCAAATAGAGAAGAAAAAAAAAACATAAACATAAAATGTTGTATCACCTGAACGTTGTAAGAAATTCGGTGAAATCAAATAGCTGTTATTTGAAGTAAAAAATCTTCATATACATACACTTTCTTTCATCCTGTATTTGAAAAAGAAGAAACATTTTCGTTGATGTTTGATTTGTGTTTATGTGTGAAGTAAAAGGTTTGTTTAAATAGCAATAATAAGCAATCAAGCTGAAGCGAATGCTAAGCAAATATTTATTTTTCGTACTTTGATTTCCGTTCAAGTGTATATAGAAATTCCCGTTTTCGCATCTATCACTTCTATCATCGTTTCATGCTTAAAAATTGGATAATTAAAAGTTCATCAGCGCGAGAGAAACTATACATACTGCGTTTAAATCGAAAATCAAGCGATTGCTGTGACTCATATTCAGCGGCTGCATTACCTCTATGGAATAACTCTAGTGGATATATATATATATTTTTCAATTTGTGAGACCTTGGAATTGTTGGGTGGTTCGCTCAAGACAAAAACAAAAAAAAAACAACAACAATTCAACACCGGGGTCGTAAAAGAAAAAAGTGTGCGTGGAGCAGATGATTCACGTAACCTTTTGCTGCAAGTTCAACATACAATTTTATCAGCAAACTTTATTTGACTTTATTTTCGATAGTTCGTCTCTCTATCAAGGAGAACGGTAATGACGTATGTGTGTGTTTCGACTGTAATTCGGCATGCCCAGTGCTGACGATGCTAATGACTATAACGAGTGTCTATTGAACAGAAAACTAATCCAAATCTCCTATATGGCATATCATTTCTCTTTGTGGTTTTTTTTTTAAACATATATACACTAGAAATATATAGATTTTTATCTGTATAAAGAATTATCGTAACCTTTTACTAATGAATTCATTACAGTTGATGCAACTTTTTCCCTCCATTTATCCCGTCGTTTGGTTGCTATTTATGAAAGTGAATCGCCACTTGAAGCGGACATTTTGAACTATTTTTTCTAGTTTTCATTGACAAACGTCCACCGAAAACCAACTGAAAAGTTAACAAACATTACTATTCTATCACTCGGTAAAGTTTAAACTTTAATTGAAGTTTTGAATGATTGTGAAAAAAACCGATTTGATGCTTTGAACGAAGACTAAATTAGGCAACAGTTAAGGAATGAAAATAGAAATATTTTTTCTGATTATCCATACCACACTAAATGAACGTCCAAACGAAAGTCAAAGTTTAATTGAAATTTATATTTTTAGTCAGTGACGTCATTCTTTGCAAACTTATCAACTAAACATCTCAAAAAGTTGTGTACGTGTACACAAAACTCACATTACAAGCAATTGAATTCTGGCCCATCTTTTGGTTGTGTAATTTAATGCATGCACATTTGCAATATCTCAAGCTAAAATGCACACATTTTTGATTGTATCCATAAATTTTTTTGGGCTTGACATGTGCATTGAATTCAATTCAGTTTTGGGCTTCGTTTCAGTGGATTTTTGGCTCGAACATTTTTCCAAGTCAACGAAAAGTGCAAAGAGATGTTTTCACATATGAGCAAATGCAACAATGTGTCCGATAAACAAAAGTTCCGAAAATGCTTTTCACAATGCTGCCAACACACATGCGATACGCATATCCCAACACATTCGTGTCAAACAACAACAAGTTATCTTTTGGGCATGTCATTTGGCATGATCGTACATAGAAATGCATTCGATGCCGAATGGCATGTGAATGAAAAGGCAACTGGTATGGACGCTGGGAAGGCGATATTATAAACAAGATATATACACAATTCATCAAACAAGAATCTTGTTGAGCTAACTCTACAGTTCAGAAAATAGGTTTTTGCTAACAATGCGAATTGAAACAGATGAAGGCCTAACTCACAATTCTTTTGGCAAAAATGCAATTCGCCACAGTTAAAACATGTGGAATTGTTGCCAATCAAATGGTATGCTTTTATTTTAATCTTCAAAGTCATCCAATTTAATTAAATTTCATTTTCGATGATGGGAAACTATTGCCAGGTGATCTAGCATCGAATTATAAGAAATTTTTCCCAAATATCAGCTCGATCCGATAATAAAAAATCAAAATTTACCAAATTTGAATAATTTTTCTATTTTGACTTCATCTATAGAAAAAAAAATGTGCACCAGGAGTTATGTTTATTCATATGAAAAGAATGTAATGTAATTTTAAACATGACATTTTTCGCAAAAAATAGGCTAGATGAAAAATAAAAATCGATCAACAGCATTTGCATCTATTTTCAATGAAGCAGGACGATGATCAGCAACGTTGACAGCAGTGCTATTGTTGCGGCTACCAGCGAAAGCAAAAATAACACAAATTTTGGCCAATTACCAAAAACACAGACAACCATGGTTGCTGCGTTTTTCAACCATTAATACAGTGTAACTTGGTTTTATACTTTTGAGAAAGGGTCAAAATGTAGAAACTATGAAATTTTCATACATTTTTCGATTTTTTTTTTAAACAATCCATTTAATTTGGCAACTAAACCATTCAAATTGAAGATCTCGTCCAACAGCATCGACCATCATGCAATGACAAATTTTCGAATAGTTAAAAAATGAAAGTTGTCAATTCGATTATGCTCCATATAATTCAAATATCAGCTGGATCCGACGATATTTAAAACACACATTTTTTTCAAAAATTATTTTCATTAGTGCATGTCAATCATTTTATAATTAACTTTAGTTGGAAGAATGTTTAGCATCAATTTTTCTATTGTTTCATCTATCGGCATTATTTTGTTTTGCTATAATTTAATATCCCCTATTATGTGTGTAAGCGTATGAAGGTGCGTGCGTTTTCTGGTGAAAACAGTCATCAAAATTCACTTGCATAACTGACCCGCAATCGTTTCATACATCGAAACTTGGAAAATATGCCACACCACATACATTCACTTTTCGTTCACCATGCAGACGAACATTGCACCGAGTTCTAATGTCAATTTACTTGTTATAAATGCACCACGAAGCACCCGATATATGCCCCGATATATGCCATATATTTATACATATACATACAACCCATTAAAAACTATAAAATAGGAAACGTATAATCGATTATAATTTAAAATCAATTTGTGAAAATGTTGTGAAAACTTTAACGTTCTCTGATACAGTATTTTCATGGTAGGGTCTGCTGTTGTTGTCTCCACCAAAGTCTTTCACAATCTCGAATACATTTAGCGTATGCTTGTGTCTATCATTTGTTGTACACTGTGTTTACAGCGTGTTCTTTTTTCATTTTGTGCGCTTGTCAGTGCCACTATTTATACGTATTTCATTCAGATACAAAACACGATACAAA
Organism: Contarinia nasturtii; assembly: GCF_009176525.2. Taxonomy (NCBI): domain Eukaryota; kingdom Metazoa; phylum Arthropoda; class Insecta; order Diptera; family Cecidomyiidae; genus Contarinia; species Contarinia nasturtii. The sequence continues at coordinate 3,202,482 of NW_022197436.1, read as the reverse complement.
GATTGGCCTCCCTTTCTTTTATATTGAATGGTTTGGATGATGTGAACATTCTCGCTCGTCACACGTTCACACACACATAAAACTTCAAACTAAACATATCGAAAATTTGAACATTTTCCCGCCTCGCTCTATCTTCACTCTTTGAGTTGTCTTTAGTTTATGCTTTATGTTATACCATTGGTACCATTGAATGGGAATAGCTAATTTTATGAGTATAGCACGTTTTTTTCGTTTTTCTAGTTTAATATTGCACAGCTATAATTTGAACGAAATGTGTAAGGAAGATGATATCAAATGTGAAATATGCAGTAGTAAATTTTGTAAGTTTGTGTTATGGTTATGCAATGGCAGTTTTCTTCATATTTCTTTGCTTCTTTTTTTGCACTAACTGCGACTACCTTCTGATTTCGCGAGCAACAATTTTTCTGCGGCACAAAAATTAGATGGCCAAAGATGGTGAAAGGAAAACGATGCACAGCGAAAGAAAAGAAAATAGATAGAGAGAATGAGTGTAAAAGCGATAGCGGGTAAAGTCAAACACCCGCACACACATTTATATAAACAGTTTGGCAAATGCGGTTACTATCCTTTCGACGCGCGCGTACGCGAAATGGATCGTCGGTTCGGTTTGAGGCAAAATGTCACGTTATTTAAATTATGGAAAGTCATTTATTATAGCGATCATAACAAACGCGAATTTCCGTCATTTTTTTTTTGTTGCTTTTTCCCTATGCTTCACAGAGTCTGTTTGCTCTTTTCCCTACTCATTTTTCGCGATATTCGTGATGTGGATGTATTTACTTTACGATTTTTCCTCGTCTGTTTCCAATATTTTTCCCATAGTAATGTCAAGCGATGTGCTTCACATGTGCTTATTTACCCATTTTTTTCACTTAGTTTTTCATTTTTTTTTTGTCTCTTGTGCTATAATTTTTTTTATTCTCGCTACTCTGTCGTCATCTTTTCATCTTTTGATGTCATTTTACATTGCAATTTTTTTTTTTGTTTAAAATAATTTTACCCAAAAAGCATTTAAAATTCATTTAAGCTGGTGTGTGCGTATGTGTGGTTGATGTGCGCCATTACATGAGAATGGCTCTTGATGCTATCGTTTCAGAATGATCTATTTTTCATATATAATTTAAAATGACGGATGCAGGCATCAATTTTCTCTTCCCATCTCATTTATCTCCCTTCTTCCTATCTCTCTCTCTGTGTGTGCCATGTCTACTTTTTGCTTGCGTCGTGTGCAAATATATTAAGCGAACGCAAATCCAGGTCATTATTTTATAAATTGAATGTCAATATCGTTTCGATATATTTCCGTTGTTTCGTTCGATATTTGAAATATCAACGATATCGAGAGCATACACTTCTCACTTGATTTGACCAATACATAATTTGAAGTCTAACGATTTGAATTTTTTACAAATCACTGCATGTTTTTCGTCTAATTTTTATAAGGTTTTAGTGGATATTAGCATTTCGTCTGGGGGAAGACACGCATTGGAAAAATTGCAGTGGAATAGACGATTTTCTAGTTGAATTAGCAAAACAGTGCATCTGCACGGTTAAATCGTTTGTGTCTTCCCCAACATTACGTGTAAAAATGGTTGTGATTTTAGTAGATTGTATTCACAATTTGAATTTAAACAGTTCCGATTCTTTTATATTGTTGGAATTTGATTTTGGCCGTCACACACACACATACATTTGGTGAATATGCCAATTGAAAAGTAAATTTGATTATGCAACAGTCCAAGTTTGCATTTACAATTCCAGCAACAATACCAATTCAATGCGATTTCCAGTGTACGTGTCATCAACGTGAACATTTCTATTTTTTATTGGCTTCATTAAATATTGATGCGCATTACATTTTCGAATTGACTAACTGCAATTTCATATACACAGACAAATTCCGGTTTCCATAAAATAATGGAATATGCACTAAAATGTGGATTCATTTTCTTTGAACTGTATCAGTGTGACAAATTCATATGCAGTATGCATGTAGTCTTTTGTTCTACAGTGAATGTTTAATCATTGCGGTGCCATATATGGCGATTCAGCTATAATTTTCATATCTTTTGGAATCGAACAATATCCATGTTATTTTTCTTGTTTCGTTTTCATATATTGTAGTGTATTGTAGTACAATTAAAGATTTTTTTTTTTTTTTGAAAATAACTTACTGCTGACTACGTTCGTACGTTAATTTGTATCAATGCATAACAATATGGTATGAATTATATTCCAAATGTTAAAATCATTGTAGAGATTGCTAATGAATGAAAATTGATGGCACACAATGTCAATCGACATACATGACCGAAAGACTGTCGTTGTAATAATATATGAATTCTAATTTTGTGAATCTTTACATACACACAAATGCTGTGTGAGCTTCAAACACGTTCCATTGATGATGACATCATTATTGTGCGCACATACAGTGTGTGCATGTGTGTGTATGGCCTGAATCAAAGCAAAACACAATTGAAATTCTTGTCAGAAATTTATGCAACAATAATACCTGAATTAAATATCATAACATTTTTGGGGCCGTCCATTAATTCGGATTTGTATTGGTTGCAACGTGCAATGGCGACACGGCGTTTTATTATAAAGTGATCACAGCAAGATACTGAGTCCATGCAGTGGGAAAAAGAGCAAATATTGACAACCAGCAATAAGCATTCATCATACCATGCTCGCTTCTTCATGCTGCTGGAGTGGCATTTCTATTGACGCTTATAAAACACGCTTGTGTGAAGTGAGCAATTTGTGATGTGCTTCTTACGCATCCCAATTCGAACACGAAGACACATTTCTGAGATTTTACAATTCATATTGAATATAAGCAATCAATCCAATGAGGACAAGCAGCTAAATTATGTGTGCATGTGCATTGTGTGTGTGTGTGTGTGTATCACAGTGTATGCGCGTGTATGTTTTTAGAGCAAAATGTTTCAACAAATCTTATTTTATTGTAATAAGGTGCACAATGTGAACAATTTCTTCTTTTTTCCGTTATAAATAGATATAGAACATTGAATCAATTTCAGGCACACAAAGATTGAGGGTGGAAAAATGCTCCACTGCAACTTGACCGAATATTTTTAATTTATTTTTCGAATGTTCGTCGCATCGAAGCGAACAGTTCAAACTTACCTTATTCAATTTTTAAAAAATGTGATTATATATAGATATAGATGTAGTGGTGGTGCTATTGTAATTTCAATTGCTGTTGCTGTTGTATCTCAAAAATGCCAATCTATAACACCGATATCATCATGGTTGCAGTAATAATTTATAAGCAAAACACATTCGACAATATACGCGCTCATCCATCGTCTATATAAACATAGATATTCTGCTATATCCCCGGTGCAATCGATAAATAGACGATGCACAATCTTAAATGCATGCCCGAGAATAATCCAACCCCACGAACAACCAAAATACATTCACAACAAATATTTTATCAACTAACACGTAACAATATTTATGTTACGATAGTGAGATGATATTTTGATTGTTTGCATTCAGTTTTGCTAAGCCTCCTCCACTCAGTTCACATTTTCTATATACCCGAGTACAGCACAGCGCAAATTGAGCAAAATCTACCAGTGAACATAATTTCCTTTGAATATTTCACATACAGCCACAGATCTTTGCGATCCATTGAACGCATTTCATTGATTGTTATGAAAATGAAATAAGAAAACAGACACCATCGGCTTGCAAGCATTTTCCTGTTGTATTGCCGCGACAGAAATTGAGTTTTGAAATGTTTGGTGGGGCTGATGACAACTGGTTGGACTACCGGCCCCGGTAAACAAAAGAAGGAAACTCGACGAGCAAAGGCGATGAAAACAATGAACAAATCCAACATCATTACGGTAAAACGACAACGAAACATGCACACATAAATCTTTTGGAAAACATCATTTGCCTTATGGTTGCACCGAAATCCCAAAATACATACTCGGCACATTGCTTGCATTGCATTTAAAATGATTACGTGTTCGTGTGTAAATTCAGGCGCACTACCGTCGCCGTCATAGATATGCTTAAGGTCATCAAGAGAATTTGGTTTTTATTTAATTGGACATCATTTTCAATTCCATTGCATATACAGATGGGAGAATATGTTTTTGCACTTTTTCCATTTTAGCTGAAATAACAGTAAGTATTTGGGAAAATAGTTTCAATTTTTTATTCTCCTTTTACTTGCTTTCTTTTATCACAAACGGAATATTTCAGAATACATGATCTGCCTTAACAATTTTTAGTGTGAAGAGTATTAGTATCTCCTTTCACGATCGTCTAGGGACATACTCTCTTTTGGAAATATTTCCAACTTAACAAATAACATACACTCAGATCGTCATTTTCAATAGAATAAATCTTATTTAAAATTCAAATAAGCTTATGTTACTTCATTTTCCACATAAACACATCAATCGTCGAAATAAATCTCAATCATGAAGACTAAATGCGCTGGCTATGTTTTGCCATATTTCATCTCGAACAATAATTACCAGACATTGTAATGAGATATTTTCAGTCAGCTGAAATACAATATCCACTTTGGCTGAGCACAGTTGCTGACGCTTATAATCTGACATCGAGTACCCCAATTGTTTTTTTCAAATAAGAGTTAATGAGATGATTTTATCCTGAACGGTGTCTTCTCATTAACTCCCATAAAAAGTCAATGAGCTGGCCGAAAATATCTCGGTTTAATATTTGATAGTTATAACGAAATGAATCACTTGTATTCTATGTAAATCGTATATCTAAAATGCAATGGTTACATCTCAAAATGAAAACCACTTTCGATATGGATGGGAAAAATGAAAAAACGCATTCAATCCAAATGCATTCATTCTTGAAAAATCAGACGGTATAAAAAAAATACAACCTCTCAAAAAATATTTACTTGATTTCCACTGTTTATGTTTGCTTATTGGTGCGTAAGTGAGTTTATGCTTCAACCAAAATAACGTGTTCAACATATATCCGCTTTATTTTGTTGTAGATTTACATTTTTCATAAAACGAAGTACGACTTGAAAGGCTTTCTATCTCTGTTAGTGAAAATGTATTTGGGGTTGAATATTTATTTATTGAATTTTATTTTTCATTAAATTTCGTGGTGAATTTATTTGAAAAATCCACAAAAATATCAAATTTTGAGAGGAAGAGAGTCCCAGAGATGAACAGAATCCAACAATTCTAGTCCACTTCAATCCCTTCTTCACGCTCTATAGCTGTATCTTCGCTTACATCTATTCTGGGCCATATTGGAAAGTCTATCGTGGTGTTCATGTAAACCAAAGAACGTGCATTTTAATTTTTTTAATATAAATTTTAATTAAATCTTATATTTTTTTTACTATATTTAACAAAAGCAAATGAGTTTGTTTTTTCAAATGGTTGAAAGCACACTTGTTGAATAGGAAGACACGTAAAATTCGCTGTTTCATCACCTAATGACATCAGCATTAATGCATCGTGTTTACAAAGACAACGCAACAGTTTTGATAAATCGCTGTAGTTTTAATTTCACTACATACGCGTAATCATATCACAGTAAAGCCAATATTGTTTAATTTCAGCATGAACTCGAGTTTGTTCTCTGCTGCTATTTTTGCTTGCAGAAGTTTTGCTTGGTTAAATTTTCCGGAACACAAACTGTCTCGATGTGATTTTCATCTTTCAAGACGTTCTTAAGTGAAGTGTCTTCCGAATGGCAATATGTTGTTGATTCTATAACTTTTTGCATACATGTTGGTAATCAGTTTTGTAGCTACATCGTTTGTCACAAAAGTAACAAAACTTAAAAAAAAAAAATAACGAAATTTTATAGCGTATATTATTATATGATATTTTTCCAAAACTACTGTGTGCTTTCTAAAACTGAGCTGAAAAATCGTTCGATTGTTTATTTCTGCGTACTAATCGCTGTATTAACACAGCATTGCCTTGAATTTTTTTAAAAGGAATATATTGAATCTGAAATTCGGCAAAGCTTTTATTTATTTTTCAAAGTGAGGTTTGTTTTGAGACAAAGCATATGACCAACAATAAATTTTGATTTGTGTTGAGTTCACTTGGTGTTGTTTTTCTGTGTGGGTGTGGGTATATTTGTTGCGGAGTATTTCTCTCGTTTTTTTAATAATATCCTTTCAACAGTTTATCCTTGGCTATTTTGCACCACTTACCCGACATTTTCTTCATTTCATTCGCTGTCATACTTCAAATTCACTGGACGATACTCGACGTGATGGATGCTCCATACAAAAATGACTAGTAATTTAGTGTTTGTTATTAATCTTGTTTCACTGCCTTTTTTTCGACGATTTTTTTTGTGTGTGCTCTTTCCTTTCAGCCACGTTGTCTTTCTAATTTATCATTATATGTGTATGTGTGCTCTTTTCCATAAATAGCTCCTTTCTTCTAACGCAGAAGCTGGCATTTTTTAAGGGTAGTTTGTATGCAACGCATAGCGATTTCTTTCATCACTTTTTGGTTCTCGTTTTTTTTCAACATCGTGCACTCACCAGATATTTCAAAGTCTGATTGAAATCGTACTTAGCGTACGTCCGACGATGGCGGCTACGCGACGACAAAAAAAATTCAATTTGAATTCCGGTGGAGCAGCAGTCGTGGATATGATTTGTGATGCGCGAATATCGTACAATATTCTTAACAAAAGTTAGATAACTTTGTTGTGTTGTCTTCCAATCACTGGACAACATTTTATGGATGTATTCTTTTTCGAGCAACCTCAAAAAAAAAATTATTCCATTTTGCGGCCGATTTATTGCTCGCATCAAGCAAACGTGTTTGTTTTTTTTTCTTCTTTTTTTTTCGCTTGTAGCTCGCCTGTCATTCACTTTATCAAATGATTTTCTTTAGAAGAGCAGTCTGTCGCAAAACAGTCTGTTTTATCACGAAAATCTCGTGTTAAAGTTCAAAATTTTTGTAATTATGAAAATGAGATGGAAAGTCAAGTGTTTGCACTTTGAATGACATCACATTTGAAATTCAATGAATTTCATGTTGTTACATGATACACAAAACCACTTAAATTGCTAATGATTTATCAAACCATAAAAAAATGTTTCGTTCGATGCATGCACGACACGCTGTGTGATGCTGACACTAATATTTGCTGAGATTTTTCCTTTGAGGAGGAGGAACGGTGTGGAGGAAAATGAGGAAATGGATAGAGCTGGTAAGATTTTTAACTAAAAAAAGATATTTTTGTGATGAAAATCGCTTTTTGAACAAAAAAAACTTTCCCTCCTCACTTGAGGAGGATCCACCTCAGCGCTCACTCTATTCATTTTCCTCCACACCGTTCCTCCTTCTCAAAGGAACAATCCCTGAATATTTAAAATAGAAATTCACTTCCATGCAGTTTTTTCTATCTAAATCATCTGAATTTTCACTAATTTGATTTAGACTTTTTTGTATTATGCATTTGAACATGCTTAATTGAATTGTTTCCAAGGTTTTCATGTTTTTCATTTTGGCGAAGTTCGAAGTTATTATGCTACAGTTTAATTTACAACCTTTCGAATAATCGAATTGTTTACAGCAAAATATCGCAATGGATCTGACAAATGAAATAACTAATTTCAATTAAAATGATATGTGAATAAATTGGATTTGATTTGATCAACACAGACTGATAAATGAGCATCGATGATATTTAAATTTTAAATTATAGGGTGCGAATTATGGTGATTGATTATGTGCAATCAATGTGAAAACCAAAATGATGATTCCACCGCCAAGATTATTGACAAAATGCAAACGACGTTAACCATTTTGTAGTCAAATAATTGAGCATTATTCGTATTAATCTGGATTGTAATCACTCATCACACTATTGAATATGAGTCTATTTTCATTAGCTCCACGAACTTTGTATCACCTATTTGATGCTCTCAAATGTTTTTTTGTTTGTTTTGTTTTTCCATCAATTTTCATAACAAAAGAAGTTTTTGAGCATAATATGTTCGGAATTTCGATGAAAAAAGCATCACAAAATATCAGATTGAAAATATGATGGCAAGAGATGAATGTATCGTATTTTTTCTCTTTGTTTGAAGATTCATTTTATGGATGCGTGAATGCTTTTCAATGAGTTCAAAAAAAAAGTTGCTAAATGGTATGGATCCTCTCGAATATGGTACCATGATCTTCGTATAAAAGTGGATAGGACGAATACAAGTGCAAAAAAGAGCGCAATCTAATAAGACGAAATTTGTTGATGATGATGACGATGACGAGTAAAACATTATTGTTCGTTATACTCTCGTTAAAGTTTTGTTGTTGTCTTTTCAAGTTCAACATAGCGCACATAATCTATTTGAACAAATTAAAATTAACACCATTGTATGTGAATCAAGAAGAGAAAAATGGAGGAGCGGATGTGCACATGGAGGTGGAGAAAGAACGAGTGTGTGCGCCAAAAAATTAAGCAGCAATACAAACAAATTCTACATGGATGCGAAAGATGACGGACTCGAATAAAAACAAGACAAACACATTCAAAATGCAAACAGAGGCAACGAATGTGAAATATGCACATCACGACGCATTCGACTGTTGCGAAGTAATGTGAGACAAGAAATACAAACTCCGACCAATTTCGTACTTGTACCATTTTTCGCATCTAAGGAAAAAAGCATTCAACAAACGAATAGTTTCACAGAGTATTATTCACATTCTGAAACTGTTTAAGCAACACACACGCACAGTCAAAAAATAGAAAATAATAATTTCATTCCAACAATTTTTCCTGACATTCACTATTGTCTATATGTGTAATAAATCATTTTTAAATCATAAATTCATGGCATGTATACGGCGCACACAGAAAAATAATTTAATTAAATGGCAAAATAGTAGAACTATCACAAAAACGGGCCAAATAAAAACGATAGCGAAAACGAAAACGAAAACAAGTCAACGAACATCAACCGGAAAAACCGAAATAGACAGATACAGATACAGAGAGAGAGAGAGAGAGAGAGAGAGAGAGAGAGAGAGGGAGAGATGACTTTACAAGATATCAAGCGAATGAGAGAGAGATAAGAATATATAATATATAAAATATATGCTGTAGACAATAAGTTAGTATGCGTTTACTAACAACGTATCCGCATCAACAATGTGAGAATGGTGGAAATTGGGAAAATATGTGAAACATACATATAGATAAAAAAAAACAGAAATTAAAGCATCTACAAGAGAATGAGATGAAACCCTCACATGTGATGGAAAAACCACGATACACAATAAGGGATGCGACCAAGATAGAGACGAAGAATTTCAAGAGACTAAAATAGATTACGTCGATGATGATGAAGCACGTTGGTTGATTTGTGTGACCAACATTCTTCGTTTTGCTGTTGTTGTTTTTAACATCTATATCATTTCGAACCACATGCGCCATCACCGCAAACAAACCATAACGAGACGAAAAGTACAGAGAAGATGGTCAGTCAACAACATACCAATTGCATCTCATCGTCAAACATGAATACCGTTTATTCCATGCATCATAACGTTGTTTATCATTTGGATTGCAATGACAAATTACACGTATTTTCTTCCTTCATTTGATATTAATTTCATTCGTTTCGTTATACATATATGTACACACATCATAATGGAATTTTTACGGAAAAACAATAGCTATGTGTTCATTGGGCTTCTGAATAGTTGCTGTTAGTGATAGCCGCTCTATGTAGCTAGTTTTATTCTTATATTATAACTTATAATTTATAAGGATGCCCAATAGCCCGGATATTCGAAGCAAAGCCTAGACGAAAAATGTCTAAAAAATGAAGTCTCATCGATTTTTTTAATATCGATAATTTGAGATATTTTATTGTCAAAAGTTTGAGTTTTGATACTGACAAATACACATTTTCAAAAACTAATGTAAGTAATGAAACCACTCTCGCTAAATATACAGGAAATTTTGAAATTTCGCTGTGGTTGATATGTGGTTGGAAGTCCCTTGGGTTGGAAAAAATATTGACGTTTGAAAATCGTCAACTTGGAAAAATGGCGAAAATTCAGACTTTGAATATAGGCTAAATGGACACGTTAACAACTAAAAACATCAGTATGAGAATCAATACCATTCCATCGATACATTAAACGTCAAAATAAGTCCTTACGGGAAATATCATTTATATTTCATTCATGGGTCCTTATGGGTTTAAAGGTGGCAAACGGACATTTTGGTGTCTGTCCGTCCGTTTTGTGATTTTTTTGAATATGGATCGTTCTATGGATTATTTATATTGGGATTTGGAGTCAAAAAACCCTATTTCATATTAGTCATTGTATTCCAAAATTATTTAAATTATGCGTGAGGTCGTTTTCAAAAAAAAAATTGTCTCATTCGTTGTCACTTCTTTACGCATTTATAAGAATAATAACTGAATACAAATATTTGTAGAGAAAAACGAACAATAAATTAGTTATAACATTTACATTCAAATTAATTCCCTTGCTAATTTTCAAAATAAATGATATCACAATTTGTACAAATGTGTACTTAACAAATATTCGTCCGGAATTCTTTTCATTGTAATGTGCATAATGTTCAATGGCTTTGCTGAATGTGGTGCAAAGAAGTTAAGCTTACTTTAATAATCGAATTAATCGGACGATTAATGATTCACTGAATTAAAGGTATTTTTTTTCTGTCAAAATACCGTCTGACCGCAGTAGGTTGTTAACAACCAATCAGAAGTCTCGCGACTGTATAAAAACTGCGTGTGAAGTGAATGGAGGCGAGAACCAAAACAGGTGGAAAACAATCATGCAATGCACCATAATAAATATTTGATGAAGTTACGATGCGAAAAAGCGTGAGTGAGAGATAACCAATGTGTTTTGTTAATAGACGTATAGGGGAAGAGAAAGAGTCCCCTGTGTTGGATTATTATGAAAGCAATTTAACAGTTTTAGACAGGTCATTGGCATCATTAAGGAAGAAGGAATAAATTCAGTTCACTGACTGCTGAAAATGAAACCAAAATTGATGATAGATGCAAATTTATTTGTGTGCCTGTCACATTGTTGCCGCAATATTTTTCATTTTTTTACAAACACTAGATTAATGCCAGATAGATATAAAGCTTTCGTTCTTGGTATCGCGCTTTGCTCAAAATTAACTTCTACATAAAATGCAGCGAATGCTTTGTTGCTGTCATAAGTTTTATGTTATCAATTTGACCTGAAACATGAAGTAAAAAGTTTTTTTCTCATCTAAGTTGTTCATTAGTTTCGTCTACACTTATCGTGTTATTCGTACAATCGACGCCGATTGAAACGGATACATAAAGTGAAGTTGAAAACTGTATGCGTTGGCGTTGAAACTTTATATGTATTGATTTGTCGTAAAAAATCTTAAAAGCATAAAGTTCATAAAATGTTTCATTTTTCCTTTTGTTCCAATCGTTTTGCAGTTGCATTTAGTTCTATTCAATTTTGGTAAGAGCTACCATCAAATAATATCCGTTTGAGATAAAAATATACGATAGATTTATCAGATAATTCGAATGCGTTTTATTGAACAATATATAAGTATTTCTCTAGAACAAAAGCAAAAAAGTGTGTGACAGCGGATTGTACTCGGTTTATTAAAATTGAATATGCAAGAAAAAAAAACGTAAATTTTTCATCTTGAGTTTTACAATGTATATTTTGGGTACTACAGATGCTTTACTATCCAAAATATCCAAAAAAATCTCAACAAACGTCAATTCGTTAAAAATTATTTTACCTTCGACAACAATGTTCAATAAAAATCTTTGCACCACTTTTTCAAATATTGACATTCTACTACAAATGTATTTGTGTATGTTTGTCATCAATGTACTAGTGCGGTAATTTTGTGGTGAAAAATGAGGTTGATCAAAAATTATATGCAAAACACCATGTGTGATGATCATTTTTATGTAAGTAGCCTGAAATGTGCGAGGGATGCAAGCAATTTGTTTTTCAATTTTTGAAAAATTACTTTATTTTTTCTTTAGAAATCATCAAATTCTTTGAGCCCAGCAACATCATTTTTTTATGTTGCACTATAATCCGTCACTGACTGAAACGATACTGAAAAGATAGCGGTTCATCGGTGTTCATTGACAGCTCTACTTAGAACAGTATCTATTACAACAATTACAAAACACACTATTATGTGGGATACTTTTGAATATAACTCTTTGTTTATATTTAAACAATTCAAAATGTGTTGACAGAATTCAATTACCAATTTCAAGATCAGTTATTTTGATTGTATATTATCTTCATTGTGATAATCAATGTTCAACTGATATTTTATTACTTTGCACCATTTTTTATGTATTTTTTTTAACGAGCCCCGTTCACTTTTAAATGTTTGTTTTTCAACCAGAAAAACAGCTTTCATTTCATAACATTTGCATTGCTATTACATTATGACGATATCAACCTCAACTTATATTGCCATCGTTCACAAAATTACCATTTAATGTGAATGAATACCAAATAAGTTTATACAAATCATTAATTTTTCTGGGACGTTTTTATCTTTTTTCGAAATTTCCTGAACATTTCATGAAATACACACATACTCCCACAAATTTACTCTCAATGAAATATCAAATGGTGAAAAACACGATGTTTCAAAGAATATATCACAGATCTTAGGGGATTAAAACTAATTAGTGTACACTTTTTGAAGAATGAAAAATGGTTTCGAATCTTTTGCATGGACATGTATTTTACAGTCCAGATGTTCACTGTTGCTTTGTTCTCGCCGTTTGCTTTCTCACTAAATGTCTCCGTTGTTTGATTTTTTCCTCGTGAATTTAATCATAAACATTTTTTGTGTTTCAACGATAAAAATCAATAAAGCAAAAACAAAACTCATTCAGCAGATGCGTGAAATGGTCCGTGTGGACGCTTAATTCCTGTTTTATTGGGATTCCGATATTAAGTCCCAGCTTTTCGATACCACTGTTTTTTTTTAACGTGAATTCATTAAAGAAAAATATGAAGCAAAAAAAAACTCACATAAAAATGGATGAGACTTGTTCGAGTTTCGACAAAAAGTGCAATAAGAGATACTGAAAGAGTGTACGCATTGAATTCAGTAAAAGCGTTTTTGATGCGTGAATTATTATGTTCAGTTTTCTGCAGCTCCAGCTTTCAACAAAAGAAATAAATGATGAATATCAAGCCCAAAGTTAAAAAAATGCTAGTTCATTTAAATACCAAACCATCAGTGAGCAATCATATTTCGTTGCCAATTTAACACTCACCAATAGCACTCGAATTAAAACCAAACGTTGACGAATAGAAAAACGTCATCAAGTTTTATGGATGAATTATACATGAGCGTATCGTTTCGACAAAAATACAATTGAACTGATATTTTGTGATCCACTGAACTTCTATACTTGTTCATTGTTATATCAATTAAATTCACAAATACAAAAGAACTTAAGTTATGATTTATGGTTGATGCACAAAGAGGATCATTTTATAAACAGAGACGACAAATCGCTTGATTAAGTAGTTAATCTAAAGTGCCGTTGCGTTAATGCTTATACTCAACTTTAAAGTGATTTATCTAATTGATGGAAAGTTGACTTGTTATGGCAATAGTCAAAAACGCCAATATTTCTACGGTTGCTCGCATGTTTACACGGCACAAACGAAATTATTAAGATATATGTTGGATAAATAGACAGCGTTTTAATTTCCGATATATATTATATTAATTGATTGAGCCTGGAATTGAGTTATTATGAACGGTGGTACACGCTTAGTATTCACGTTCATAGTTTTAGAACCGATTATTTACACATCTCGACGTTTAGAATTTCTTAATCCACCAAAGTTGTATGAATCATGATCAAATACAAAATGAAATATTCATTTAACGATTTATTCTGCAATTAATGCGCTTAATCATCCAAATGAAGTTGGTATCATTATATCCATCAAATAATTTTTACGCCATAAGTTGACATTTTTATGAATTTTCACACAAAAACTGAAATTATGGATTAAACCATATTTGATCAGCAAGACGAAGTGTTACCCCCTTAAGAATGTTCAAAGAATTCTTTTAATTTGCTAACGTTTTTTATTCTGGAAACTGGAGACCATTTTTTTAGCTCATCAATTTCTGGAATGGGAGAAATTCTTACTACTAAGGCTAGAAATCTGGATATGTTGATTCATATCTAATTTGGATCAATGATGATTTACCAATTTATGGGGATTTTATGCCATCCAATTGACCATCCAAAGATATGTAAAAATCACTTGGAACCGAATCGCAGCAATTGGAACGTTGGAAAAATGGTTTCCACTGCAAATCGCAGTCTACGATGCGCTGTACTGTGTGGTAAGCAGCAACGTTGTACACTCATACATTCAAAGCATCGCTATTCACGTATACATAGAGCGTGAAGGTATTTTCGCCATAAAAACCATTTTCGGAACGTTCTGCTTGCTTCGTTTCGTTCAATACACAAAACGAAACCAATTGGAGATACCGCCCCAAAATCGGTTTCTATGAGAAATGCCGGTTCGCATCGCTGGTTAAAACAATTCCAACAGATCTTTTCAATAGTTTTTCGTTATTTTACTTTACAATTATCGTCATCCTGTCGGTACTAAAGCGTCAACAGATCAACAAGATGGCAATATCTCGAAGCAACGAAAAATCATAATGGAACTATTGCGATCATTTGCCTTTGCAAATCAATTGGCGCATATAAAAGGATTTGTTGACATAAATATACAATGATGACTGCACTGAAATTAAAAAAAATATCTGCAACAGCATTCTAATGGATAAAAAAAAACAAAAGCCACACAAATTAATCGAAGAGCAAAAGATTTGAAACAAATGAAAATTCATCGAGCATTCTACTCATTTTTGCTTTAAAGATTCATAAAGTATGCTCTATATTTCGTTTTTTGTTTTTCCCATTGATTTTAATAATTGATGCTTAATCAGGCAGAGCCGTATATCATATTGGAATTGCCATTCGCTGTGAATAAATATCACTGAATACACTTTCCATTTTTGAAATGTACAGAATTATTTCACACAAAAAAGATTTCACTTTCTAGCACAAGTACCTGTAAAAGGCTTTAAAGTACTTAGAAAAACCTCACAATCTTTCATTTTATTCCCATATACTTTATACCGGACATTTTGTGTGTGTGTGTTATTATTATTGCAATTTTTTTCATTTGATTGATGATGAAACTGGCTTTCGTCGAGTTTGTAAGTAATAAATATAGATAACGAGTATATATTATGCTTGTGTCAACTGCAAATCGATTGAAATAGAAGCATTCATATTTTCCATCGAAACATCTTTTGTGTTGTAAATGAAATCGTGATTATGAGCAAGAAATTACTGTTCTCATCAACCATGACAATCGTATTTAGGTTTTCTGTAGAAGAGTAAAAAGTTTACAAAAAATCATTTCGCATGAAGTTTATTCACTTGTGAATAACATCAAAGCTTTATTTTTTTAATTATTAGAACCATATTGATCATTATTAATTGGACATTGTGCGATTTCAAATAAATTCAAACCAGTTCAATCAAAGTCTCTGTTAATTATAGTAGTTTGTGTAACGTGTTGTAGTGGCGCTGCTGACAGCTATAATATTTTTGATGTAAATTTCCATAGCCAGTGTAAAATATCAAAGCAGCGTATTTAAACATACAATTGTAGTGAAGTTATGAATAATTTAGCATGCTTTTTGTAGCAAAAAGCATAAAAAACCGGAAATATTGTTTGTTTTTTTATCAGAATAATTTTGTATTTAAATAAAGCGGCATTCTTATCAAACAAAACACATAATACAATGGTTATGAGCAATGTAATGCTGGTTAAAAGCTACCATTTCTTCTAAAAGCGTTTCAAATGGCAGTGCAAAGAAAATTTAAAGTTTGATTATATATGTATTCACTGTCTATGTGATTAATTGTATAATTATAGTGGATTCCATAGTATTGGGTTGAAAGAGTTTATATATATCTATCTATCGATGTGTTTGATTTATCGCCCGGATACTAAATAAATTAAATTGGTCCATCGTATTTTTAGTGGTCGTTGCTAATGAATTTGGTCGACCAAAAAATATTCCATTTCATTTTAAATGAATTACCTCGAAAGGTACTGATTCGCATAAATGGGAATAGAGCAGAATAAAGATTCCATTTAATTTATTTATTTTCGGTTGAGTTTTAACTTTTAATTGATATTCGCTGTGCAATATTTAGCAACATTATGTACATTGTACAATAGAGCATTTACATTTTATTTATAGTATAAAATAACGTTAATGCTATTAAAATGAATTCATTGAGTTTCGATATAAATTAGAACAATCTACCAAACAACGACATCGTTATTTCACTAACCGATGCCAAGTATTTCACCACAATGAGAAACTTTTCCACTATTGTTTTTTCTCATTCTATTCTATCACTATCACAAATCAACTAATTCATTAGCTGCAAATAAATCTTTGAATGACATTTTATTTATAGATTGACTCCAATTTACAGTATGTCAATATAATTCGTTTAAAAATCATTTAAAAAGTAGTTTTCATCAGACAGGTGACATGGAATGGATCCTCCTACGAGATGGAAAATGCTTTCGATTTGCTACGGTTCTTCCCTCAGTCATCAATTTTTGTTCCGATTTCATTTAACCAGTTTAAGTACTACTTGATCAGTGTATTTGATTGATTTATTTGTTAATTGTTATATTTATAGGCCTGAAGAAGAATAAAAATAACATTCGAAATGTTTGGTTTACTTTTAACTGAAATTGCATACAACAAATGATCACTGGTTGCGTTTGCGTGACGCTTTTCATTCATATCTGTCAACTGAAATTCGAAATTTCTATTCAGAATCTACCCGAAATTTATTACCCATTAGTTCTAATGTCATGGGAATATTAATAGGTTAACTTATACACAGGTGCAACAACGTTAATCATAATAATATGCCGGAAACCAAGTACACACACATCATCCGATACACGTGCCCAGTGTGGGCAGACAAAATGTTCGCAGTATTTTATTTTAATGCTATAATTGGTGTAGCTGCTAATTGTAGAAATGCTTTAAGTTCGATGGATCCAGCATTTGAATGTCATTGCATTGAACGGCTTATGCCGTTGTCTCCGAATCGAAACGAACATTGAGTTGAACATTGTATCAGATAAAAATCGGCCGTTGTAAAGGTTGCCACTCATTTCATTTATTATTATTCTGTGAGCGTTACGATTGAAGCCCGCTGTCTCAACTATATACAATTATACATAGATATGATTTTTTTTTCTCGTATGGTGTAGATTGACATTTTCTCTACGCTTGCATGAAAGAAAAAAGAAACTGCAATTTAAATATTGTATCTGCGATATGGTATGTCCTTCTTTTGAACCTCATAAATCAAATATATCCGTTATTTAATTTCCTGTATCTTTGCGAATGAAGCTTATTTCCGTTTTCTCAATGTATCGTCCGCCCTTTTTATATGCTGTTTCACATAAAAGAGAGCAAAAGTGATCGAGCAAAACATATCGGATGGATTGGAATAAAAGGTCAACTACACGTTCAATTTTTCAGTATAAAACAGTGTCTCTTGTTGCTTAGCACACATTCATAATTACTTTATATGTTCATTCGTTTCGATTATACATACAGCAACAACCCGTAGTCGTTTATTTTGTAAATAAATAGTGTTGAGTTTATCTTTCGAGTTTTTCTACCTAATTAAATCATTGACCCAACGGTTAATATCTAAATGAAACAATCGATGGAACAAGGAACAAAAAGTATGCAATTTTCATTCACTTAAACGATAAATTCACAACATAACCAAATTAATGCCAAAATTTCGTTCACAAAATACGAAAAATGACCGTTGAATCTCAATTGAGCACATAAATGTTGTGACAATTGAGCACATATAATGTTAAAAATGACAATCGAATGCTAATATCACATGCAAACGAATCATTTGCAATGATATGCCGTTTTGGATGACAACCAAATCAACTATGTCAATTATGTACACGCAATGCCAAATAGGGCATTTCAAAATAAACACCGAACATGTATACGAAACATTTCTCGAAATGCTCAACAATCTGTTGGAAACGACCGCACTTGATTGAAAACAAAAGTCCAAAATACAGAGTGGTTTTGATTCAACATGGTAGACCGCAAAGGTTTTCGAATATTATTTATTTAAAAAAAAACTCATAATTATATCGTGATATACTATCATGGTCGGACCATCGTCTCTGTTGCATCGCCCCAATTACAAAAACATTCGATGCAAGGTGCGTGCAATTCAGTAGATATGAATATTGGAATAATTTTAATTTCAAGCTTGTTATATAAAAATGTCAGAGTACAGCATTCAAAGATAGATGATAGGGATGTCAATAACAACGGAACAAATGGGATTGACATAAAAGCTAAAGAAAAAAAAATCGATAATGTATCAAATAACATCTAATTGAAAAATTTATTAATACGATGTATATGAAACGAACACATTTTGCGAGATAAACAACAACACGCATCTCTCTCTCGCTCTCTATGGTTATTTCATAATCAATGCCATGCGAATAGTTGCCATTCACAGCATTGAGATGGCAACACATAGATATAAATGCTTATGCACAACACAAGCGAGAACCGTAACTTCGCCATCCAGATTAATTTATTATTTATTCATTGGCCACATGAGTTATTGTCTATTCTTCATGTTTTTATGCGTTCTACCCAAAGTGAAAACCACTGAAAGCCATAAGCTCAATGGATATGTATAGATCTCATTGCATTTTGTGTGCGAACGACGGGACACAGCGGACTTTCCAATACCGTTGCTACTTTGGATTTCTGTTTTCTACTAAAGTACACCACGAAGATACCCAAACCAATAGCCGGCCACATTGTGTGGCAACATGAGCGCTAAGCATGGGAATACACACACACGCACACACACATACATAAAAGACACTCCCGACGAACATATGAGGAACAGTCGGTAAATTAGAATTATCATGCAAGCGATATCGTCATGGTCTTACATGAATTTAAAACCGTGTGTGTATGTGTATGTGTGTGTATCGCGGTAAAACATGCATTCCACTGAAGTGAAAACTTTGCGATGGACCGCATGAAATATCCCATTATCCACGAATTGATTTAAAGTGCTTTTGCAATGCCATGCAATTTCAACAGACTTGCCGGAAAAGAAATACAAGCCATATGCGCGCATGGACACACGCACACACCCACAGAATGAAAGAGAACTAACGTATTTAAGTCAAAGTGCTAATACACACTGAGAGTGTGGGAGGTGTGGGAGATAAACAATATCAACGATGGAAACAGCTATGATGGTGAGCGTTGTATAGCGATTTCATTTACAACGTTCACAACATAGTTCAGCATCCAAACAAAGAGATAATTAATTAATATTTTCTGTGATAACAAGCACAAGCGTATGGAATTATTTGTACATCGCATCGAAAAGGAAAACATGTGTTAACCAATGATCAACTTTCCACTATATGCGTATCACATTACAGTAGTGCTTACGGAACAGACCTATAGATATATACTTTAAGTTGTTGTTTTGAAATATTTATGAATTAGACATCATCAATCTCACCTAATTGTAAATTTATTACGATGAATACGAGCTTTTTGTTGAAATAAAACAAACACACGAGATACGCACGAGGTGTATCGATACTAATCCTCATGATACTTTGTGTGCCTTCAAGATGCTCGTGGGAAAATTAAAAGTAAATCTAATTGGCCGAGGCAACAGAACTCACTACCCCGTATTGGTTTCACAAGGTTATATACATTTACCATTACCATAATGTTGAATTTAGGTCCGTCTAATCACAACCGTAAATACTTAATTAAATTTTAGTTTCCTCAACCTTACTGATTGGTGTCATTTGTTCATTACGTATGTAGTGCGATTAATCAACAACTCCCAAATCAATCAGCTGCTATTTAGAAGAGGTTTGTCGTCGATTTAAATAAATATATTCGCAACTAAATGGACAACGTTTATTTGTGTGGTTATTTTTATTTAAAAAAAAATGGAAGGAGAAGTGGTGAACTCAACGTCATTTGAAGTGCGAAAAAATATTGAAAACCTTTTAAACAAATGGTACAATAAAATTAAAAAAAAATTCATTTCAACAAATGTATGGCATTGAGAGTGGAAGTAAACTTAGAAAATGTAATTTTTCTGTGCACTTGTATTATAAATTCATAGTAATCAAAGCTCGAAGGTTAGTATATAAATGAATAGCTGGCGTTGCATTACCATCCATATGTACTGATACGCATACAATAATATCCATTTATAAAAATTTAAAACGAACAAAAGTTTTATTTTAAATAAACGGAAGAAAAAAACAATAGATCTTTTCTCAATAGAAAAAAATCATACATACATAAAGTTAATTCCGGTGCATTGATATCAACTTTTAACAATGATGATTTTATTGTTTGAATTTGTAAAAAAGAGTTTTTGGCATTTTATAGCTTCATTTTTTTTTAAACAGTCAATGTGAATAATGAATATAATCTACGTGAGCCGAACCGGACCAAACAAAATTACATACGGAATTTCGTTTTTTGAATTGGTAAAAGTGAAATGTGAAAATGCGTTGGCCTATTCTAGTTGAAAAGCATTTATTTTTTATACGTTTTTTGGACGTTTGATGAAATTGATCTAAATTTTTGTGATCTGCATAATTTACAAAAATACACTGATTTAATCACGTTTGATAGGGTAAAAATGAAAAACCTATCCAGCCTGGACATTTTTTGCGATTACCAGGCAAACGATATAGGGATTTAGTGACTAGTTTGTGATAATTTGTAACTCTATTAACTCCAAAGGGCACGCGCAATTTGGACAGATACTTATAACACCATCTACGTAAAATACGCTGACTACAATGTAAATCAAATGTATATCTGTTTCCCCTTCTTCTTCATATACTTCACCTCGCTATACTTTTACATTGTAGTAAGCCTGTTTTACACAGATGGCGTTTTTCTTTAAGATATGTGACGTCACAATACAATCATATTGACTGTGCTCATCTCTCTATTAATTCCGCGATTGGAATTGATTTGTGCCAATTTTAACCATTTTTTCTTTAATATTCGCCTATTTATTCGATATATTCGCAGATCCATCGTATTATTTGCCTGGAAAGCGACCTGCGCTGATTCATCCCCACCACCCCTATATTGAAAAACAAATAATTCATTATTAAATTTGGAAAAAGAAAATATGTTATGGCTTTGAAGGCAAATCATTTTTGGTCAAATGGACCTGCAGGATCTTCAGATGATTTTTTCCAGGAAAAATATAATTTTTGTATATGTAGCTAGTTTTTAGTATCCTACGTCCAGATCCATGGAATATGTGATGCATTTCGTATGGGAAATCATCACTTCATTGTCGATGCATAGCTATGCTTACCTCATAAGGCATAAAACTTTTCAGAAATGTTCATTGCGCGACAACAACAACATCACTGGCAGAAGTAAAAAGAAATGGGAGCGCATTTAAATAGATGTCACACTATCTAGTATTTAAACTATGTACTGAAAACACCTTAACCTCAAAGATATTTAAAACCATTTGCCAATTTGTATTTAACACTCGAAGCTATTATGTTAATTGCGAAGGAATATAAATAGATAAAAATCGCATGATAACATAAAAACATCATAAATAAATGTCCACTCATACCAAGTCTCATTTGGCTGAACGACAATAGAGGTGTTCGAAAAAGTAAAATCACAGTAATACTTTGTCAAAAATATCATCACTTTGGCGACCAATTCATTTTCCGAATTGTGCTCTGTTTTCTGTGTCTTTCGCTGTTACACACTCATTCAAGACAATACAATATTTTCATGTATTTGACGCATACCACGTTGATTCCATCACGTAAAATGTTTCAACCTCAATTTCACGAGTACCTACCACGCTCAAAAACCGCAATGTCGTCAATGTATAACCCGAAATTGCGGCTTACAGCAACAACGACGAAGACGGCAGCGAAAACAACAACAAGCGAAAAAAAGAGAGAATTAAATCATTTTAACGGATGGTTTATGAAGCTTTTAAAATATTATGAATTATGATAGTTGAAATTTGCATTTTTTTCATGGTGTTTTGATACTGGTCTGCGTACGTTGGGTGCTACTTTTTTCATTCTATATATCCATTATGTTGTGAGTGTGTGTGTGTATATTTCTGTGCAGCAAAAATGCTTCCGAAACAAACAAAAAAGAGTTGAAGAGACGTTTCACCGCACACAAAATGTGTTTCATTTTTATTTTCGCGCACATGAAAGAGAATGAAACCAGTAAAAATGTGCATTTTGCATTTTTTATTCGATCAAAGTGGTGGTGGGTTTGCTATCGCTTCTCCTTATTCCATCAAATTGAAAATGAACGTCGCAAAATTTTCAATAGAGGCGTGCAGCTGCAACTTTGGCGCGTTGAATGAAAAAAAAAACAAGAAATAAAGAGATATCAAAAACTTGTAATTCGGGCGCTAATCGCTTGCGGGGAATCCTCGTATTAATGACATAGCAATGAAATTATGTGTTCAGAGAATTCAATTGAGCGTTATGAGAAGATTTGTAATACAGTTGCGGTATGATTTTAAAAAGACTACCACGTGTGAGGCAAATAATGAGCAAAGTGACGACGATGATGTTGATGTAGTTTAAATGTGTCTTGCTGCCATATTAACCTGGCACTTTGGTACCCAGGTCTTTACATCCACACTATTGGCACAAAAATTAAGAATAAAGATAATAGTAAGTTATATATATAACGCGTTTCGAATGTTCAACTAAATTTATGTTTGTTCAATCATGCTGTTTTTACGCGCCACTTTTTGTAGCATGTCACTTCTTAAACCATGTACCATTGCGATAACAACGTGCATTTCGCTCCACCAAAAATAGGTGGCACACATTGTCTCTGTTTATCGGGATGTGTGTGCATGTTTACATTTTTCAAGTCCATTGAATATGACAATATGAGATTATGTTTTTTCGCTGTAGTACGAAAAACGAGCGCATGCACAAAAGAAAAATGAATAAAAGGGTGATTTAATTGAAACTAACTCACTTTTATAAATGCTCTCATTTAGCCACTGAAATTCACAATCATCTGAAGACATACTCTCCTTTTGAAATATTTTCAATAGAAGTAATGTTCCCCATAGCATATGCCAATATGTGTTCTGTAGCCAAATTCGATAGCGATAGCAAAAGCAGCGATTCGACAATTTATGCATGTATAGTGTCTTTTTATCAATGTTGGCATGATCTAAGGAACACTATACGCTTCAATGACACGACACACATAATAACAACAAAATGACAACTACAAAGATAGATATAGAGCGAGAGATTGAGAAGAAAAGTGAGTGAAAAGCATCACATACATTATATTCAATTAAATGCTTTTTTGAATTGTGCATATGAGTTTGTGGTGTGTGTGTGTATGTGTGTGCGACTGGAACTTTTTGAATCATTTGCGTAAGCCGCTGAAAATTGTGTGCAAAAGCAGCAACGCGTATCCTTATGAATACTAGAATAATAATAGTTCGAAATTCAAATCATGAACCCTTTGCTAGAAGAAAATTTTTAATGTCATTATATAATTATGTACTTCGAAATGAATTCAGTTTTTGTTGAGCGGCATTCACAAAATTTATTTCACCGCAAATGGAACACGAAACATAAAACATAAACATGCTCCGGTGCGACAACACTGGCTCATACCAAATGAAAGCGCATTCACAATTATACACTTATTTCATTATTTCTTTTTTCTCGCTTATTTGGCTCTTTTTCTTCATCATCTCTATCCCATCTCAAAAATTCTTTGTTTTGCTTTATTGAAAATCAGCGATGCAAACTGGTTTGACCTTTCTCATAGAAACCGATTTCGGAGCGATATCTCGAATTGGTTTCATTTGTGTATTGAATGAAATGGAGCAAGCGGAACGTTCCGAAAATGGTTTATATGGCGAATATACATTCACGCTATGTATACGTATGAGTGTACAACGTTGCTGCTATGCACACAGTACAGCGTATCGCAGACTACTATTTGCAGTAGAAACCATTTTTCGAACGTTCCGGTTGCTCCGGTTTGGTTTCAAGTGAAACCAAAAAAATGGTTTGGTTTCGATTTGTATCATTTTATTTCAGTTCCAAGGAACTTGCGAAGTACTAAAACACTAACTGACACTGTTTTATTTAAAATGTATTGATATTTAGTACAAGTTTTCGGTTCTAAAATCATGCTGTTTGGACCTTTGCGTTTTTTTTGTTCCTTATCGATGTCGCAGATTTTTATTGTCGCTAACTTAACCGTTACTCGCGTGTATATATATACAAAAATCGGCACTCTTGTCAAAGTTGGTCGGTGAAGTTCAAGCACGGTAACGACGGTTTTCATTTCATTATTTATATTTTATTTGCTTTCAATTTACACATTTTCCGGGACAAACTCAACAAATTTCGAACTATTTTCACATCTTTGCGTTGCATATTATTAACATTTTATTGACTTTGTACATCAAAAATGTGCCATTTTGTTCATTATTTTCGCAGCAGGTGATAATTAGAATCGAAAATGGTCTTGGATTTTCATTCTGATGAAACAACATGAAGCATTTTCTCATCCACATCCAACAACCGCTATCTCTCGCTATGTTTCGAATCGTTCATTTTAACGCTTTCGCTCAGTTGAATATCTCATCGTCTTGTCGGAATATTGAAATTTGTGTTTGTTGAAATTCAAACGATTTTAAATGTATGTTAAATTACACAATAATAAACCACATGATTTGTTGAGGAGTTGTCGCTGAATGGGAATGCGATACAACAGCAGGTGCTCACTCAAAACTGATCTCGTTTTCGTACTTCCCAATATAATTCATCACTAATGACATTTATGATGCTGCGACATCATCGCTACCTATTGACTTGGGCCACAAAGTTTAATGGAAATTTTCTTTATTTTCCTAATTTAAAATAATCAGAACCATGTCATGGTCTGAAGCCGCTGTATGCACAACACTCTATGAATATTATGGAATATAGCTATAAATCATGTAATATATAAAAGTTTCAACAACTTTTTCAAATTTACGGTGCTCTCACTTCTTTATTTGAGATGCCTCTTACCTCCCGTCTGCCCGTTGCTTTCAAGCTCCTAGAAATATTTACTATACATCACCTATAGTTTTTACTCAAAATGACGATGTAATTTTGTAATGGTTCTTTTTGGCACATGTCTAATGTCAATTAACTGCCGACACTACCACCGTCGCCGCCACCATCAACAATAACAAAAATGAAATTGTGCTTGACCATTCAAACGGAAAATACTTATTTTCTTTTTTCTTGTTTAAATCGATGCTGAATCGAAAAACATTGTGGCAAATCAAGTTGAAAATGCCCACAAGAAAAGAACGAACGAAAAAAAAACACACATACGATGGCAAGCGTAAGCAGTAAAAAACATTCAACAAAAATAATAATAATAACAACAGCAGTAGTATCGTTCATGATCTCTAGCGCTTTGTGTTATTAATTGCATGTCAAAAACTTTCGTTCGATGTTCAGTCTTGTGTAACACCAAATTTTCTAACACAATTGATTTTCACCACACAATAGAAATATTTTCTTTTGTACTTGTGTGTGTGTGTGTGTGTGTGCTCTGGTGCTTTCATATTTATGTGCATTCGCAGCGGAAAACAAAACAACACACTCATATTCACGCTTGCCATGTTGTGGCACACGAAACGCAGGACACACTTTTATGCTGCGACTCAATTTTCTTCGATTTGATGTGTTTTTTTCTTCTCTTTCTCATCGACATTTTCGTGTACTTCTTCTCTTAAATAAAATGCCACAAAGTCAAAAGTGTAGCCGCTGCACATTCACATACATTCAACTTGCTGCGAAAAGTTAGAGAAAAGATGGAACGATGAAAGAAACGTAAAAATTCCTTTAATGTAAACTTCTTTTGTGGGATGAAAAAAATTGCCGATTTTTTCTTTTTATGCTGTGGTCAAAAGCGATAAGTAAATTTTGTGCAAAGCCATCATCTATGCATACAGCATTCACTTTCACATTTTATGGGTTCAATGAGCCATAGCGCCCAAACAAATACACAAATCCAGTGACCAAGAATGAATCAAGATGAAGAAAGAGCACATTCGCGTGTGCACACAAATACATTGCATTCGTTAAAACATTCGGTTGAGAACATGAAGAAAGGCGCGCATTTGGATTCGCTTTTTCTATTGCGTGTGTCTATGAGATTCAACTTCTTTCAAAACTCTCTGTATATACATGTATTTTTGTGCTTTATACACCACACATACATTGAACTGTGCGCTTGGTGCCACGTCATGAATTCAAATAAATCGCATCAATCAAAATATTTTCGACACATTTTTAAAGCGAGAGTAACAAAAAAGATATTAGACATTTTCGTGTGAATACAATCTGACATTAGCTTCGTTGAAAAATCACTTTCAGCCAATGGGTTTCAATAGCGCGCTATAGAATGAAAAATGAAATGGGTTCTCCCCCTAAACACCATCGACTAACAACAACAAAAAAATCATGTCAAAAGAGAAGAACTATAGTGACATTGTTTAGTGTTCAATATTAATGCGTGTGTGCACTTGTTCTTTGTAAAATGTCAGCAAATTTAACGTAGGGAATTGTAATATGTCCGACACACAATGTGGATGTGAATTGCAAATGCAATTTTTCAGATGATTTTCTATAACAACAAAAAAAAAACAACATCGCCAGAGTTTGGCCGTCCAAAGAGAAATGTGCGGAAAATGGACAACGAAAAATGTTAATGAATTTGACTTTTCATATACGTCTGTCAGTATTCGGCTTCTGTGCATATACATCCCAAATATATGCGAAATTACTATAGAAAAAGTGAATAAAAACACCAACAAATGCTGCACGAAAATTACACACTTTTCACTATATAGAACGCGATAAATGCAATGATGACGATATGACGTTGACAAAGCAGCATAAACAGACGGCTGAAAATTGATTACGACATCCGTATTATTTAAATTAAAGCGGTTTGAAATGCTGTTTTGCATTTCTAAAAGAAGTCACTGTGAATTACGACCATTGCCAACACTTCATCTATTTTCACACGGAAATGCATCGATGTGAACCATAAATTATTTATAACTAGCAACTAAGAGTGTTTACGAAAATATTTTACCTAATGGTTGTGTAAAATCTCACCTTATTTGAAGACCAAATTAACAATAACAATACACATTTAGTTCAGTTGAATGTAGAGATAGTTTCTTAGAGCAATATATGTGAGGAAGAGCGCTCAGAGGAGACGGAGGAGCACTGAGCAGCTGGGTTCCTTTTTTACAACTTTTAATGTTTTGCTCTTCCCTGTGGAGGAGCCCAGCTCCTCAGTGCTCCTCTGAGCGCTCCTCCTCACATATAGAGAAATAGTCTCTACTTGAATAAGAAAGTGACAATTCATATTTGGTTTAGTCTTTCAAATATTAACTACACTGTAAAACTGAATCGTTGCGGCGAAAGAGTAGCTCTTATTTTTCTCCAAATAATACTGCAACATAAAGTTTTTTATGAATAGTTTATTTGTTGTATTACAAAAAATAAACCGTGTGAAAAAAACTTCATGTTGCAGTATTATTTGGAGAAAAATAAGAGCTACTGTTTCGCCGCAACGATTCAACTGATGGGATTAAAAATAAATCCCGTTTTGGATTTTCTAAATAAAAAAGGAAAAATCTAAAAGGTCACCAGAAATTATGCATTCGATTTTCAAAAGAATCTTTGAAATTCTTTTGAAAGCTTTCATCAATTTTTTTGGGAAAATACTCTTTAGCCAATATGCTGAAAATGAAAAAATGAACGAACTCATGAGTAAGAAAGATAGAATGAATAAGACTTACAGATTTTGATGAAAGTGAGAATGAAAATCAATCTAAGGAACACACACTCGAATCGTCACAGTTAATATACACTTATATCTTCTTCTTTTTTCTCTCAAGCCAAGAGCTGCTTTTTGAAGTGGAATCACGTGGTGTTTATGTATTTTTCGTGTCGTTTGGTTCGATTGACTTTACTTTCGCGTTTTATTTGTTTTAACTTGTGATCAGTAAATTTCCAATGATTTAAGGTACGACGTAAGCTTTAACTGTGTGGCTGTGACAAACGAATATTGACATCAAATGTGTAAACAAACAAATAAACAAACATTTTTCTGCTTGTAACCGAAGAAAGCGAACATCAAGAAAATTCGGTTGGTTGTTTGTTGGCAAAAGCAGATTGAATTTTTAAAACACGTGAATTTCAAACGGAAACGGTATGTCGAACGGTGAAATATTGAACTATGACACGAAGAAATGAAGAAAAATACCGCAAACCAATTTCAAATTTGTTAAATATTGAGTTTTACAACACTTCATTATTGTTGAATTGTGGTATTCTTGAGTTTCTCCTGGTACGTTAGCATGAATGTAATGCGTACACAGCGCTCTGAACGTTCTCTCTCCATTTAATATCAATTTGAAATTAAATGAAATAAAACATACAGTGAACATGAAACACAATCATTTACATCAATGTTAGCGGTTCGCGATATTTCCGTGTGGTGATACACATTAGTAAATCCATGCGCACCTTATGCTCTGTGAAAATAGTTTGTTGATGAATTTTTAAATAATGCTAATGACAACTTGGAATAATATTTATTCTATATTTGTAACCTTTTTTCGTTTGTATTCCGTGTCGGAAAAATACCCGACGTTAGCTACATTTCCGATTTTCAATTCAGTTGAATAGCAGTTGCATTTGAAGTTTGTTTTCACAAAGCGAGAAAAACATAGCGGATGCGAAAAACATATTAAAAAAACCAACATGCCAAATATTCATGTATACACAATGCAAGTGAATCGTAATGAGCATGTACGACGATTACTTTGCATTTAGACGTGTGGTTCTTCGAAATTCAAAAATCATTGGAAAAGTAATCCGGTTCTTGTTGTTGTTTTTTCCATCTTTCTTCGTTCGGTGCACTGTCATACACTTGGCATTGGCTTTCATGCGAATTGATGCAAAAGAACCACATCAACAAAGTAAAAGCAAAGTTTTTTTTTTATTTCGCTTGCCATCATGCACGATGAACGCCTCTTTGCCATTTCTTGTGCTATACTTAGGTTGCAAATTTTGTACGCCGCTACCAGGGACCGGTTCGCGCATATTTCTATGCTTGCCTAAATACGCTAGGTAGCATAGATATGCCAAGCATAGCCGCAAACGCAACCGACGCATCGCCGTTCGCTCTATATGAACAATAAACATGAACGAACATGTATGCATTGAGCATAGCAGTGAAACGTCAAGTTTGACAGCTACTACGCGTACCAGTAGTGTCATCCAGCTGCTGGAGTCCAGCAGCTGTTTTTTCAAAAAGCAACATTCAATAATGATTTTTATTTCTGAAAAACTCAAAAAATCTTCTTTTTAATTATTTTTTTCGGATGGATAAAAATAATTAATTCACGATTTGATTCAAAATTGGTCATGTTCTAAAAAAATAACATTTTTCCATTCGCTACAAACTGTCCATTTGAATTGACATTTTTGTTCTTATGCTAGCGACTTCAGCAGCTCGATGTGCACATAAATTCAGAATAGACATTTTTTATTTTATAAATTGGTTTTATCTTTCATTTTTTTAACCGCTACTTTATCCGTGTTAAATGAATAAATTCTTGAAATATCTACACTGAAACAAAAAAAATCTTGATTCAGCTGCTGGAGTCGGACTATACATTTCAATCACATTCAAGCGAAGAATTGCATAAAATCAACATTCGGTAACTTTTATTAAACTAAAGAAAATTATATTATTATTATTATGCATGAAAAGTTGTTTAAAATTATTTTAGCAACAAAAATTAATAAAAATCCAGTAATGAATTATTGTCGTTGTTTGTTATAAACATAGATGCGTACTGAAATAGTTCGGTACGTTCATTTGACATATTACAGGTGGCGCGTCGAACCGCAAAACTACGTATTTCATTAGTATGGCATTGAGAGACGTACGCATACAATATAGCTCGAATCGAATGGCGACGGGTGCGTTGCGGCTTGCGTCTCCGCTATGCTTAGCATAGCTATCAGGCATAGAAATATGCGCGAACCGGTCCCTGGCCGCTACTTCGTCCTGGAGAATATTTTAAATGTGCGGCTTAACAGTTCATTTCTTCATATGATTTCCTGCTTCTTATTCTTGCACTCGAATCGTATGAATCGTTGTGGTAAAACAAGGAACACCCAATTTTATTGCAAATAAGCAGAGAGCATGGAAGTGATGAGATCCCGACAAAATGGCAGCAATAGTTAGTATGTAGAATAAGATTTTAATGATTTGACATCAGAAATTGGATGCATTATTTGCAATAAAACATGAGCCGTTTTTCATCGTAACGATTCATATGCAAAAATGAAAACAACGACTGAACATTTAAAACTAAAAAAGATATTAAATGAATAGAAAACTGTAGATGATGCACACACAGATGCTGAATAAAAACAGACACACATACACACAAAATGCAAATAGTCATGACATCATTTCCGAACGCAGACAAAATGGAATGTATTTTTGCTGATTTGAGATTTGTCTATTTCGTCCATGCATGTTTGATTTCTGCTGCCATATTTTACGTAAGTAATTCATTTCTCTTTCACCTTGTTTGTCATCATTTGCAAAATACGAAAAGAAATAGAAATGTACATATACGGTGATGACGACGACTGAAACCGACAGCCCTGCTATATCTATCTGTCTATTTGCTGAGTGTTTGCTAAAAGATAGATCATTCTTCGATTGGGATTAAAGAGCATGCATTTGATATATATATTTTTTTTGTTTTCCAAGTTTTCGACGATATTTATTTTCCGTTTGTCAAAATCAATATTAAATTCGTAGACTTTCTCGGCTAAAAAACTTTTTTCTCTTCTCTCACTTATTTAATAAATTACATTGATTCCATTTATTTTCCATCTCTGAAAGGGTTTAGTGAATTGAAACACTGTAATTTATTTGAGCGAATTTAATAATAAAAAACACCTTGTAAGCAATTTTATTTTTTTGTAGAATAGTAGTAAAGAAACGAATGGCAAGAAACACATTCCATTTTAAAATGATCTAACAAGATAATTGTTGTTAGTGATGGTTTTTATTATTTGCAATCAGGCATTTTTGAAATGGAACCATAGGCTTGTCGGATTGACTTTTTTGTCCAATGTCATCATTTGAAATTTTGGTGCATTTTGCAATTTTAGCATTAAAAGTTAATAAAAATACACAGAAATGTGGTAGTTTGTTGCACTAGAGCTACTATTTACAAGGTCAATCGAGTATTCTGGCTATAATTTGTCGAAAAGACATCTAAACATCTACAAACCTAGCGATTTTACTGAAAATCATTGAGCTTGAACCCGAGTAAAAATCAAGTTGTTTTCAGATTTCCATAAAAATTCTTGGAAAAAGTCATTTCGAAAGAAAAAAAAATTCCTAGACGAATTTTCCAAAAAGAAAATATTGTATATATTGTAAAGCTTGATGCAAAAGTCTCAGAGAGAAACAAAATCCCACAAGCCTACACATAGTTCGGTAAAATTGAACCAAAAACTATCGTTGATATTCTAAGTTACTTTTTTATTCCTCGTGGCAATGTCATTTTTAAGTCACGCTAAATGCGACTGAAAATCACTCGTGCAATCAACCCGAAAATTGAACATATTTTTCTTCGATTCGTTATTGTTATGAAATCCATTACAGTACATAAACTTTTATACTTCGAATAACATTTTAAGCAACGCAACTGGGATAAAATGCTGAAAGAAACACATCTATACAGTATTCCATTCGTGGCTACTAATTGCTTAAGACTTTATTATCAGCTGGTATCTAATCCATAAAATTCAGTTGAATGACGAAAAAAAGCATTACTTTTTTTTCTTAAAATGTGGAACTGTGTTTATAAAAAAAACAACAAAATTCCTTTGATCTTGCCGATTGGTTTTTTGCTGTCATCGACCATTAAATATTATTTTAGGAATTTTTACATAATCAAAAAAGCAGACAAACCAAATACCAGACAATCACCAATTAGTATAAATAGCTTATCATACGCCGCGAACAATGAAGTATATCTCTGTGATTTGCTTGATAAAAAGTGAAAATAAAAGGTGCACATTGAGTTCTGGGCATGGTTTTTTTGGTTATATTTTGAAGAACTCAGCAAAGCATCCATAAACAAAACGATAATACCACCACCGTCAACCCAAACAGTAGTAAGAACATCATCATCAATCTGAATAATGTCAGTTGTGTCATTTGTAATAAAATGTGAAAAAATAACTGCAGTGAGGAGGAGTAGTCTGGTTAGCTGATTGTTTATGTTGGTCAGTGTATACCTAGGGGCACAAATTTCAATCAAAACACCGTGAAATTTGCGAATAATTTGCATAAATTTTCAAAATGCATACATTCAATGCGAAATTCGTAGAATATGTGCCAATATTGATATTTTAGTGAAATATTGAACCGCATTATGCGAATATCTTTGGAACACATGAATTTAGTCCAGAATCATCGAATAATATATATACATGAATAGATCAATTCCCTTTGATGTATGCTAATTCGGTTGCTATGTTCTGTTTCGCTTCGTTCTCGTTCTTTTTTTTATTCAATTTGTTTCTGCTGGCAACTGATTTATAAACCATAACATGACCTTTGTCTTTATTAAAGCAGCATGCTGAATTGCTGCTGGATACTTGTATTTTTGTATTTTGCTCGTCTGTCTCCCACCTAATACAAAAAAATTCTACACATTTTTCGGACCGTTTCATCTTTTTCGCTTCTTTTAATTTGTAGCTCTTATTCTCCGTTTTCGCAAATTTCAATAAATAATTCCAAAATCCGAATACATTCATTGTTTGTCGTTTTGTCAATCGGTTCCCTTTTTATTTCTTTAGCTTCAGTCAGTGAAAGCAAAGGTGCCATTTTCAAATCAAAATTACATTTTTTCAATGGTGTTTCAAAATTTATGGATTTATCATCAAAGAACCATGGACGGTCTGAAGTGCTTAACACCATACTCAATCAATGTGCTGCTGCATATTCAATGCAGTTGGAATAAAGAAAGAAAGAAAGGCAAAAGGAGAGGGAGAGAAAATAAAAAGGAACATTTATAAATATGATATACGGCATGTATAAGCATTTTATTATGAGCACGTGTTATGCTTGTATTACATACCTGTGCGTAGTGATGGGCAAATTCGAGCATTTTCACTGGTAAAAGAAATGTTTCCCGGGAAATTTTCCAATGTGGGATTGTGGAAAATTATATTGTTTTTTCTGACACTCCCAATGGTTGTATGACTCACTGAATGATTTGGTCATATGTTTGTTAAATGTGATTTGGCCTATAATTCCAAATCTTTTCCACACTTGCACCTCGAATTCGAGTCGGAAGGTTTTAAAATTGCAATTTTTACTAAAATTAAACTTTACGCCTGAATTAAATGTCTATTTTGAGTTGAAAGTTGATTCTCAAATTGGGAGTTCAAGGCCGGAAAAATAAAACGCTGCCCACCACTACCTGGTACGGCATAGATTCTTCATGCGAAACGCCTTTTCTTTTTTTTGTTCCGTTCTTATCTTCCGCTTCACAGAATTATACAACTTCACATCCATATTTATTTCAAACTTATGTTATATTAATACCTAATAAATAAAATTTTCTGGCTTTTGATCCTTTATTTGGCGATCTGATTTCGTTCGTGATTTTTTTTTTGAATAGAGGTCAATTTTCCACATTTTTTTGATTTTGTTTCAAAATGAAGCACTTGAATGCAGGCCTTTATCCCTTATAAACATCGAAAAATTAGCATTGAATGATCAAATCAGTTGAATGTGAAGTAACATCCTCGTTATGTAATTTATCACATACCCAGGGGCTTTTATGTTAAAATGAATACTACGATTTCAGTAAATATTGAAACATAATGCTGAATATTCAATGAATATTGTATGTATATAAAGAATATACACAAATAAATGTGTATAATTGCATAAATTTGATGAATATTTCGTGAATATTTCGTGAATATTTCCTGTATATATGAAATATACATATTTTGTCATTCTCTTTAGTGCGGACTTTCTTCGTTCCTGTGTCGCTTACTGTGAATATTCACAACATACAGTAGAAAATACGAAATATTCACTAGAGATTTATGCCGTATATATGATGAATAAGACGTGTATATTGTGAATATTATGTGAATATTTCGTATATTCATATACATAAAAGCCCCTAGTCACATACTTTGATTAGTACTTTTTGGGAAAATACTTAATCGCTAGTACAATTCATCAAGGAACAAATGGGAGTAAGTTGACGACGAGAGTTCAATATTTATTTATTTAGATTGGTTCAATTTTAAATCAATTAACTTCTTCAACAACGAACAAAAAATTACATTATTCACCAACTATAAAATATTCCAGCAGAATCATTTCAATGGTTAAAATTGACTAAAATTTAATCGATTTCAGATTTTATATTGAATCAGGAAGCAATCGTCAAGCGCTGAAATGGAGTGAAGACAATTGAAGTTATTGTTATGGTTAGAAAATCACGTCAATTGCTACAAATAATACATAACAATCAATTCTATTGATACCACTCCATTTCAGCGCTTAACGTTAGCTCCCTGAACTGATTCAGCTGCCTGAGAATATCTCAATATAATGTCTGATCGATTTTTGAAAATAAAGCACCTTAAATTAAGCTCACAATTATCGAAATCGATTTATTCAAAACAAAATTACAATAACTTTTGTATGTTTTTCGTTAGAACACTTGACAAAAATAAAAAAAGACGTAAAAACACACATACGTTCAATGCAAAAAAAAGTAGCATGCGAAGTTATGTGAACTAAAATAAGCTATTAATTGAGACGTACAACAAAATTGATGTGAAAATGTTAGAAGCATACGAATAAAATCAATGCCGATAAACATTGCCGAGCATTGCATGAAGAATAGAAAAACTTTCATGTCCATACACATTGCATTGCAGTGAGCAAACAGTCTGACCAGCGCTTTAAAAACATTCATAGTGTTGTAATATATACAGACTGATGGCATTGCGGCAACGAAGAAAGAGAGTATGGGAAAATGTCATAAAAATTTTTATAGCTTAGTTTTTCGCTTGCCACCATGTCACCGAACCTTTTTGTCTCTTCGGCTGTCCTCTCTTATTAGCTTCAGCATACTATCAGATTGCATTTGTTGAATTTGATGTACACAAATACACACACACATAAAATGCACATTGTTCGTTGCATTCGCCGATGAAATCATGGCGCGAAATGGTCGAGTGAGTGGGTGTGTATGTGTGTGTGTGTCAGACATTTTATATTTCGATTGTCGGTCACGGTGAAATGATGTTTGCCTCTCTATCAGGAAGCAGAAACGAAACGAGATCCGTTGACCATTTGACCAACTGGTTTTTATTCTAACTTGAACGATGATATACCAAAGTGGACGGACAATCGTTATATCACATTATAATTGTTTCGTTTTATATTTAGAACGTCAACAAAATTAAGTACCGTTAACAATTTATTTCTCTATCTGGTTAAACAATATACGGCCATAATTATTCAGTAAAATAAACGCAAAACAACGTTAACAATAACAACAACATTGATGGCGGCGGTGGCAGCGGCAACGGCAGTGGTTGTGTACGCTCTACTCTCAAATACAGTGTAGTATCGCCGCATTTACTAACGAACAAAATGGCATTACTTTGAACGGATGTTCAGGAGGAAAAAACCCAACAACCGAACTAGACCATTTTCCAGTGGCAAAACACGAGGATATGTGAACGACAAAAACGAAAGCAAAAAAAGAGGATGCATTGAACATTGTTGGCGTTGGTTAATGTGAATGGAATACGATACATTTATGTTGTGAAAGCACATCAGCAGCGAAAAAATGTAACTACTTCATTAAATTTTAACATTTCTGCAATTTATTCTATTCAAGATAATAATGCTGTAGCTGCAGCCCATTGCTCTTAATTTGCTAGGCAACAAACATAAAAACATTAGTGGATGTATGGCATTTTTCAACTTGTTATTGACACACAGAGAAAGAGAGAGAATGAGCGAAAGTAATACTCGGAAGAGAAAAAAAATACTCCACTCGATTTTTTTTTACTTCAATATTTTTACGCAAAAACCAAAACAAGACGCAGACATTAATGTTCTAAATGGCCGTATATGCTTCGTTTGAGAAGAAAAAAGTCAACTAAACGCTTGAAGAATGGTCACAATCACGAATAAACGTAGCCCGGCTGTAGTATAGGAATTTTCATATACATTTTGTGACCGAAAACTCTGACGTGCCTCTATTGTGAATTCCGAGTACTAATCAAAGATTGTGCACTGACGAAGATACGAAGCACCAGCGATGCGCATCATTTAATGTGCTGTATTGATGTACGCATTTGTGAATGCTTGATTTAAAGTGTGGGTAATTTTTAATAGACGCCAATAATTGTAACAAAAATCGAAATGTACCAAATAGCCAGGGTGAAATCAGCTCAGCTGACCACTCAAACGTAATGTGTTGGGAAGGTTTCCAATCAAAAAAATATAAGAAGAAAATCTTCCAAATTCATATTTTGGAATAAAAATTTTTTAATTATTGTTCCTTATTGATTGCAGAAATTGTATCTTTTAAATGAAATAATTTTAAACAAAAACACAAATAAACAAAAGCAAAAAGACATGAAATGTAATAGCAGAACGTGACGGTATGAGTGTCAATTAGAGAATTTAAACAATGGTGAAAAAATATTGTCCATATCAGTGTTCATTCTATCTTTACATTCATATTTTATTTCTTGTTAATCAATTTCTTCAATTTCGATGAATTTCAATTCAAATAATGAAAAAAGACTTCTATATTTAGATAAAATAAAAACATGATAAATGATCAATCAAGAGTAAATGGTAGATACAAAACTCAAAAAAATCGACTACAAGCATATTCATAATACAATAAAATCCAAAGCGTTGTTATGAACATTGACATTTCTAATCGATTCAATTTGGTTTGGTTAGACACTCATTGAAAATGAAAAGAGTTCATTACGGTTGATTCGATTACAAAAAGTTGAAAAATGTCAAATGTCACATGGCTGACAAGTTGAAAAAGTTGTTGTCAAAGTTAAGCAGAAATGGAATTATTAAGTAATATGTACAGTACGCGCTGAACTTACTAATGGCACACTTTGTAGTTTATAATTTTTCGTTCAAAAATTTAACCAAAAAAAGGAAGAGTGGAACCGGAAATCGGAAAATCTTTCAATCGAACTTAATTTGATACAGAAATGACATGCTACTACTGACTATTTGACATCCTATATATACTTTTTTCAGTAACAAAATGTACGCTGTATCCAATGTACACCAACACATGAAACGAAAACATCATCAGTCTCTGTTTGAATCTATTAACAGATAAAATTGTAATTAACATTGAGATCGAAGGACCTACGAATGAATCTCAATTAAAATAAATGCGTGCATTTGTTGTGTGCTAAATTTAACGAAATAATCCAAAATTGAATTCTATTTGGGCTATCACCAACAGCAATGAAATTCAGACGAGAAACGAAAAAAAAAACGTAACAAAGTAAATTAATTAACATATCTGGTCGACACAAATAAAACTCCCTTTAATAAACGGCAATCCATGAGTGAATTTTCAACAGCATTTCCACACTTTCAATGCTTTGTATTAGAGAGATTTGCATTGTATTTACTTTGACACAGAGAGAGAGAAGAAAGAATTCGTTATTCATGCCATGTGAATATGTCATTTGCAACGCTGTTGCGCTGCTAGAACTTTTATGTGAATTTATACGTTCAATTTTCGACCGAACGTAGAATTTCGGTATCAAAATCAAGGCATTCAATGTCAATTATTCCACTTTAAGAGGGATTATAGTGGTTCGATAATACCATTTGGATCATTACGTTTAATTGAATCCAACAAATGAGGCTTTACACGCTCAAATACTCTGAAATTTGTAAATGCTTGTGTACGTGCGGACGCATCAAAATGAAGCAATAGCATGTTTATAAGGAATAGTAAAAAAGAAGTGAAATTTGTCTCATCTTTTGAAGCATTTCAGAATTTGTTGCGTGTTGCGTTTTTCATTACCCACAATTTAATTCATTTAAAATGCTCTTAACACTTCAAAGATGCTCAATCGTATATGTGTATATGTGTTAAAGCGCACCAAGAATGTAAACCATTTTCATATAGTTGCTATCGAATACTACAGAAAATTGGATACTTTTGAGCTTTTCACACAAGTTTTTTTTTAAATATGAGAACGTACATTATCCATAAGAACATGGGCTATTTGCATCAATGAGCTTGTGCAGATAGTTATATGAAGAGGACTATAACCATGAAATTGATGACATTACAAAAAATGTAGCCGATTTTTTGTTTATCCCTTAACGGTGTTGGTTATGAAATCACAGTATTTTTACCACGGTCAATGATTGGATTTATTACAAAAGAATGAGTAAGAATGACCCATTTAAAAGGCATTGCTTGCGTATGCGTATACACTATATGCCAGAAAGTACAGCATCTCATAATCTAAGAAAATGAATGAAAAATAAAACGGATTTGATAGTGGATTGTCAACATGCATAATGCTAGAGAGAGAGAGGGGGGAGAATAAAAAACGCTGTTGATTAAATTGCTGCATCACATGCATATTTATGCCCAACTTTGGTAAATGTGCTTAATTTGCAGCTATTGTGTATAGTCGGTTGAGTGAAAAATTGTTTTACGGATGCATACAGTCGGTTTCTCACTACACATTTTACACAATATACAAGCAATGAAGAAAAGACATTCATTATATTAGTGTGCGATCATGAATTTTAAAGAGAACCAGTAGCTAATTAATGCCATTTATATGAATAAATTCGTAATCATAGTAATGCGCGCGCTAAGCCATATACACCACCTCTTTTTCGTGCGTCTCAATGCAAAGCAAAACATTCATATAACATCATCGAGACTGAGTAGTTTTAGAGCACACAATTGTCATGAATAGTTTATTTTTTTAGAGTGTTCATTTTTTTCCTTCCTATCATAAGACAGACACGATGAATGATGCAAATAGAATTAAAACGATCAATTAAATAGATGTTCGACAATTGTTAAGTTGGCGTTACATGGAAAATTGGATGGAAAATACGCCGCACTGGTCGACGGAATATGCTATTATTTTGGTGTAGTACCAAAAAGTTGATATAAATGAAAAAACGACAATGATCGTGCAAAAAGCGGCAACCATTTGATTTTGCGAACAATGTGAGAGGCAAATAGTGGAGCAGCGAAAGTGAGAGAGAGAGAGAGAGAACGGGCGCGCGTAGGCGAGAGAAAGAGAGCGAGATTTTAATTAAAATAAGTTTGAATTGGAGTTTTTGTACGTTTTCAGAAGACTAACAGCATCAAAAATGAATTATACGAATTTAAAAAAGAATAGTAAAGAGAGAGAGAGAGAGAAAAGAATCTGAAGCACGAGTAATTGTTTTGTGTGTTGATTTGGAATATTCTCGTATTTTACATACGGAATTAAGCCATCGTATGATTTCACTCGACTCTTTGGTTTGAAGTTTATTCTAGCAGCCATATCCATATAATATTCCAACTTATAATATGTTACACGCTATATATTATGTCCCGTTATTTTTATCTGAACTTTACTGAATGAATTGTAATTTTAAAAAAGAAGCTAATTAATGGTTGCTACGTTGTACTATACTCCACTAACGTATGATTTCTGTCAAAAATATTTTAATATATAACAAATGTCTAACATATTTAATATAAGTTTGTGAGTTTTCGGAATGAAATGGTTTTGTGAGGTCAGTGTTTAAATTTAATCTCATAATGAATATATTTTGCGTGCTTTTGCTTGGAAAACTGGTATTCGATATTCATTCGAAATGGGGTGAAAATGTTTGTGGTTTAAAATCTAGTTTTGAATTAAGTAGACATTTGGTTTTTGATAGATTTTTTCTTCTTCTTCTTTCTTGTATTTTTGCACGATTTATCAAATGTGGTTAGTAAATGTTGATAATTCTTATTCGATTCGAACAAAGCAATTGAATGATAATTTTAATTTCAACCATGAACGTCGCATTTTGAAATTCAACTTAAAATTGCAAATAACGATTGTAATCATTATTGCTATATACGTTGCAGTAAATGTTCAGTTGACCTCAGCCAACTCAAAGGAATAATCTTTTGCTTCGTATCTTCTGTCTTTTGCTTTTCTTTCGCGTAAGGCTTTTTATTTAGAACGATGCGACTCTTGTCGTCTGCAACACCTTATCATGCAGCACAATTTGTCTCGAATTTTACTTTCATTGAGCCACATAAAAACCTTTAAATATTAATGCAGTGATTCCGTTTGCATTGCATCGGCGACATCGGGAAAAATAAATAAATATTATGCGAAATAAACATGAGTCTTTATTTCGAATTTATCTGCTGTCTTTATGTTTTCGCTTCAATCTTTTCTCTCTCTCGTCTTTAACATTTTTGGTCTACTTCTGCTACCGTCATCGAACATTTTCATTTTGCCACTGTTTACATCTTCTACTTGTTTTTTTTTTTATTCTTTAGCAAGTATGCCTTTGCTTCATCACATTAGAAATCATAATGTCTGCTTGGAATCGTTTTTTTTCTTCTTCTGTTCATTCTGCTTTCTTTATTTTCTGCAAAATTCCATTCGAAATGGATGCTATCGCCAACGATGAAGATGATTGTTATTATATATATTTTTTTTGTTGCACAAATGCTCGACGAAAGATCGAAAGAAAAATGTCTAAAAAATGATGAGATGAAAATGCAAAGAGATAAGAGAGGTAGCGCAACTTTAGTGTGCGAAAAACTTTTGCAATTTGGTTTGGATGTATTTATTGCGATTCTGTTGGCTTGCTCTCTCTCTCTCTCTCTCTCTCTCTCTCTCTCTCTCTATCTCTTGTTATTATCATTGTTGCTGTTAATGTTTTTCGGATGCTTATTTTATTCATAAAAGAATCGACATAACAAACAACAACCTGAGTGCAAAATAAAAAGTCGGACACACAAATTGAAATAGCCAGCAACGACGTTAAAACACACCATAAGCTGAATGCTAAGACGAACACAAGTGATTTACAGACATATTCACATGAATATGCTAGTGTCAGAAAGCATATTTAAGTAATAAAAAAAAACACACACACACCAAGTATGATAAAGTAAAGAATGTACCTTTCTAAAATGAAATGTACATGGAATTCAAGCAATTTCCGATTTCTTTGATACAATGTTCGATTTAAGAAAGAGAAATGGAGAAAATAGCATACAATCAAAATGTATGGATTGCTTCTGGTCGTTGATTTTTTTTAAGCACATTCATTTTGATCTCTTCGCATAGTTTGCTAGTACTTTCCTTGCCATACACTTCTTGACTGTGCCAATTTTTATTTTCTCCCCCAATACATATATACTTTTTACATTTCTTTCTGTTGTTCCGAATGTTTGTTTTTCTGTTTTTTTTTTATCTTTCTCATCTCGTCTTCAATTTGTCGTCGTTTCTACCGATTACCTTTCATCGATATATTCAATGTTCAAATCTATGGATTTAACCATTTGAAAATGGGAGTGTGGAATGTTTGCCGCGTGGTCTGATATTTTTTTCTTGCGCAAAAGATAAAAAAAAACACATCACATCGATAGAAAAACAACAGCACCAGCAAACAGCAATACAAAATCAAGTGT
Source organism: Contarinia nasturtii (assembly GCF_009176525.2). Classification (NCBI taxonomy): domain Eukaryota; kingdom Metazoa; phylum Arthropoda; class Insecta; order Diptera; family Cecidomyiidae; genus Contarinia; species Contarinia nasturtii. Next base: position 3,160,307 of record NW_022197436.1, on the reverse strand, counting down.
CAAAAATTGAAAGCAAAACATTTGATTTGACACATATTAAAAGTTCGTGTTTTCAATGAATCGGTACACACATATCCTTAGTTTCGAGCTTTTCGTTGTTTAATACTGCCAGCTACTTAAACTTTACTCCTTTCCAATTTCTTTTTGGGATGAACTTTGCTTCGAGCACCTGCTTCGTACCATATTCCAATCCATTCAATAAGCAAAAAGAATTGCGATTCATGAAACGACGATAATATTTATTTCTCTTATAAACTGATAAATTACATCGAATGGCGCGTTGATATATCTGGGATGTATTTGTTCAAAACTTGTAAGAAATTGGCATTAAATTCCATTTCACATTGTATCTATTCCCTCTCATTAAAACTTTGAACAATCGACTTGAAACTTTCGAGATGACGATCACCATGATTTGCTCCGTTTTTTTTTCCTGTCTCATCCTTTAAATCCAAATAATCGATACATTCTTTGTAATATTTGGAGAAACAAATATTATTGGTAAACGTTATCTTTTCTTCTCAATAGCTGTCTCTCGACAAAAATTGAAGCCGATTTTTTGCGACGATCTTCTTGTTTTCAAAAACATTCATTAGTTATAAGTGCGAATCACCACATTAGATTAGAGCGGTTCGAACAGGTTCAAAGATTAAATGAAAATCAATAGCTTGCATAACAATAATTTTCATTTCGTTGTGTTTTAGAAGAATAACACGCATGTTTTGTCACTGCCGCAACTTAATTAATCGATATATGGATTATTCAACAAAACCATAATTTATTTGAATTTTCAACCAATTTAAATGTGCATGAAATGGGGTATATGTTTCAATATGTTATTCAGCGCATAAAATTAAACTTTTCAATTGAAATCGTAATTATACGCACTCTCTCTCTATCTGGTTTGTGTTTGTGTGACTTTTGTGCCCAAGTTCATGCGAAAATGTGTGCCACGATGGCGTACACATAAGAGACGCACAACACTGCAAAAGCTCCATTCCTCATTGGTTTTGTGTGTGTGTGTCGATTTAAATGTGCATATATAGATAACAATGGTACAAGCCACCAACTGGCTTTAAAATGCATGTCGCGAAAGCGAACTCCGATAGTAATGGGCGTAATGAATATGTGATTTTAGACCCATACATTAGACTTTCTGTTGATACATTGGCAGAGAGAAATAAATGCCATCGTTAGATTAATATTTGCACATGTGAGGTTTTATGATCGTGGAAGGTAATTAATGTACATTAATTAAGATATATTATATATATACGTATACCAGTTGGATGAGGAAGTGGGTGATTTAAGGGTTGAATCGAAAGCATATCTTATTGTTTGGTGCTAATGCCATTTGCGCGTTGCAACCATTTATCAACATGTGTTTCGCAATGACAATCGAAGATCTGATTCAGCCATTTCAATTCTTTATTATACGATAATTTTTAACTTGTGTGGCCATAGCCACATTCTATCAACAATGCCATTAAGTATTTCATTTGATTGTGGCAGCAACTGAATGAGAGAGGGAGAAGGAGAACCATTGTGAATTAAATGATGAAAAAAAAGAGAATCTGAACATAGAAATAGAGCTCAGTTTTCTATGCAGATTCTCAACTCACAATATCTAAAATTGTGAATCGTCTATTTACGATGAAATACAAAAACATTCATTGCTCCCGTCATTTTTTTCGTTACACTGTCGCTCCCTTTTTTCTGCTCTGGAACATTTCCTCCGTTTTGAACTGTCTTCTCTCGCTTTTTTCTACTCTGGTCGTATTATTTTTTTCTCTCTTTTTTTCGAATTTTACTATGCTCTCTGTTCGTTGCGGTTGAAAATCCATTTCTTTTGCACGTCCTATAAAATCTTTGTATTTCGTACAATATGTTTGCTCAATACTCAAACGCTCATACAGCCGATGTGGCAATTTAGTCTTTTCATTTCTTTAACGTCGAGTAGAAATGGTTAAATGCTGGCTAACTGCATCTGTGTGTACGAGTGCTCACGCATATATGTAAGAAGCGATATATGTGCTATGATGGTCTCAGTGCCATATGTTCACTCTTTCCGCCATCGTTTCATTTCAAATGTAATTTGCCCACTATAATCTATTCTAATGTTTTGCATTCGAAGTATTTCTCACCATAAATTTTTCAACTGCCTGTTCTGTGGCTTTTCCAATACTTTTCCATTACACATGCTGTTAACATTGGTTGGTTTCTCATCCACTTTCCATTTACCACTTGTGCTTTTTTGCATCTCCTCTCTCTCTCTCTGTCGCTTCGTTTCTGTTCTGTCTTTTTTGAACTCTCACACTGTTCACTTACTCACTCGTTTTAGGCGCATTCTTTTTTCTCCTTATTTCGCTTGCCTTTGTTGATCGGTTCCTCCATTCTCTGTGTTGTTATGATTGCATAAGTATATTTTCCAGCGTCGTTTCATTCTTTCTGCGTTTTCATAGCATGCATGGCCCATGTATGGCCGTGCTAAATGTAAAATTTTAAATGTGAGCACACAAAAAATCTCTGTGTTAATAATCACCACAATCAAATTTACTCTAATCTAATTTAGTTCATTGACCATGTATCCCATTCTGAACACTACCATTATATGTGCTTAATTCATTTTCACAAATAATTTTATTAGGTCAACAATTGTACCATAGTAATATGATTTTGCTGATTATTATTACCATTGAAATTTCATGAGTTTAAGTGCATCAGAGAGAGAGAGAGAGAGAAATCCCCGAGAATGGAAAAATTTCAAGTTTTAACGATCTCCACTATTCATTCTATTCAATAAACGCGCCAAGGAGGGAACAAAAAAAACGAAGAATATGAGTCAGTTAAAATCGTTGTGTGGAAGGGAGATGTGTGTGAAAGAGAATGGACGCAGATATGTGGAATCACAGTTGTATGCAACTCACATTGAATGCGGCTAACGTGGCTTTTCTTGATGGCAGACTACAACAATTCGATTGCTGAGCCGAAAGAGCAACCATCCATATAACCACCTAAAGAATAAAAAAATGAAACAAATTGCGAACCATGCCAATGTCATTCTCATCGTCGTCGAAATTTCAATGGTCCAGGCGACGAGAAATGTACGAAATGGTTACTATGAGAAAACGAGTCGTTTCATTTCCTAAATTATAACATTTCGTATGAATTGAATAGTAATTTTCGTTTTCATTTCGGTTTCGCTCAATCAGCTTATTGAATAGAGAACGCAATGACAACAATAACTGTCGAGCACGGACCGTATACACTTCATCCGATTGTTTCATTGATGCGATTGTGGTCAAACATTGTGTCAGTCATGCTCGTTTTTGTTGCTTAATTAATTTTGGTTTCTTTCCATTTTTTTTGTTGCTGCTTTCTGTTGATCGAAGATGTTTGCCATATACACAACCATTTTTCATAAATGATTGCTCATAAATCGGTTTGCCGCCAATTTCATCATTTCTCGGAACCGATGCATTTGAATTTGTAAAACATTCAGAACCCGGAAATAAAACGAGAAAAACAGACCTTAACCCACCGCAATCACACGTATTAGTGCAATCAATAGCACAATTCAAATTATATTCAGGCATGTATGTAATGAAATTACAATTTCAAAACAAACGATTTCTCCAACAAAAAAGATACACATTGAAAGGCCATACTTGAATGGTCATGAATATGAATTTCAGATCAATTTAATAACCGATTTACGAACGAATAAAAAAATGTACACCGATTTTTTGGTCTCGTTCGTCGATGGATGATGCCAAAAAGAAACACGTAAGAAGTGCAAAATATTGTGAGCGGAAAAAAATGCGCATATAATTTAAGGATATTGATGTTTGATGTTTGGCATTGCAAAATATGCAAATAGCATAAAACAACGATGACAACTAAACGAGTAACAGAAAATAACGTCGTACGTAACGAAACACAAGCATAAGGCGAATAAAAATACAAATATCCTTCATATCGTGCATATAGATATACATTATTCACCGACGCAAACAAATCGTTTATGGCCATGTACTCACAAACACAAAAAGAGATAGCAACTCGCCCCATTTTGCATTTTAACTGCAAACAGGTTCAACGATTTTTAATGCCCATCATTTAAGAAAATGAAATACATGTGCTGTTACGTATCGCAAGAAGAAAAAAAATTGATTTTACATATGTAAATTCTTTCATCTCAATTTAAATTCAAAGCATATCAATTTGAACCCGATTTTTTTTTGTATTCTTTCGCTTGCTCCCATATTCTTCTTCATGCACTCTCGCCTTCATATCAAATAAACTGAAGTAAACGGAAATTTAAACAGGAGTTGAGCATTCGGATGCGATTGAAAACGCGCTGAATTGAAAAGGGATGAATGTGTTCTTTTTATTATGCGCATGATAAAAAAAAGGGGAATACAAATCGCTTCCATCAAAGTCACCGATATCTATATCTCGTCGAAGAGACAATCAAAATCGACAACTTTCTCAGAACAGTCGTTTCAACTCAATTATATCGCTTGGTTGATTGGCGGAAATCAAACTTGAATCCAAGCATTTTATGTAAAACGAACCCTTTTTGCTCGAAAAAGTATCATGAAAAACAGTCTATCACAGACTGATAAAGATTTAAGACAGATGTATGGAAACTATGCAAATTCAGACGAAAAACACCGTAAGTTTCAAGTATCGTCGGGTGAATATGACTCCCATACAAAATTTTCGACTTTTGACGTAGAATAGCTTTTTTGAAAAAATATGTGAATTTTGAAAAAATGAAATTTTTTGTTCGTTGTTTGAATTGTTTGAAATTTGGCACAACTTATTTTTTTCGTTCAAAAATAACTTCCAGAAAGTTTCAAGGCTTTCACAAAATGACCGTACACTTAATTTGGGTGATTTTTCTTGCGCCGCTATAGTGTTGGATAAGAAACGCTCACCCAATTCAAAAGAAAATTAATATTTTATGTCGAAATATTGTTGTTGTACCACAGTGTTACACATATTCAAAACGATTGTACACTAAATTGGGAAATTCAGTGACTTTTTTGAGTGGTAACCTTCTATAGAGATGACAAATTAGTTTTGTATACATAATGTACAATTGATTTTAAGTGAGTATGTTAGCTAAAAATATAAATATCTTCAATTCCTCTTTCAAATAGACATTTTCCAAAAATTGAGAACGTGTGACGTTCTTCTTGATGATCAATGACGTTTCATAGCTTCTGTTGGTGGTTTTGTGTTGTACACATGACGTACAGTTTTTATAAAATGGATATATTACACCAAAGTTTTTCGCGATAAAAGGACCCTTCGAAAACTTTTTCTTTCTACACATTGGAGAAAAATGTTGTACAGTGAAGTACACATATTTTACAGATGATTAGTGGTATTGATCATAAAAAATACGAGGTCTTGAAATTTTGAGTACTGAGCCGATAACAAAGGCTTTTGCTTAGGTAATTATGTTCAATGGATGTTTTTTTTTGTTTAAAAGTTATGTCCAACAACCATGCACAAATAAATCAACACAACAATAATATGTGTAATCATGTGTGTAATTAACTCGAAAACCAAACGAAATTTATTAACTGTGAGTTATACAAAAAACATACGTGCGTAACGTTTAAATAAATCCGATATAATATTGAGTTAGCTCAGGCTGCTATAGTCAGTTAGAAGTGGTTGTTATATTGTCTGTAAAATGGAAGATTTTTTATAACTATAAAAATCACTTCTATTGTTGTCGCTACTTTTCGGCCCCTGTCGTCAGTTACCTGAGCTGATTCATATGGCTGCGAATATCGCAATATAATGTCTGAT
>NW_022197436.1:3072187-3099478 GCF_009176525.2 Contarinia nasturtii | reverse complement strand
ACTGCGTTTCAATATGTTTCTTATGTGAAGAAACTTTTGATCGTACGAACGTTCTCCAAAGAATTTGAAAAATATATATATGTTCATTTCTATGGTTGCACAAAAAAAAACAACTAATGTTGCTCGTGTTTGTACGGACATTTTGACCGTCCGTACGTAATATACTTTAACTGTTTTTGACCGTCCGTCCGGGCACTTATATCCCTGAGCCGTTGACTGTATAGTCGTCTAACGTCCCAAATAAGTCGTCTGGTTAAATAGACGACTAAAGACGACTAGGTAGTCGGTTTTACTTAACAAAATTCATTTTCAGTTGATTTCAGCCAGTCAGTCAGTCAGTCAGTCACTTTTCTTCCACACGGGTTTGTCGAAAAATAATGTGAGCATGCGAAATTTGACGACTCAGTTGAACATTTTCAAATGTGACGGGTGATTTGAATTGTACATTTTTTGAACATTTTAATTAGATTCACTTTGGTGGTGTACGAATTTCGCGTAAACATTTTCCGGGTTTTGATATTTTCAATTTTAAAAAGGCCAACCTTTGAAAGAAAAAGGTTTGTACAAATTCATCATAATTGGTGTACATAATTTGTACATTTTAGTGGTGTGAACAATTTTTTGAAATTTGAAGTTGACCGGAATTTGACTATCCATCTAAGAGTTTTGCAAATGACAGTGTATCTACTGTGAAATGAATGATGCAAACAATTTTAAGTTATTTACAGCCTTCAGTGTGTATTCATTTGATTTGCTTTCATTTGAAATAACAGTGGAAGAAAAATCAATTGCAATGTGAACTATTCAATATTTCGGAATTTCATTACGTTCATTAAATAAAACAGTTTAGGTAATTCGTTTTTTTACGAACTGCATTTTTTTGTTAAAGACAAGGTTTCGTTGAAAGCCCACTACAACACATCATAATATTTCATGCAGATAGCGAAGATTTAAAGCTGCCATTTGATTCTATTTGTTCAGTTGAGTGCGAGGGCTATTGTTTGAGTTCGCATTCCTCTCTCACTTTTTTCGCCATTTTTCTAATGATGCTGTAGCCACTTGTATATACAGCGATTTGCACACATTTTTAAACTAAACACCGCTTTAAACCTTAGGGCCGTTTGATGTATGTGTGTGTTATGCGCATCGTGCTCCCGCGTTTGTCCATACTTTTATTGAAATAGTCAATAATTGTTTTGCCTCGTAAAAATATTTACGTGTGGAAATGCCATCACAATATCATTCAAATACAATAAAAGAGTCGACAACACAAACTGACTGGCGCTCATCCATTCGATGAAGCGAAGTCATATTCCATAAAATACTATATCATCAGACATCGACATCCTCACACAAACCCATTTACAGTCTCGCACTCCTACCCATTGTGTATCGTTTAATTCACGTTGAAATTTCAGATGAGTTGTCAATTTCCGACCGAGCTATCGAATTTTGAAAACATACACAAAATTCAAATTGCACAAATTAGATTAGCATTTATCACAAACATTTATAATTTCGGAGACTTCATCTTTTGTGCTATCTGTGAAATGTGACAACGGCTAGAAATTGACTACTCATCTAATATTTCGCATATTTAAAAACGTAAGAGCATCGATGAAAAAAAAACACATAAAAATTGAATTGAATGTGTGAAACGACAAAAAAAAGTTCACACATTCCAGAATGTTGAACGACAAAAGGCCAGTGGCGAGCTGTAATGTATGAAATTGCATTACTTCACATCGGACTGATCCATAGAAGGGGGCTCACACAAAAATCTATGACTACGTTATGTAGTGTATGGGTGTGAGTGCTCGCAATTTTTCCACTTCGATAAACCGTTCTCTCGCTGTGGGCAGTGCCTATTTCATCTATCAATGGCTGACACATTCAACAAAATAAAATTTCTCAACATTTTTACGCAATGGATTTTTTATTTCAATTTTTCACGGTTTTCAACATGATTAGTCAAGTCCTGAGTGATATAATACATCACGATGACGATATCAAATACAACAGAAAAACAACTATTCAAACTTGGGACTTCATTTTGAATCTTTGAAGTGAAGCTCAAACTTCGAACGCTGAAAATCATATCCAAAAAGGAAACAATTAATAATTTCAATTTTTGTATCGTAGAAGAAGTTTCACTTATTTGAACTCTGGTGTTAGTTTTTTTTGACGTAAATAGAAAGTTATCCGTGATTCATTTTCGATCGCATACATAAATATGCTTCAATGGTACATGTGGTGGTTACGCGCTCTAATCACATCAATTTGATAAGTGGTTTGTGTTGAGCTTGAACTCAAAACAAAAATCAAATGTATACTGGAAATATTGACATTTAATGCCTTTTTGCCATATCGATAAGTTGACGAATTCGATTAAAATTCCTTGAATTCTCATTGAAGTGTTATTGCCATTTTGCTTTCCATTGTTTTATTTTTGCTATGTTCGATCGAAAAAACGATTCCATTTGTCGAAACTGTTGCTGAACTGTTTCACGAAAATCAATTTTAGCTCCAAATTATAGCTTGTCGCAATCAAAGTTTTCACGCCACAATACACACACATATAAAATAGTTGCTGTTATCGCATGTATTTTTTTTTCTTCTTCTGAATAGCTTCTCTCACACGTTAGTAATTGATTTTTAACCCCTGGTTATGAATTTAAATATATAAAAAAAATGACAAAATTTCTGCATATAAAACGCACTCAGCACGTTCGTTCTTTTTTTGTCAATTTTATCATTCTTTGTGTCATTCACGAGTCAATGGTTTTTTACGTTAATTTGTACCGTGAATATACTATATGCATGCATGCGAAGAGAGAACAATCTATTCTATCGTTGAATTAATGCATGCAATAAACTAGCAATAAAAGCGATTCCCTTGTGAAAATAAAATACCTGTGAATAATATTGACTAATAATCGATCATAAAGGAGTTTTTTTGTATTTAAATATATAAACGCAACTAAAACAAGCTCCCTTATTTGACTCAAATCCAAAATCCAATCTCCTATTCTGTGATTTTTTTTCTCAACTTTAATTGCAGCCAACCACAGTTACCTAATACCGAAGATCTTCGCATTATTTAGTCAAAGTGACTGGTAGTTAACTGACAATTGATCAATGTATTCTCAATCAAATTCAATAGATTTTCACAAGGGTCGACGTTCTAAATTGAATAAAAACGATGCTGAAATTTAAATTTTGTCAATTATTATTAGCGAAAAACCGAAGAACTGCGCGTGGAAAATGTATGGAATTTTGTTTAATTTTACGTGTTTATTTGACATCGAAAAATACAAATGATATTTTCCCTTAATTTCGGGTTTTAAATGTGTGTCCGAGCTACCCCCGGTAGCAGTCGAGAAACTTTTCGACTTGCTAGGAATTTTTCACACGAAAGTAAAGAACTTTTTTTACTCTTCAATTTGAAATGGACAGAAAATTCTTCAAATTTGCTTGGAGTTTTCGCGAAAAATTCTTTCGATTTGCTAGAGTTTTTGGTTGGCCCTTAAATGAGCTCCTAGCATCATGGACTGAATATTGCCTGAACCTTTATAAATATAACGAGAACTGAATTGGAGACGAAAATTCTGGCGCTGTCCAGGAGAGATATTTACAATATTAAAGCTGGCGATTATTTTTGTAATCAGTCAGCCCATAAATACAGATGCCATGTGAACCGCTTAGAATAAAAGTAGATAATGGTAGAAAGTTAAAAAAAATCTCAGTCATAAAGTTCTGTGAAAATAATACTCAATCAAGAAAAAATTAAAAATAATAGTAAAAATAATATTCAATCAAGAGAAAAAGTGAAAATAAAAGTCGATCATAAATAATATTTTCATTTTAATCTCACTCATTTGGAAAAATTCGATCATAAAATGAGTAAAAATAATACTCAATCAAGAGAAAAAGTGAAAATAAAAGTCAATCATAAAATGAGTGAAAATAAAAGGCAAACACAATTTATGATCGATTTTTTTTCACTTTTTTTCTTGATTGAGTATTATTTTCATAGCACTTTATGATTGAGATTTTTTTTAACTTTCTACCATTATCTACTTTTATTCTAAGCGGTTCATTTTAACAGTTACCATTTAAGCTATTTTTGTCATCGCATGCAATTGCAATGAAATTTAAAAAAGACCATTTTGTACTTTTTTTTTAATTTGTGCATTTTTTTGTGGTTTATATCTCTCTCTTCTGTATATTCCATATTGGATAGAATCACCTTTTTTTTAAACTGGGTTCAAATATCAAAAACACCATAATCATTTTTGTACACATTTACCATATTTAAATGTATTGAAAATATGAATTCAAAATGGTACAATATTTGAAAGTGAAACAAAAAAGCATACCAAAAAAAATCTGTCCGTAGACATGCTGAGACGCAATCTAGCAACACACAAAAAAAACGAAACTAAAAATCGTGTGGAGTTTTGCTGTGTAGTGCGCTTTATATTGTGGTAATAAAAACGCAAAATTGTATACAAGTTGTCATTTTATGATGGGAACATTTTCGTTTTGCGTGCTCTTTGTTGGACATGCACAACAATAACATAATATGCTGACATGGATTTGATAATTGGTTTTTAATGGAAAATTTTCGCTACATGTGTGCTGTACATGTGCAATATTCGATGTTCATGTATGCAATCATGTGTGTGTGTGTGTGTGCATATCTGTGTGACGGTTTTGCTAATAACATGCAAACGAAGTTGACGTATAAAATATGCACTGAAAAATACATATTATATGAATAGAAACTCAAATGTGCTTATTATTTCGTGCCGATTTGCTTGCACCGTCAGTGCCCGGATAAAGCAAAATATGTGTGCTGTGTTCAACTTGTGTCTCTTTGGATGAGAGGTTATGCTTATGCACCGCAATAGTCAAACTACTCGAAACTATCGCCTGTTCGCCATTTTTCATCAGAGTTTCTTCTCAATTGATCGCTATTGAAAAGCGCAATGTGTCTGTATGCTTGTATATGAGTAAATACACCTGTGTTGTTGTTTTTTCTCGCCTATTTGAACTTTGCCACATAATTCCGGCTCACCCCATTTTCATTTTTGTTTCCTTTTTTTTATAAAAACATTTTTTTATCCCTCTATACTCACTTTTCCGGAAATTTCTCTTTGTTTCATTGCCATATTTTTCCGAGTTTTTCAGTTTATCAAATGAAATTCAATAACATGTTTAACATTGAACGCAACAAACAAGTTGATAGCTTTCATTTGTAAATGAGTGCTTGGCTGAATGAAAATGAATGTTGTTATCAGACATTACACGGAGATATTTTCAGCCAGCTGAATCAACTCAGGGAGCTAACGTCAGGCGCTGAAATGAACTTGAATTGATTTTCACTCACAGAAGACGTCAATTGTAATATTTGCGAACTCTGGTGGTGATTTACTAAATTACCACCATTACAATGTGTGGCATGGTGATTTTTGTATGTATTGTATTTGCTTTGCTGAGCAATATTACTATCGCTCAACGCAGTGTTGGTGGTAATACTGTACAGCGCTGTCACAGCAAAGCAAATACAATACATACAAAAATCACCATGCCGCACATTGTAATGGTGGTAATTTAGTAAATTACTACCAGAGTTCACAAATATTACAATTGACGCCTTCTGTGAGCATAATGTTTGTTTTCACTCCATTGCAGCAGCGCCTGACGTTGGCTTCCTCAGCCGAATCAGCTGCCTGAAAATATGCTCAATATAATGTCTGGTTGTTATGTATACATGCACTGGCCTCAAATATAATATGAAATTGGGTGTTGTTGTTGTTTTTCTCTGTTTCACAATTTTATTTTCACCGCTTGTATATTGGTACTGTTGCGGTTGTTAAAGTTTGTTAACGGATAATTGAAGCATTGTACTTACTGCTTTGTTTGCAACAGTTAATTGAATTTAAATGCACCGATTCGCATTAAAATATCGAAACAAATACAACTTTTGTATGTGCAAGTGTGTTGTACCACAATAAAAATAAAATAAAACGAACTAAGGACGACAAAAAAAAAAACACTGGAGAAGACGAACTTTAATCGTCACATATTTTGAATTAATTTTCATCACTATCCGGTCGATAATTTGTTTTAATTGCAACGAACAATCACAATTGCAATGTATAATTGTTATCGTCGTCTTAGTTGTACACTATACGGGGTTTATTTATGTTCACCTTTTCAGAAATTCGGTGTAAAATGCACTCACACACACAACAATAACAGCATCAGCAGCAAATGAATATCAGATTGGAAAAAGTGTTTCAACGCTTCTCATTTGATTTGTATGAAATCAGTAAATCAGTTTGGGCTCGTAGCGTGCAACCATTTGGTATTGTATATAAATTGTGTACATTTGTAGAAAAATGAAAATGAAAATACGAATTAAAATGCGTTTGAAATGAAAATCAACAAAACGACAGCAACACCGACTCACCCGGCCCCCCTCCCTAAATGAAACTGAGCAAAAAAGGTCCAATTATTGCGAAAACCAATTTATAGTTTTAATGAGATTAAATTCAAAACTTTTACTTCTTTGACAACTTAAGTGCTTGTCGCTGTTTATACTGCACAATTTATATTTGTTTTGCAATATAAATGCTGGCATGTTTGGATGGTGTTGGGTCAACAAGGACACACACATAAAAACACACGCACACACCACCTTTTTACGATGATAAAAGGCATTTTATGTAATTCGTAAAGTGACTGAGTTCCAGGAGCAGAGAAATATTCTGAATGAGCTGCAGTCACATTTAAAATGGCAACACTGCCACACTCTTTTAAGAATGATTCGATGTTGCAACTAGGCGAAGGTGATAGCGAGATGGTGGCGATGGTAATTAAAACTGCTAATAGTTGCAAACACAGAAAGATGAATATAAAATAGAAATAATTTTAACACACACACACATTGTGAAATTTACATGCTGAGAGTCTTAATAGTCTAGACTGCATCAGTGTTTAATCATACGCAACGAAAATGGTTATATGTGTATGTATGGAATATTGCGCTATATGATATTGTGCACTTCAGGGTTCTTGGACGTTCGGTCGTTTCGGTATGTTCGTTGGTTGAATTTCGATATGTCACTCACTTGCAAAAATTTCCAATTAAATGCGTTCAACAAATAAATACTTATTTATACAAACACGTATCAGTGTCGTCAGGCGTTATCTTTACTTCGTTTTACCAAGGGAATTTATTTAATTTTTACTATAATGGACAAATGAGAATCAGTTTACCGGTGACAAAAGCAACAACATTGAAATACAAATTCTTATTTAACAATGCCATAAAGTTTTTCGTTCTCGTTCATTTCATGAGGAAGAGTTTTTTTCCGGAACTTATGCTTCGGACTCAGAACACTGAATTTAATATCATGTATGACAAATTTCTTTAATTAAATGCACACGCAATGGACGAATTTAAGAAGATCACATCCACTCGAAATAGGTGATCATTTCATCATTTTCATTAGTGTTTAGAATATTCCGAAAATTTGAGTTGCCTAAGATAGCACGTGCATATGATATACAACCGTCTTGCAGTCGAATGCATTCGAAATTAAATGAATAGCATAGAAATGTCAAATTTCCAAATAAAACCATGTCTTGCGACAACCAACATAAAAAATGCACGGGGAAATCAACGATGAAATATACCGGCGAAATTAAATTAAAATGGCACAAAATGCATTATTTTACGTGAATTTAATTAGTTTCTTTTTTTTCTTCTAATTTTGGCATTTTATTTCTGAAACAAAAATTTCAGTCAGCACAAATAATTGGATTAGTATTAGCTAATGAATGTTCCGCTCACTTTGGTGCGAAAAGAATACATTTTTAACGGATAGTTTGAAGAAATTGCATTTCTCTCTCTCTCTCTCTCTCTCTCTCTCTCTCTCTCTCTCTCTCTCTCTCTAACAATTGCTCAGAGGGAATGGCGTCGAGAGCTTTAAAACTTATTTTGTTGGCTGCGCTTGGCGCAGTACAATGTCTGCTGTTGCATTAAAAGCATTGAAATGTTTGATTGTAGAAAGTAAATGTCATCAAAACTTTGTCGCTATTTGTTGCTGCAATGGTCTTGACTTTCTTTTGTTAAATGAATTATTTCCATTAGGTAAAATGAAATGACGGCAAATTCCCTTTGCCGTTAAAATGCTCCAAAACGAGAGAGAATGAGGGAGAATATGAGAAAGAGAGCGTGCTAAACGGTCGCGGATACTCGTTTGTGTAATGTTCATTTTAAGTAAAATCGATACACCTTTGACGATTGAGAAATAAAAGTTTTCGTGTGCATGATAAGGTTTTTTCTTTGGGCGATGTGTACGATGAAAGGGCAAACGATGTCATACTACTATTATTCAAATGGACGAATATCACATGAAACTTATATGGTCGAAATGTGCTGGCTAAGGGAAAAAAATTAGTTGTTTAAAGAATGAAAATAAATCAAAAACATCCAAACGAATCGAATGAGTCGATGCTGTGAGGCGAACAAATGATGGAAAAGCATAAACAAAAATTGGACGGGGAAAAAAATGTTTTATTACATCCGTTGCGATACTTGCTGCATACACAATTCCACTATTTATAAAGGCATTGACGAATAGCTAGTTGTACGATTTGAATTACCGATTGTTTCTCTCTCTCTCTCTGAAGTTCGTTCGCATTGGAGCTTATTTTCTTCCATCATCTGGACAAATATTTATACGTTTCAACATATCGTCGTGAATCTTTTGAGACGACAAAAAAAAAGAGAGATGCAGAAGAGCTGCATAAACACAATGGCCACTACACATCAACAATGGCTGCAATGGGCAAAATCAGACGGTTGGCTGTAAGAAGCATCAAGAATATAGCATTTCTAATAATAATAAAACGTAATTCACATTCACGTATATAAAATTTCAACAATAAAAAAGGACGAGTTGGAATTTGCCTCAGCGTTGCTCTATTTTCCGATGTAAACCATGGGGTGGTAAACCGAATTCCAGTTCTTCAAAGTGGATGCGTTCAATGAAATATCGGTTAAAAGAGTTAAATACAAATATAGAAATTAAAATAATTGAATTTTTGTCACCAATCTAAAAAAAAAATTGTGCAACTGAATTTGGATATTTGCCAACACAATATGGTTTGAAACAATATATTTCGACGAGAGAAAGTTAGTCTCAACGAAAGCACGTTGAAAATAGTAAACACATATACATACTCACACCCGTCCAAATTCATTCACTTCTTTTTCCTCGGTTCGATTTCGATGTCATACAAGATATAAAACGGTACAATGAACTGTGAAATAATAAAATAGGAAATGCACAAATTATAGCATCAATACCATTTGACCATAACAACATGATGGAATTCTTTCGAATTCATTCATCGTAATAAATTCAAACGAAATAAATTAATGACAAAATGAAAGAGATGAATGATTGTGAACTAATGTTATGTTAATGTCCATTTAAAACGTGTAGATGTACTTCATACAGAAATTTATATATGAGCTTGTAACACAGAATCAAGATTTATGAATATCAAAAGCAATGCATCATTTTTTGAAGAAGAAAAAAGTAAAGTTATCAGAATGTATTGTGTAAGGTAAATGTTGCATCGGTTTATGGGACGGCAACCAGAGAGATCTGGCATTTAATGGAAACGCTTGAATACCGCAGCAATAATAATACCTTACGGTTTAGGCGACCCTTTGTCTGTATAGCAATTATTCGCATCGAAGGTTTGGATATGGAAAACGTCCATTTTTTGGAAAGATAATTTGAAACATTCTGAATTCGGCAGTGTACATGCAAAACGGTTTATCTTGAAAATATGTTTGAATTTCTTATTGAGAATACGAAAAATATAACTCTGCGTCTCTTTTGAATAGTGAACATCATCATGTTGATGTTTTGGTTTAAAAATAGTCCAGTAACAGAAATGATCATTAACGAAAATAAAATTCACCAAACATCACTCAAAATGGATAGCAAATTGAAGTAAAACTTAAACATTTTGAAAACTTTATATCATTCGATGTCAGACATTGAGCAATTGAGTGCAATGCATTATTTGAATACAAAATAACTAAATTGAGCCCATTCATAATTCTCAATGCATTGCGTAAATTTCACACAAAATGCAAAATAATGGACGCTGTGTTTAAAATTAAATATGTCAATTTGTTTGAGTGCAATGTCTTATGCACATCCAGTGTCAAAGTGACAAATTGAAACTGTAAATGAATTAATATTGTTTCGCGTGGATGATCTTTAACGCCTTTTCACTCAGAGTGTAACTTCAAAAGAACATCGCACATATATATTTCCGATATTTTCGAACGCGTACGAGTAGCGAAAATAACCAACTAACATGGAAAAAATGCGTAACATCGTTAGATTTGGAGATTCGAGAAATCTTTATTTCCATTCTAAGGACATTACGCCCATCGTACATTATTTCGCTTGAATGCTTTATATGTGAAGATACACCATGTGAATAAGTGGTATATTTGGCAGCAACAACACCAACTACAGACTGTGTCCGGTGTGTGTATTTTATGACGCAGAAAGTGAATTCAAATGTGCGACTAAATCATGAATATTAATTTGTATTAATGAATACTTCACGCAGTTTTATTCATCAAAACATGAACATTTCGTGTTTTTTGTCGCCATTAATATTGCTAAGGGTGGATAAATAAAACCAAATTCACCTATTTTACTTACACATGTTCAAAGCTAGCTATTATTTCCATTTATTTTAATGCTGATTCAGTGGCATATATATAAAAATACGCCAAACTTTCATGGTTAAAGTGTCTCATTCCATGCATATGCGAAAACGAATAGCAAGGCATTGTAAAAAAAAAAATTCTGAAATGACTCATTCGTGGATATTTTTGTGTCATTATTTGAGATTAAAATGGAAAGTTCGGTTTTTCTTGCTCCATATTGAAATCAATGCGAGTCATCCAACAAGAGATCCTTTTTGTGTTATGACATATTTATTTTGGTATATATTCAAAATAATCACGTCCAAATTCAATTTTTCGTTACACTTTAACACGTACGTCCACAAATACAATGCAACGGTCCGAATTTGAATAAAAATACTTTTCTGGATCAGTCGGTTTCCATAGATGATTTTCATATGGTCAGTGGTAGACAGGTTTGAAAATGTAAGAAAAAAACACATAAATAGACGGAGAGAGAGACGCTTTTAAGCTGTTTGTAGAATACACGCAACAAGATCCTTTTTTTACCTTTGTTATGTGTTTCTCTTTCGCGCTCGTATTCTGTAGTATAACTATGGGTTTTACATTCATTTTGCATAGATTTATTTGCGTTTTGAGTTTTTATACTTGTTTGTTGATCATAAATTGTTTTTGTTTCATTTTCAAGTAATGTGTGTGTGTGTGTGTGTGTGTGTGTGTGTGTGTGTGAGAATGTGATTTGTACATTTGCGTGTGTGTGTGTTTGTACCGCAAAAGTTAAACTTATTCAAAGCTCTCTCTCTCATCAGTATGTTTGTTTCTTACTTATTCTTTTTTATATGATTTGTCTAAACAACAAAAAAGCACCGAACGGAGGGAGGGGTAAAACATAAGTTGAAATCTGTTTCGCTTTGAAAGTAATATTTCATAAAATTCGATTTATACCATTCTCGTGTGTTTTTCTTCTCTTTCTCTTTTTTTCTCTACAGAACTCGACACACACACGACGCTTGTGCGATTCACATGTGGAATTTCATACAATTGACTTTTGACACGAACTCACTGCTTTTCTTTTCCGCTTGTCGACTCACCATTCTGAACCATTTTTGTTAAATCGCCGTTAGGTAAAACTCCTGAATGGGATTACACACACTGATATACACGATTTGAATGTTAAATCTAGACATGAAAAAAAAATGCCGAATAGAATTCATATGTAGAAAAGAACGATGAAACAGGACGATTTCCGTTCTTTTTTTCTCCGGTTCTCGGGTTTCATCCATTGAGCCGATAGAGAGAAGAAACTACGAATTGTTTAAATTCATGTTTTGAAATTGGATTTTATACAACCGATTTCACAACATACATATATATCGAATAATTTCGGCGGCTGAGAAACCGCGCACTGCATTAAATGATTGATGAATGATGACATTTGTAAACAAATCAACCGCCGCTAATAAGTGACTGCTAATAACAAACCGATATTTATGATAAGACAACTATGATAAGATTGTGTATGTGTGGAATTTTCATTAGTACAAAAGTCATGAATTCGCCGCCACAACAAGAACAATTAAGAAACATTCAAATGAATTTAAAGTATGTTTGTTATGTGCACGATATGTACGTGTTTTGTTTCTTTGTTTTCGTCCGTTTTTTTTTTTGGTTTGAAGTTTCAACATTTTGCATAAAAAGTTAACGAAATATGTTTTATTATCGTAACCGTAAGACATCCATCATTGACATGGCGGTGTATAGCTTGTACATTTGGCGTTGAAGTGTTGATGTTTGTATGTATTATACAAATGTGTTCGGCAAATATGTGAAATCACAGACAAGCATAATAACAACTTACAATCGCGCATAGATTAAAGCACGATAGCAAGTGGAGAAAATATTAGGTAAACCGTGTTCAAATAATTAGAAAATAAAAACATGCTGTTTAAATTTATTGTTTGATTTCAACCATAAATCCGATAATATTTATGTTGATATATTAGTGGCTCTTTTTACTGTTTACCACCAATAATTTTCGCTTCATCTTGATTTTTATTATCTGGAAACTGGTAATTAAATCCTTTTCTCCATTTTTCACCAGCCGAATTTTATTCATTATCAGCTGCCTTTATTTCATTCAACATTAGCTAAACAAATAAATTTATGATTGCAATTTCGAGAGCTCCGATTTAAATAGTGAATTAAATAAATTGGTATCCGAAAAAAGAAAATTTGGCCTCAAAGAAAATATTTCACGTCATATTCTTTTTCCCGGCTGTGTCCGGTTTCTTTATATAAATTCGACCGAAATAGATGTCCTATTTTGTGAATAATTTATAACAACTTTCATTTTGTAATATCTTTAAAAAGATAAGTTAGAAGTTTTTTGCATAATTTAACTTAGGCTGTAATCATAACAGAATGCAGAAAGAATCATCTTTTCACTCATACAAATCAAAGTCGAACAACTGTTGTGAACAATTTCGAATGAAAAACCGTATCCTCTTGGAAATGGATGTGAAGAAGAAGGCATGTACCAACTTCCGTGGTGCTTCTAATCAATTTAATGAAGAATTCTCAATTGCATGTTTTCGGGGGTAAAATGTCAGAAGAAGAAAAAAAAAACGCAAACTTTTCATAGCGAACCAATAATAAAGAAAAAAAGACGAAGAAAAAGAAGTAAATGTATCCCAAACACATTGCCTACATTAATAGACTCCGTATATTAAACGGTACCGAAGACCTCTTACATGCTCTACATGCTGCAGAAATAATAATAATAAAAAGATATACACATTTCGAATTTTCGATTCGGAATTTTCAGCATGTATAAAACGCTCACACAGGATTTCCATAGTATTTACATAAAACTTCAATAACTCAGTATAACCAATTTCATGACATGCAAGCCAGAATGAAACATCGAATATGAAGAAACACTCACTGAATATGTATCGTGCCTTTTGTATGTGTGTGTGTGTGTGTGTGAGAGTGTATGGCAAAAAAGACCAAAAAACATGTAAAGAATTGCTCGGAGAGACAAAGAAGCTACCACACACGAAACGAAAATAGTCGGAATAAATCTGTTTTTCGAACAATCTTTTTCCGTATCGCATATAATAACCTTTCCGCATGTTCGAATAATAAGTAGATTCGATATTAAAAACATTACTACTCTGTATTGCACCACTGTTTCCTTATTTCCATCTTTCTTTGGCTTCTGGTTTGGCGTTTCGTATATTCCATTGTTTTTTCTTCCGCCGTCTCCGTCAGTTCTTATTGTTGTTTAAGTATTTTTTTTTTCTTTTCAAATATTTATCATCATCACTTCACAAAACATACGAATTACTTCCGAACATTTCAAGAATGTGTGCTGCGTGTGTATCTGTTGTGGTAAATTCCAAAAAGTAGAGTGCATTTTGGCTTCGAATATGCGGCGATGGGAAATACCCCAGTCGTTTTCATTTTTCTAATTAACAATATCAGAAAGTTCAATTTGTCACATAAAAAGAAAGACTCGTCGTATCGATATAGATCCAATCATTAGGTTTAAATGTGATTTTAATTGTGCGGTTCTTTGATACGAAAACTTCGATTATTATTATCGTAATTATTATTGCCGATACAGGCATATCGATGTTCAACACATTGAACATAGTTTAAACATTTAAATGGTTTCAGAAACCAAAGAATTTGTTTAATCCGTTAAAGTAAGTTTTTGATCACATCGACCATAGTAAAAGTAATGATGATCGGAATTGTTGTACGTCTTTCGTTTTTCGATTTTTCATTGTTATAAAATATCATCTCATTTGAACTTTTCCGTCGATAAGCCAAACACGTTATTTGCCGCACCGATTTTCCGAAATTGGAATCGACGAGAGAGAGAGAGAGTATGCATGCATAAGCATGCACATCCATTGGATGAACCGCATACCATATAACAGAGACGCTGTACTATATGTCTGTGTTATTAAGTTATTCTCAATTTGCCTGGCTGCTAGCAACTTATTGAATTTGTTATTACCGTTATTGCTTGCTGCTTCGATTAAATGAAACTTTCATCGAACGATAGAATCGAAGAGAGTCTCTCGTTCTCTTTTTCCCATCGTTTCACCCATTCGTCGCTTCATCTTTTGTTTGTTGGGTTGCCTGTGAAATGCCGATACTGATGTTGATACGCTTTTGCAAGCATATTTATACGTCTTTATTGTGTGTACTATGTGTGAGTATGCCAAATGCCAAAGTTGCCATATTGATTTTAAAAACTGCATCAATATGCATTGTGATGTGCACAATGTTATTGTTACTCTTCCATTTTAACTTGGCTGAATGGTTTTTGTCTTTGCCAAGCAAAAATCAACTCGCAAAACTCGTAGATTGTATTACATACATACAGACACAATCATAATATTCATGATATCCATATAAAAACGAGTTCAATAATGTGATGCAACACCATCATTTTCTCGGCTCATAGTATAATATATATATGTATTTTTATTTTTCGTTTGGTTTTACTATAGTTTTCACTAGACAATTTAGAAAAAAGGTATTTTTGTACATTTTTTTCTCTTCTTTCGGTACATTATCAACAAACGATGAAAAGTCGTTGGTTGAACTTTGTAAAACAGAAAAAAGGGCCGAAAATGAAAAGCAGCACAGAAATGAACCCAACAACAAGTAAAAAAAATGAATAGTTTTTTTTGTGCATGCATACACTTCAAATAGTAGTCGTTGTAACTTTTGAAGCAAAGTCCTAAATAGCAAAGTATTACTGAAAAACTGAACGAAGAAAAATGGCAAGAGAAGAAAAACAATTTGGATCAATTTTGAGCTGCATTCTTTTTTTAGTGTGTTATATTTTCCGATCATCGTAACGTGCACCCATAGACATCAAATGCCATATAATGGAGTGTATACAATGACCGTGTGTCGATGCTGAATACGCCATATATTCTTTTTCTCTCTCTCTCTCTCTCTAACCCTATCTCCAATTTTACGATATCAACGTTTTACAAGGCAATATATTTGTAATATTTCTTCTTCGACTCATTTAATTTTGTCCATTAAATTGAACACAACGTATTAAGAACAGCACACGAAAATATATACCTGCGAATATGTGACATATTGACGGAATTTTAATGCAGCAGAAAGAAATTCACCGGAAGACACAAAGAGACAGAAAGAGCGGAGTACACATACGATATGGAAACAAACGACGAGGACGATCGAGCTAGAAATAAAGAGAGACCTTAATTTTTTTTCTACATTTTGAGTTTACAGTGTTTTTTTTTATTCGAATCGTTTTGGCTTTGGATATACTACGGTAGCTTTTTGAAATAATGTACGTTTGCACTTCTTTTGATGCAACAAATATGATGAAGTTTGTGTTTTATCTCGATACAGTTTCGTTTCGATCTTTTAAGCTCTTATTTGTTTTCAATTCACCTGAATGGCTCTGTATCTGGCTTCTTTTCTCTTTTATTCTTTTTTCTCATGTACAAACTCAACTTGTATTAATTCGTTTGGCCCATTTTTACGACGTACTATTGCAGGCAATGCCATGGCGCACGGGATGTTTGGATTAACGGTTATTGTGGCTGTGTTTGAGAAGTATATATATGTTTTGACATAAAAATCGGCTTCAGCGAACGAAATAACTGATGCCTAAATGATGAACACAAAGAAAATGGAATCAAAATCGAATGTGGGCTATAAGTGCTTTTCGACTTTTGGGGCCGTTTATACATCGTGTGATTTGAGCTGTTCGGTCGTCAACAGATTGTCAAATGAAAGCCCAAAACTCAATTGACTGAGCTGGATTTATTGAAAACAATCACGCATTGTTTTCTTATTCGTATTGAACTTTTTTTTTCTTCATTTTTGTACAAAATGCGGCCGAGAAAATATTTCGAGCCAGGCATTTCTTTTTTTTCACCTTATTGTGGGCGAACATTTATTCTTTTAAACAAAACGCATTTTCATCACTCATGTAAGTCGTTACTCTGCTACCTTTAACAGAATCAAATCCGTTTGATTTACAAAATGTTATTTTACGAAATACCAAAAAATCTCATGCCATCGGAAACATGCTCGACTGAGAAAAAAAAACAGGAGAAAAAAAGTACAAATCCAAACGATCGTATACAATGGCATAAGAGTGCGGGCGGTGTCTAGACTCGGAGAATGTTTATCACTCGACTTGGACGCTAATAAACTTCGCTAACACACATCGAGTAATTTTTCATCAGGCACTGGCTTCACCATAGAAATAATCTATTTAAATATTTTTATCCACGTTATACTTACAGTGTCGGTGCGATATTTGACGTGCCATGCGTTTCTTTGACGCATGCACATAAAATGCGCAGCTAGCCAATGTGTCCAGAGCATTTCGTATAACCAAGCCAATTTCCGTTTTTTCATATTGTATTCATTGATTTGTTTTGCCTTACGTTCGCTCAGTTGCCAGTGTATTCAATCAATCTTCAGCAATCACCATCACTTAAGCAGTTGGCACGCACAACATATTACCTACCATATTACACATTCACTTTTCAGTCAATGAAAATTCGGTGCTCAACGACAACAAACCAAACTCTACCACCATCACCAGATTGAATCTGGTTTAGCGTTGAGCTTTTAAACAACTGCTCTTCTTCGACAAAAACCAAAGTAATCGTTGCAATGTTCGCATTCTTGGGTGTCAAGTCAAAAACCAAGACGGTAGAGAGAAAAACAGATAGAGAGAGAGAGATAAAGAGAGTAAAATAGCGATAAGTCGAACACAGCATATTGGCAAATTGTTGATCGATCCGAAGTCATCAATGTCATTGCTGGATTGTGGCAAGTATCTTATAAACTTTGCTGATGCTTTTTTTTATTCCACGAATCGTCTTGGATTTTATGGTAAAAATCGGTGCTGTCAATACATTAAATCGTATTGTGAAGCCAATAAATCGTCTGCAGGCTTTCGCTTTCAATTCATAATGAAAATGCAAAAAAAAAAATCGAGAAAAAAATCAAAACGGTTCGATAACTTTTTTTTCGTTCGACAACACGGTATCCTTGAAATTTTACACCATGAATTTTACATTCATGCCTGATTGTTTTTTCAGCTTGAAACATTTTTAAGAATAATTTTTGATTCGTGAGATTTGTGGAAAAAGAAAAAGACATTTTCATCAAAAATTGTAGACATAACATACTTCAATATTTATTATCGACCTGCACTCTGACTGACTTCAGCTTCGTAAATCACAGTAATTTTGTAACATAAAAGATGTATCATCATACTGAGATAGTTTGGGTACATTTGAAAGCTTTCTTAATTTACTGCGATTTGATTAGTGGCCTATGAATTCTAAGAGGACGCCCCAAATATTACATTATTTACATTGCATTTGGTGTTCGTAAGATGTTCACTTCAAGTAATTCCGGAGAACTGAGTCTGAAGTTCAGTTCCAAAATAAATTACGACTCATGTTTGTTCACTAATATCAAACTTTGAATGTAGACTAACCTAGCGAACCGCTTTGACTTTTGTTTTCTCAGTAATAAAGTTTTTTGTTCTTGCTTGGCAAAAAGCTTTCTGATTTGTGCACTGTTTGATTTTGTCTATAATTGCTGAACATTGATAATGGTGTCAAAAACATCATGAAAGCAAACTAAATGCTAACACATGATACCCGTGGTGTTAACCAATTAATGAGATATTTTGTTCAATAACAAGAGACTTGTCCATTTTACTATAATTCGGTCACTTTTACCCTAACTCATGTTGAATTTGATTAATAACACACACATAACAACAAAATCAACGAGTAATGGAAATTATTGGGGAACAGTCGAACCTAGATTTTATTTACCACTTTCAGCAGTTTTCAATTTTTTACTGAGATGCTTTTTGTTTCTTTTCAAACTCAACATCAAATTTGAAGTAAAAGCAAGTAACAAACTTAATGCTGAATCAATTCAATATGAAGTTTCTTTTTATACCAACTTTTTTTGAGGTGGGGAAGCAAAATGCGCATCATATTTGATATTTAATTCTGAGTGGGATCTCTTTCATTGAATTTCTTTTATGAAAGAATGAAATTCGTCGAAAAATTCTATTTTTAGATGAAAAAAGAGCGTTTGTTGCAAATAATGCTAAGAGTTTTAAAAAGCATGGATTGAGAATTGAATCCATTTACGCTTAGCATGAAGGATAATAAATAAAAGAAAAAATTTCATTGTTAACTAAGTCCGAACTAAAAATAAATTTCCAGAAAAAACTCTCTCAAAATAGCAATAATAATCATTATTCTCTTTATATAAAGAGAAGTTTTAAAAGATTATCAATAATATGTGCTACAGTGAATTTATTTGAATTTAAGAATGATAGCAGCAAGCATAACTGGTATTACCCAGTAACCTTAAAAGTATACAATACTCAGCCGTCTAACGTATTAACAAATGAATTGCACATACAAAAGAGATGGTGGCGACAGTGGTGATGGGATTTTTAAATCTATTTGAACGACGCCACGTTACTATACTTGTTCATTATAACGTACATGTAACAGAAGAAACACACAGTCCATATCCACGCTAGTGGACATAAATGATTTGAAGAATACTCGCAACCGTCAATGTGAACTAGATTGAATATGCAAACATACAATGAAAATGACTTACAAAGTGTGTTTCAAAATACTATCACTGATGTGTACACCATTCTGACTCAAAATTTGGACAGTAAAAATACGTGTTATTGTTATTGTTGTTGTCGTTTCATTGCTGCGAAAAAAATCTCACATCAATTTATTGAAGTTCGCTATCCATGTGCTTTGACTATAGCTGATAATGAAAATGACTAGACAACCTCCTTCTGTTCTCGTTTTCAGAAATTCCCATAAGCGAGTTTCTTCAAGTACTTTCCATTTTAAACTATCCACAAATACATTATTTAGATATCGTTTATATAAAAAAGTTTTTGTATTAATTTTCATTGACAAAATTTTCATTCTTGATTTAATCGTTTGATTAATCACTTGAGAATTTGAACGAAAAAAAAAATCAAAGCAGAAAAGGGTTAACAACAAGAGAGTTTCAAAGAGTTTGAATAATCACAATTTCCAAAAATTAGTACAAAGATATTGAAAATTGATGGCAACATGATATGCACAGTGTGAGCAAGGGATGTCACTTGCAGTCGGGGACTTGCCGATTAGAAAACTTCTACTTGGAAATCCCAATGCTTCGTTTTAACGGTAATTTCATCCTTTATTTGTACAAACAGAGACGAACACAAGATATGGAGAATGGATGGAATTGGAAAAAGCAACCAAGGAGACTGAAGGGAATTAAAGTAAAGAACTTTTTGAATACTATCGAATAACATTGCAAATTTTCCAAAGATGTACAAAAAAGAGAAAGTTATTGACTAGTCGGAAAAAATGGTTTCTTTTCTTTCATCCATTATGTAGTTTTTGGTTTCGAATTTTTTTTAGTTTCGATTTGTGTTTGTCTCCAAACGAATACCAAGTTTCTATATCTATTTTGCCCATTTTTTTCACGATTGCTAATGCAATAGGATAAACATAAGCGAATGTACAAATGAATGCACATACGAAAAATCCCGGCCGGCCAAATAAGAGTATTGCAAAAGATTCAAACGATCAAAGGTACGGAGCAAAAGTTTGTTTGTTTTTTTTCTCTCTCGTTTCTACTGTTACCCTCCCCCGTTTTTTTTTTGCCATTTGAATCATTCTAATGATGACTTCTGTTTGGTCGGGAACTACGTTTCAGAATATTACTGCATTTTACTGGCAAATGTAATGTCTAAACAGGTTGAAAACGATAAGAAAATGTGCTAAATGGCCATGTATACAAATCGTCCAGCATAACTAAAATGCATGAAAACTATTTTAATTTTTTTCTTTCTATTTCATTTTGCCGACTTCTTTTTATTTCCTTACATTCTCTCTCTCTCGCTCTCCCTCTCATCACGTCGTCAGACGGTGAGCCCATTTTTTTTCCAACAACTGGTCATTTTTTTCACTTTTGAATGAAATCACCAAAAAGCCATTTTCTTTGAGAAGAAAAGTTTTTTTACGCTTGAAAACATTAAAAGCGTTTCTGAGGGTTTGCTACACCTGCATACCAACTTGCACATATACACTTTCATAAAAAGAAAACAAATTCTCGTCCGATATTCTTCAATGTTGATGCTACATTTTTTTGTCCGTTCTTTCTGATTGCAATTGCACTCTTTCTCGCTCTATATCTCCTCTTTCTTGCCATCTATCTCCCTTATAGCGTGACGAGTTTGTTCGTTTTAAAAAGTTTCTTTCCAAATGTAGTGTATAGTAAGTTGATTCATTCACTTAATGTATATCCATTTGCGTTTTAACTTTTTATTTATGTGAATTTGGCGCATTTTCACCGTACAGTTTCCATAATTAATATTCAAATGTGTTCGAACGAACGCAAACACGCATTTCCAATCTGTTGATAGATTCAATCAGTTGTTGTGTGTATGTGCTGTTGACGCGTGAGAAAATTGCTGTTCAGTGAACACCATGAGATATCTGTATTTCGATGCTAAAATATAATATAAGAATGTAACATTTAATAAGATAGCAACTAGAATATGGATGAAACTTCTTCGAACTGTAAAACAATCGATCACATTTTATATTGTCTGTACAAAATGCTACGTTAATCACATATCGTTTGTTTTTATTACAATATATTAAATAATAATCTATATTTTTAATCAAATATTTGCTTTTCAAAATTGAGAGAAAAAGAACGTGTTCTTGAAGGGGATTGACAGAAACATTTATTGAATTCATTTCATCACGAATTAAAATGTAGGGCAAGCTGATTTAATTTAAATAGGATAGGTGTTTGTGTTTGAATTATCCATTCCAGAGAAATATTTGAGCGACATTTTGGTATATAAAATGGGGATTGTAACGTCAGCCGCATACTTTGGCATCTAAATTCGAACAATTTGAAATATTTTTCGAAATAAGACGATAAATTTATTTCGATTTTGTGAAATTCAATGAAATTGGGACGACATACCAGGTGTTCGATTACCGATTAATTTTATTTTTATCATTTTTGAGGATATATACAAAAATGTAGAAATTAATGTGAGAAGGAACGCTCTGAGGAAGTGGAACAACGATGAGCAAAATATCAAAAGTAAAAAAAATTAATATTATGTAAAAGAGTTCGTTTACCCCTTGAGAATTACTCGAGACTTGCACACATACGCTAAAATCCACCATGCATTAACATCGCAATTGTTACAACAAACAAAAACAGTTGTGTGTTAATATTTCGTCGAATATGATATAACTATATAATATACAAACACATCTCTTCGTGTTCGATTTGTTTCATATGTATATAAATTGAAGCGTTTTAATTCGATGAAGATTAACACAATTTACTTTTTCGTTAAACACAAAGCCGTTTCATTCATGATGATTTCGGAGCGTATCGACAAAATTGTAGTTAATTGTTCATAATTTCGAAACCAAGTCGCCTCCATCATGCATACTCTGAGCATACTATGCATAATACTTATGGTTTGTAGCTGTCAATTTGATAGAGTTTTTGTTATCTACTCATTCTCCAAATTTTTATTTTGACTATAGCTTCAAAACTTATTGCAATTGGCCCTGGGAATTCCGGTATGTTTACAAATTGGTGATGTTCGTACCGTTTTATTTGAAGTGCCAACCGAGGGACAAACCTTAAAAATTATAATACCGCAACAATATAGTGGGTTACCGTTGAAAGCAGAACCATTTGATCCAACTTCGAAAAAAACAAGCACGAATCCAGACATGTGGCCATGCATTCTAACAGGACATAATGATGCGAAACCAATTGAGTCTAAATAAAATTGATGATTTAGACGAAAAGAGTAAAATCTGTTTAGTGAATGATTTGGAAGCGTAAGACAAATAAATAAAATAACAGTTTTCACCGAATAATATATTGAATGTTTTATATATGCATAACAAAACCCGTCACACATAAATAGTATCGAAAGCGCAAAAACTATAAAGAGTCGTTCATTTAAAGTTCTTAAAGCCGTTTCTATTTTTCGCGATAGCTTTGTACATGTTCGTCGATATGTCCTCATTGTTAAATTCCTCAATATCTCCCTGGATTTCTTTCTCCACGTAAACAATGCAACCAGAAAGGCAGTAGTGAAAAGTAAGACATTCAAAGCTATTTGAAGATTTTTTTGTTGTTCTTTAAATCCACTTAACAACTTCATGTAACATTGTCTAGCAAAATCTGCGCAAATATTACGAAGTATACGTGTTTCACTGAAATCAAGAACAACATGTAGAACGGTATGAAGAATAATAGAGAGGGGGAGAGAGAGAGAGGAAGGGCGAATGGAAGCGATATAGAGAAAGAAATCGTTATGAGCTCCTCAGTCAACTAATCACACTAACGAATATGTACAAAAATACACGAAAAAAAAATATGAAGTTCGAAGCCAATACACAATCTTTTCCAAAAGTTTTGCAACACGCGCGTCCGTTGACAACGATGAGATGTGTGAAATTCTGAACTCTGAAGTAACATTAAAAACTTATGCATACTTTTAAATGTTGATGCGCATCGTTTTTGAGAATACAATATACGAAACGCTGTGTGTGTCAAAAAGCTGAGTATTTTTTCTCTCTCCCATTTTGTTTGTATAACGTTGTTCGAAACAAAAATGAGATCGTCGATAAAGTTCGGTTGGAAAAGGCACACACCAACGACGAAGATGAAGCACAGCTATTTCATGAATTTTTGCTTATTTGCTTGTCTGAACGTAATGCTGGAAAAAGAGCACATTTTTCTGATGCCGTATGTATCCGACTAGTTTTTGGCAAGAAATACACACACACACACAACAACAACAATGCAACCGGCAAACACATTAAAATGTTTGTCTCAAGTGCTTTCTTGACTGGCATTCTTCAGTGTGTACTATAATCATTGTATCACACAACCACTTTTCAAAAATGAGAGTCGGGATGGTATGCAAAGGTGCTTTTCTATTTTGTATATTTGTATGTGTGCTCACGCGAGGATGGTAATGTCGATGCTGTTGAATAGCATGCATCCAAATAATGGTTTTGTATATGTATTGATATGCGCAAAATATTTGTTGATGAAATTCTAACGTCAATTGCGGTACATTTATGAGCATATATTCTTTTTTTTTCTCTCTCTCTCTCACACATTTATTGACATGCATTTTTCCACTTTGACACCGATATTATATAAACTCGTCATTTTTCTGTTGGATAAAAGAACGCACAAAACACGCTCAATTTCAATAATATAAAATGGTAGTTATGCTGTAGATGCCACGCAATGTTCAAGTACTCTCGTCTTGGTGGAAAAAAATTCCATTTAAATTTAATAATTTTCACTTATATCCGCCAGTTTATGGTCACAGTGTGCATCTTTTTTTTACTTGTCTCGCTCGTTTCCTTTATACTCAAGTGCCTCATCGCGCACCGATCGTAAACTCATTTCGTTATTCATATTCTATGTAATAAGTGTTTGCATTTGGTGGAAAACCACAGCATCGATTCCCTAGCCATACGTCAACGTTGACTGACTTGCAGCACATTGCAAAAAGCGCAACGATTCAGCACATTAATTTTTGTGTAGGTTAGACAAACATTTACATGGAATATGTCTGGTAAATATCATGTTACCTGACTCAATTGAATCGTATGCCGTATTGAACTAATCGGTTAATTGTCAGTTTATATTGAATTAAAAACCAAATGTTTTTTTTCTCTCTCTCCTCTTTCAATTCATTTTATGCCATTCAAGTGATTGCCGTTCTGAATAATGTCGATCAAACTAAACATTGATACATCCAAGATATGTGCATGCGATTTCATTCAACGGTGGAGAGGGAGAGACAGAGAGTAAGAGAAATAGTGATACACGACAGTTCTAATATTATATTTTTGTTATCATGAAATGCCGTTCCCTATAGTTTCAGGTAATTCCATAAATAATGAATTCTTCCGTTATTCCCATAGGATGTGTATTGCTTTCAATTTGAAAACATCGGAAACAACAATCTATAGCTACGGCAACATACGAACAGCAGTCGCATCACCATTTTAAAAATGTGAACACACTTCGCATAAGCGTATAGGAGAAAGCGGAAAAAAAAATTCAAGAAGAAATTGATGCGATGGCGGTAACAGCAATTGAAATCATAAGGAAAAATATAAACGTGAATAAAAGGGACACGAGAAAGAAAAAAAAATGTAATACACATCCTATGGTGAAAATGTTGTCAGAAGAAAAATAAATAAAATGAACGAATGAAAGCAAATGAGAAGAGCGAAAAAAAATCATAATAACGACCAGTACAAGTATCATATTAGAGGAGTGTCGGCACGAATGCAGAGCGAATGTGTAACACGAAAAATTACGAAACAACAATAACAATTTGAAATTGTATCCGATATATTTTGACACACCATTTGAACAGCGGGCGAAAAAAAAAATTGTCGAAAATGCTTGAAATCGACAGACAACACACATGTATGCTTTTGTAAGCGACGGAATGCAAAACAAGAACCTAGAGACAGTGCAAATAGAAAGTGAGCGAACGAAAAAAAAAACAAGAAATGAATAGCGGCAGCCAACATTTATTTAAACTGTACTTGAAAACACCATTTTCGATCGGCATATCGTATTGAATCGCATCGTACACAATGGGGATTAGTTTTCTTCTATTATTTTCTTGGCGAGTGTGTATATATATGTGTGTCGGGTTCCAGTTTACAAGAAGATTCAATTGCTTGCACACAAAATAGATGTTCAACAACATGTTATTCCCGATGAAACGAGAGAAAAAACATGAACATCAGCAGAAGCAGCCGAAACAACAACACACTAGCAACAATAGAAGCACCGATGGTGCCACCAAACGCGCTTTTGATGCCATGTTTCATTGGTCTGTCTGCAGTTTTCGCGCTCTTAGCATATGCATAGATTACTTTTCAAATATGTATTAACACTGTTTTCACATTTTCGCCAAGTTTGTCGCATTTTCGAACGCTTTGCTCTCTCTCTTGCCGAACCAAACAAAACTGCTAGCTTTTAACTGCCAACTGTTTGTTGGTATTTAGCGTAATTTCAACGTTTTGTACCAAAGTTGAATGTAAATTGCCGTTGTTTTCGGCAACAACAGCTCTCTCTCTCTCTCTCTCTCTCTTTCTATCACAGCTCTCGCACGTTCTTTCTCTCAATTGGATCGCGAAAATATTACAGAGTGTGTATTTGAGCTTTTGGTTTGACTGTCGTCAATTCGCCAGTTCGTTCTGCCCAAATCCCATACGATAAATCGATCGACACTGACAAAGAGTGCAGTGCTCGCGACATTCTTAGCCTCAATATAGTAAACTACATACCGGTTTTGTCTGATAAACAAACAAAACCAAAAACTGATGCAATATGAAACTAGAATTTTATGTGTTTCATTTATTATTTCGATTTTTATTTTCATTGCGAATTTCCATTTATTTTACCGAGTGTTGCAACTCATCGTTGTTGAACCCAGAGAAATTTTCAAATTTTATTGTACTATCGTCACTGGAGTGTGTGTTGTCGCTCACTTTCTTTCTTTGAAACACACATTAGCATAAACATAGCGATTTTCAAACCAAACTATCCAATGTGCCAATGTGCAAAATATGGGATGTATATTCGAATGTCGGCACATGTGAAAGTCGAAAATGTGGACTAGGTTTAAATAATTGTACCAAAAATGTACTTAATTGTACCGCAATTTATTTTTAATTAATTTTTTTTATGGCTGATAATAATTGTACCTAAAATGTACCTGCAAAATAACATCATCATAAAGTCATTACATCGATGGTGTTCTTCTGCAGAGCATGTCCTTCAAAATTCACGTGAGATTTCCCGAAAAAATGGCAAAAATGAAAATCAACGATATTTTTTAAAATTTTATTGCTGATAATAATTGTACCAAAAATGTACTTAATAGTACCGCAATTTATTTTTAATTGTACCTTACTCGTTTGGATAATATTTGGAGCCCACATTTCGGGCTAACTCAATATTGTGATAGAATGACGAAAACAAAACTCAAAGATATTTTTTAAATTTTTATGGCTGATAATAATTGTACCTAAAATGTACCTTCAAAATAACATCATCATAAAGTCATTACTTCGATGGTGTTCTTCTGCTGAACATGTCCTTCAAAATTCACGGGGGGTTTCCCGAAAAAATGGCAAAAATGAAAATCAACGATATTTTTTGAAATTTTGTTGCTGATAATAATTGTACCAAAAATGTACTTAACAGTACCCTAATTTATTTTTAATTGTACCTTACTCGTTTCGATAATATTTGGAGGTCACATTTCGGGCCAACTCAAAATAGTGATAGAATGACGAAAAAAAGCGGGAAATTGAGATTGGACCTTAATTCACCGAATTCAGCCATAA
>NW_022197436.1:3039506-3072177 GCF_009176525.2 Contarinia nasturtii | reverse complement strand
GGAAAATCACGCATTTTTCATATGAAAAAATATCGATATTTCAATGACCAATTCCGGCGAAATTTTGTACTACACCCAAAGAGTTAGCAAGCGGGAAATTGAGATTGGACCCCAATTCACAGAATTCAGCCATAATTCGGGCCATTATTACGCAAATGGAGGCAAACTTCATTTTTGAGCCAATTTTTATTTTTATGTACGTGTTTAAAATATGTACACGATGAAAATGGGAAACGGAATGGCTATCTTAGGTATGTAAAGATATTAGCTACAAGCGAGAGAGAGAGAGAATGAATGGAAAGCTTTAACAAGCAATGAACGAAGACTTTGTATATTGAATTGCTTTAATTTGAAGACAGACCAACAACAACTACATCAGCACTGTTAATACCAAACGATTAGAGGCAAAATATCAACGGAGTACCATTCAATAAATATAAAATATATTCCACAGAGTAGTAAACTATAGTGTTGCGGCTGCACATCCACATGTCTATGAGGCGTTGAGGCGCTGAGCCGAGAGCGCAGTGTGCCTTGCAAAGGCAAAACAAGTGCCAAACAAACAGATGAATAATTTATTTTAATTTCACGGTATTAAATATCGAACAACATGCAAGATACATAAATGCGAAAAAGAGATAAAACATGAAATCATCGCTATTATGGCGATTGCCAAAGCTATATGCCGAAATGTTTCGAAGGCAATTTTAGTTCCGCTCACCTCATTGTTGTTGTCGTCGTCATCATCATCACCATCACCATCAATACTATATTTCACTTGCGTTCGCTTCATTTCAACAGTAATGAAGCTTAACAATAATCGCAGTCTGAAACGGAAAATCATCCAGTATACAAAGGCGTAAATATGTTCACGACCGCGACTATATGAAGCATGCGATTTTGCATACAAACACTTTTTTTCTTCTTCTTCTTCTTCTTCTTTTTCGTTATTTGCACATTGTTTTCACTGCCTGCTATTCTACCGTCCAGACAACAACCCCGCGATTCATATTGCTGTTTGTTTGATCCGATTTAATCGTGTCAGTTCGTTTTTTCTTTGTGTGCCAGAAATTGAAATTAAACCACAACTAACGTGCCGCTCTTGCAATGTTTAAAGGTTCTGTTTCATTTTGCATTTTATTCATTTATGCTTAATTATATGCTACATCAAGAACGATCGACTCTTATTTTTCTCTTCTCGTTCACTTCCACAGCGTCAGTCATTCTCACATATATAAATATCACTTGAAGTGTGCATTTATTTCAATTAAATTGTGTGTAGATTGAGTGCAAAATGCTAGAAAATCGGATGGCATATTTATTTCGTGGATGAACTATTGCAACAGTCATTTGATATATACGTTTACCGGCTGTAGTTTTGCTGTATGCTACCCCCGATTTAGCTTACACTCTTGTCCCTGTTAACAAGCCTAATTTCGGAGCAAATTATCCAATATCAGATTCTGGAAAGAGTTTCACTCTCTGTCGCTTGCTTGAATAGCAACAATGAAAGTTTAAAGCTAAACTTGAAGTTGCCACTACCATAATTACGTGTCATTATATCAATTCATGCATGGTTCTATTACATACACACACACACGTGTGGACAAAGCAGGGTGGATAAGTGTATCAGTACATTTAAGTGTTTAATTATATAATAATTACGTTATGTTGGCTGCATGCCGCTCATTTTTTTCAGCCAAACCAAAATGCTTAGAGTTTAAACATTTAATTGGGTGCTTGAATCAATCGATTCAAAGAAGAATGTTCATTTTTTGTGTTTTGTTAATTAAAGCAAAACTTAAATGTGGGCTCACCTATTGTTGGGTACCTGGCTTAATGCTTGCTAAAAAGCTTAAATGTGTATTCGTAAAATGTAATTTTATGATCTTTGGAAAATCAATCATTATACTAAAAACACATTATCTATAATATTTTTGTTCATGTAATGTGATATCAAGAATAGTCGGTAAAAAAATTGTTTGTACCCAACTTTTTGTAATCGAGATAAATTGTTTTAAACCATCTCCACTTCAGATGGAGTGCTATCAGTATCATTGAATTGCAAAGCTGTGCGTATAGCGTCGGCTGATATTTTCTTACTATGTACGCTTATTACATAGAATGTGGGCAGTAATCTCATCGCTTCTTTAATTTACTCAATTTTTTGACAGAGAATATTGCTAAAATTGTATTAATGACAGACACTAATTAAGCACTAAATATTAGCATCATTTTTTTTTATCATTTCCGATCGATTTGGTATATTTCAATTTTTAGCGCACAGTCATGTATGGGGTGAATTTTCAAAACTGTCATAGGGTGAACCGCTAAATCTAAATATTGTACAGGGATTTAATGCTTAATTGGTGCCTCTTAATACCGCTTAAAGTAAAATCAGTGCTTCAATAGTGAATTCGAAATCGTATATTACTTTTAGGGGTTGAAATGGTAAAAGGGTAAATAAAAGAAAATGGTATAAATCAAAGAGTTTTTATCAAAACTCTTGCGAAAATGGTATTAATGGCAGGTACCAATTAAGCACTAAATCTTGGCAACAAAAGGGGATGATTTTTTCAACCCCCAAATTAGGGGATGACGGGAAACTATGTCCAATCGGAGGCACTAATTAAGAACTAAATTTTGGCATCATCAGTTTTTAATTTTTTTTATATTTTAAAATTTTGAAAAAACTACCCCTAATCACAAATTAATCACTAAAATACTACATCATTAATTTTTTGAAATGTTGTTTTCTTTCGAATTTTTTAAAATTTTATTCATAGACTTTTTGATGAATAGGCTTTTTCAAATTTAGGCCTGTAACTTTTTTCTGGTGAGTCACAAATTCTAAAAATTGCGTCATAAATTTTCACTAATTAATCACTAAAATTCTGTGAAGTTTGAGCTAGGGGGTAGACACGCAATCCAAAAGAACAAACCTATATGAAAAAAATAAATCTCTTTAAATTATTGCGAGTAAATTATAAATATTTCAAATCATTTTGAATTTTTTCGAATCATTTCAAATCACCGCTTGACAGTTCGTATGACACTTTACAGTGAAGTTGACTATCGATGTTTGCATGCATGTTATATCAAAAAAAATATCAAGTTAAAGAATAAAAATACAAAGAGATTTAATATTTTCGAAATGTGTTTTAACTATAAACGAAATATACTTGATTTTTTAATTAAAAAAAGGTTTTTGCTTGCTCAAAAAAAAACAAATATTGATATAGAATTTTATGCTTTGTTTTAGTATTGTAAAGTCACTTGTCAAATAGATTCAAATCATTCAAATAACAAATGAATAACAACGAATCATTTGAATCATGTCTACGCCTTGAGTTTGAGCCCAATCGGGTACTTTGACCCCCTGGGTAGTGTACGCCGGTTAAATAGGATGTGTGCACAATCCGTATGATTAGATTTTTGTAGTTTAAAAAAATAAAAATATTCCAACAAAAATATGCAGTTTCTTATAAATGCCAAACTCATGGAGCAGACTCAATGAGCAAACGTCGCAATAAATCGAATTTAACTTCGCAATCAAAGATTCCAATTAATTTTCATCAAAAATATGTCTTACAAAATCCGTAAGATGAACTTTTCCGCACTCTGATCCATATATATTTTATAAGCCTAGTCCAAAATAAAATCAAGACTTTTCTCTTCACACTACGTGTGGGCAGAAATGTAATAATCTCACTTTATTGTATAAACCACGTGACATTCAAATCAATCCACATTTTATGATCTTTGGAAAATCTAAGGATTGTTCCTCTGAAGATTGTTCTTCTTTTAACTAAAAAAAATATTTTTGTGATGAAAATCGCTTTTTGACCAACAACATTTCCCCCCAGCGCACTCCTCCTCCTCTTTCCCTCCGCACCATTCCTCCTCCTAAGAGGAACAATCCTTGGGAAAATCAAACATTTTACAAAAAAACACATTATATTTTTGCTCATGTAATGTGATATCAAGAATAATCGGTAAGAGAGTTGTTCGTACCCAACTTTTTAAACCATCTCCACTTCAGATGGAGTGCTATCAATATCAATGAATTGAAAAGCTCACGAGAGGTTACGATGTACACAACAATCGTTTCTTCCCTCTCTGTTTCACACAGTTCAATGTAAATGCCTTTGTGCATGTGAATGTATGTGTGACTATTGCTTTCATGTGCTTCGCACATACAGTTCGACTGCTCTAACCACTATCGCTGCATTATGCTTCACCCGCACAATACAGCCTGTGTATGACTAGTGCTATTTTGGTGGGTTCGTTCATTTATTTTAGGAAATGTGACAGAACGAAACAGGTGAATTAGAAATTCCTTCGCATTCAATCAAACAACTGAATCAAGTTTTGGTGCCAAATGATTTTTAGAATAAGAAATGAAAAACACAACAAAGATATTAATGTTTAATTACGATAAACTACAAGTCAACTAAAAGTGGTTGTTATTTGCTCAAATTTCGTGAATTTTAGTTTAAATTGAATAATATTATTGTCAGTATTGTGTGAATAAGAAGAGAAAACATATACATCGAATAGTGAGTGAAATGTCAGCTGGTAATTGTTCGATAGTGCCAGTACCGCCATCGCCTCAAGGGATTTTAAAAAAATCAAAAGAATGTCGTTATAATCGACGAATTTTAACAAATTCGGAGTTACAAAGTGATTGTGGATGGGCGTATCAAATACCGGAAGTTCAAAGAGCAAGCTCTTTGGCTCATGTTTGCATCAAATCAAAACCGAAATATTTTTGCATCAAAATTGGCATTCAAGCAATCTTACAAAATGGTCCAACATGTGGTTTAACTGCATTGAATATGCTAACGGACGGCATTCCTGCCACACAAGATATTCTCGAGCTGGCCAAACGAAAACGTTTCACCAACCATGGCGAAATTTTTAGTGTCAAATATCTAAAGGAACTTGCTCAACTCGTTTTTGATTCAATTAATTATCCAGTATCGATTGAATGTTTTGCGGGTGAGCTCAACTGTGATCGCATCAAGACTGAACTCATGAATGGTGCTTGCCTTTTGGTCGCGTATCCTTTTTCAATGTAAAACACATTATAAAATACACAACGACATTTATTTCCTCATTGTTGTTTTTTTTTTTTTTTTTTTTGATACGGCAACAAAATTTTACACATTCAATTAATTTACAAATCACGTGCTCATTGACACTTGTTGTCAACACATTAATTCCGCTCAGCAACAAATCCGATTGGTATGATATTCAAATTGGTCGAACGCATCTAAAAAAAGAATAAAATGTGACACAAACACAGAGGATTCGCGCGCACGCACTTATGAATGCCTTTGCAGTTCATCAACTCTTTGGTCGATTTTTGAATATAAAAAACAATTATGGCAATGACACAAACTTGAACTAAATTACACACAACGCTGTGAATCGATGTGGCATCTGTGTGTTGTGTCGATAAATGCTATAAATACAGATGGATAGATCGCAGAGACACCTTTTTTTTTATTTTTAGTCTTTTAAATGAATTTCATTGACGTTTGACACTGAAATTGAAGCAAATGCATTTATAACCCCTTCCGAAAATTGTACGCTTTGATTTTCCTTATATCGACTTTAATCAATCCGGCAGTTACGATTCCGATTTTAATCATGCACCCTGTCTGAAGAATGGACACAAGGCACACTGGACTGTTATAATTGGCTGTTTAATTGATGATCAAAATAAAGTAAGCATTTTGTAAGATTTGAAATTCGCTGGAAATTAAAATGTGTTTTCTTCTTTCAGTTTTACGTATTTGGACGTCATGGGAAAACGAAAAATCTGGCTTTATGGTCATTGGGTGCATTGAGCGATAGTAATGCAAATTTAAACGAATACACGGCACCTCATCGGTACGATGAATATTCCTTCCAAATGCCCGTTGATGGTATAGCCGGCGAAAATGGGCTGAAAAATCAATGCATCATCATAAATGGCATTAAAAATGCCGGCGATTTCATCTTCCCAAACGATGAAAAATTATGATATTGAATTTGTCTGCAAATGAAATTGAAAAAAAAAATCGACCAGTTTTTTACAAATGTAAAATAAACCAATATGTAAACAACGAATCATTTTACAACGAAAAATCAGTATTTTGTTTTTTTTTTCTCCTCAAATGTTTTATTTTCATATAATTGTTCAATTATAATAATACAATTTTGTATAATTTTGTTTTTGTTCACAATACAGTCAGTTTGTGAATATTTTTTGTGTTGTTTTTTTTCTCTCATTTTTTATGAAGTTATTTCTATTTTATTTTTAAAATGCTCAATAAAATTATCATGTTTTTATAATAATAAATACCATTTTCTTTCTAAATAGAGCGTTTGCTACGTTGAGCGTAATTTTAATACGAAATCATTGTCCGGTCCCAAATATCGTCAACGGAATTCCATTTTTTTTAATTCATTTTCATCACAATAAACAACAAAATGCATTCCTATCCATTCGCGAATGTTCATTCTAAATACAATTTTGTATATTTTCGCTCCGCGATTATAAAATCACATGGTTAAACAAAATCAAAAGTCTTCAATAAATTAAATCCATCAGATAGTTTGAATTCTATCGTCTATTGCAAAGTATAGTCCATTGACTTCGGAATTCATTTTATATGCCAATGCGCATATGCTTGCATAATAGTTTCAACAAACTGTTGAAAAGTGTAAATGCATTTTTTTGCGCTTCGCTGTTTTTGTTTTAATTTCCATATTTAGCACTTTCATGGATGTGTGTGCATCACACCGTAATTAGTTCCATTGAAAATATGCGTTTACAATGGAATAGATGAATTGCGGAAAAAAGAAAACTTTCACCGCCTGAACAAGTGAATATGCGGACGTTTCAGCTTCAGTTGGTAACAATTAAACCGAACGAAAGTAAAAACTGTACGAATTTTGTTTTGTTATCATTTAGACGAGCAGAGAATATGAGTATTCCAAAAGCGACAAATTCAAAGTGGAATACATTTCTAAATAGAAAAGAGAAAAGCAACAATATTTTTGATTTGTTCTTATATGTATGCGATAGCCTTAATTATTTGCAGAAACACATATAAGATTGAAATGAAAAGAAAAACGAAAATAAGAAAATTTATTATCATTGTCACCTACTCAGTTTATCTGAGTGTTTTTTTTTTATCTGTTGTTATTATCTCTAAACAAATCGGCTAAAATTGAATACATGCAGCTTAGTGGTTATTATGTGAATTGGTTGAACATCGATATAAGGTTTGTTATTTGTTCGGTTGCTTTCTTTGCATCGAAATCGGATATATCAAATTCTCTTTGGCCCATTCGGGTAGTCATTTCGGTTTGAAATGCAAATAATATGCATAGTTTCCAATATAGATGGACAATTCCAATGGAATGGCTTTACTTGTTTTATTTACATCCAGTAATATTTCCTACAGGCCAATATCAATTTTCGACCAAATAAAAAAATGAACAATTCATTTATTACAATGACATTTTGGTGATTCTATTAAAAATTCTGTAGAAGATTTATATTAAAATGTGCCTTGAGCTGCGCATTGTAACAGTGTTCAAACAATTGATTTTTTTCATTGGGTGAATTTTTTTTATTATTTCTAAAATGTCACAGAATTTCACCATAGATTGACATTTTCCTTGCCAATATTTGATGTATTTTATAATATGCGTATGCAGCACGTGATTATGATCAGCTATTACAAATCGACAAAAGAATCTGACACCATTGTCATTAATGAAGCTCAATCGGACAATTTTGGTCGAGAAAGGGAAAAGATTTGCGAAACCCATGTAATTATTATAGTCGGATCATCGCCAGCTCGACGTTTGCATGCCAAAATCCAAATGCGAAGAAATTAAAAATGTAACAATTTTGATTTTGTGGTGCTGGGCGAAACAGTATGCGTAGATTTTTTTTTATTTCAAAAAGTCTTTTTATATATTCAATTGATAGTAATCATAGTGCTTTCTGTTCCATGTATTAACATTTGAATTTTGCGCCATGGCAACCGTAAAAATGACTGAAACTATAGACAAATGCTGCCCAACATTTGATCTTGAACACATTCCTGGATGAATTTTCACTAACAATTGTCCTTGGGCGGATGTAGCAAATACTCTGAGCAACCATTATTATTTTTTTTTTTTTTGGTTTTTTTTATGAATATACATATTACTAAAATTTTGTCACAATCTTTCATTTTCTTACTTACTTTCCGTATTCGAATTCAGTTTTCAGCCTTATAAATATATCATCTATGCGAACAATAAAACATTGCAATGTCCAATTGTTTTTTTTTTCTTTCGAGATCCATTTTTTTAATAAATTTGAAGAGCAAAAGTATATATATATCCTTTCCTTTTAATGAAGCTATGATGGTTATCAAGATGTTATATATATATTGCATGTATTTTCGTATATTTCTTAAAAATATATGATGCACCATTCAATGATAAAAAAAACTGAGATACATGCGAAGTGATACATTTCTCTCCTCTGAAAATAGGCAAAGTCACGATCACATGATTCGTTTCTTTCTTTTATTTTTTTTTCGATTTTTTTTTAATTGTCTATAAAATACAATGAAATGTCTGTTTTTAGTTTTACTGATATTTTTTTGTGTTGCTTTTTCAATAAAATGTTCTTTTATTTTTTCATCTATTATCTAAAAAAAATCTTCGTTGAAATTCCTGTTTTGATGTTTTCCTTTCGATTTCATTATAACGTCTCTATGTTCAATATGCTCTGAAATTGTGAACAGAATGCGCGCCCTGAATAATAATTTCTTCATTTTCCAATCATGGCTGATGATTTTATTTGAATTTTTTTTTTTTTTTTTTGAAAATTTTGCCGTTGAAAAATGAAATTGTCCTAAAAGCGAGCCCTTCTTTCTTAGTTTCACGAAAAGTTCAATCAGCGGTATGGAAAGACAAACACAGAGTACATGTATGCCTTTTTAAAACAGTCCAATTAATACATTTAATTGAACTCACCCGGACAGTAAAGTTACTGCAAAACATTTTCCCATCGGTTTTCTAAAAAAAAAAACAGTTTTTAAAATCATAATCTGCACAATTCAGCTCAGATCAATTTATATATGCAGAAATATTAGCAATGAACATTTATTATTCGATTAATTCCAGTTTACTTAAATGCTTTTTTGTTTTTTGTTTTCATTAAACGATATGTGTTGTCCTCTGTATGCTTGACTATCAATCAACTGTGCTACGTCAATTTTTTTTTTTTCATCAATACTGTATCTCAACCAATGCAATAATAGTAACTTATTTATGCAATAGATTCTTTTTTTTATATTATTATAATTACTAGTTGTTAATGGTGTAGCCGTCATACTGATTTGAGCTAATAAATTTTCTATGCGATAATGAATCTCACTCGATTGTGTTAGTTGATGATATTATTATTATTTTTTGTTGTGTCGACATTTTCTAAAGAAATTTTAAAATTGTGTTTCCTCTTTATTAGTCTCTTTTGTCTTTGTTTTTTTTTACAATATTATTCGATCCAGGTTGGCGTAAGAATCACAAAATTAAAAACCACAGTTTCAATGAGTATATATATTTTGTTTTTTTTTCTTCATCTTTTCAGTGATGTAAAATACATTTTGGTATTTTTTTGGTAAAAAAAACTGGCTAAAAAAACTTATGAATCATATAGAATTAATTAAAACCGTTTACAATAAATTAGAACATAAAAGCAAATGTTTTCAATTTCATTTTATTTATCAAATTTTTAATTGATTCATTTTCTCTCGTTTTTATTTCATTCGATACTGTCTTTTGGAATTTCGGTTACTCATTTCATTCTTTCGTTTCTTTCGTATTTCTTATTTTTTACAAATGTTTTAGGTTCACTATGCAATTTAGGGGGCAACCTTTGATTCGAATTAATTACAATCGGTTGTTCTGTCAGTCACAAAAAATAATTTGTTTCTGCTTCGTTTATTCTACTTTATTCAATTTTTAATCTTATTTTCGTTTGTGATTAATTTCGTTTTCTCTCGTGTATGTAAAAAAAACGCTTGTAGGAAAAAAAGAACTCAATTGAGATACATAGTTCAAGATTAAAATAATAAAATTAAATTAAATTTACATTAGTTATAATAATCAAAGGACTAGCAGCTTTATGGTTTTTATATATGGTTATATTAATATTTTAGAACAATGCAAACCGCATTTTAATCGCGACAATGATATCAATTGATACAGAATTGATAAAATAAAGCATTTGGATATATAAATATATTGCTCCGGAGTAAGCGAAATAAACACAGATGCTTTGATCAATACCTAAGAAAAAAAAAATATGTGTGTGTGTGTGTGTAAATTCATTGGTGTCACATAAAAATTCGGTTGCGATCTGTGTATTTTCTCTCTCAGACATGTATCATCATTCATCGTCATCTCCATCACAATCATCGTTGAAAAGAGTTTTAAAAAAACGATGCTTGTCATTCATGTCCTAGTCTAATATCGATACGTAATTGGTAATATTTATGATTATTTTTGCAAATGTGGATTTTTTGTTCTGTTTTTTTCTCTCTCTCTCTCTTCATTTTCCTCTGATGAGTATAGCAATGTTATTATCGCAACAGATAACGAGAGTTTTTGTTTGTAGTGTGATGTATGTGATTCGATTAATAACATTTAAGATGTTTTTGTTGCCAAGGAAATTCAATTTAAAAAAACACACAATATATTTTATTATATAGATTATGCCAC
Source organism: Contarinia nasturtii (assembly GCF_009176525.2). Taxonomy (NCBI): domain Eukaryota; kingdom Metazoa; phylum Arthropoda; class Insecta; order Diptera; family Cecidomyiidae; genus Contarinia; species Contarinia nasturtii. The sequence goes on along the minus strand of NW_022197436.1, from coordinate 3,061,395 downwards.
AAATTGTGATTAATAAATGTTGTACGAATTCCTTTTAACTTACTAAGCTACCATGCTAAAACTTTGTTTTCTTTGGATTATTTATTAGTTGTTCTTTTTTTTTATTCGTTTACTTTTACTGAAGCGGTCTGCCCTTTTCCACAAAAGGGTTGTCGTTCGTATGAAACAACGATTTATCAGCAAAAGAACAATTGACCTCATTCACTCAAAAAGAAAACCAACAGACGAAATTGCAGGACATTTTATTTGTTTGCTTTTTTGTTGATATTTCTGTGTTGTTCCACAAATCACTAAACTAAAACCAAAAACTTTTTTTCTTTCTTTTAAAACACAATGAACAGGATTTTTCTTAAAAGTTTACACAAGTTTTTTTTTTTTTATACATACATACAAATTATACAAATACAAAGATGTTGTTGTTGTTATTTTTCTTTTAATTTTTTTTTTGTTATTCATTGTCTTCATTTATGATGTATATAATGCAATGCACCATGCATTTTTCTTTTAACTTTTTCATCATATGCTCAATGCATTGGAATTGATGACGATTGTTATTTAATTCCGTCTCAATCACTTATAAAACATCATAATAAATCTTGTTTCAAGTTCAAAATGACTAGGATAAATCGGATGGTGTCAATTGAGCGCCAATGAGACCAACTGGGAAGTTTTTTACATGCGTTTGCCATTGTGATGATAATTGAAAGAATTTCACGCCAGTCCATTCGGTTCCATCGATATACACTAAAGTTAGTGAAATAGAAAACAATTTTTTAATCTTAATATCTAAAAGCACTAGAATTTGGTGAAAAATGCAAAGAAAAACCAATGTAATACCTCTCAATGGGATCGGATGTGATTGTTTTGGATTCGGACTGCAAATGAGTCGTGAAACACCATCAACAAATTGCTCTTTCTCTTGGTCACGATCTTTTTCTTTCTTTTTTCCCAATCTCATGACTAAAAGAAAAAGAAAATTAACCGATGTGGAAATAAGTCAAGAATATAAGAAAGAGAAAGAGGCGGATGCATACTTTTCTGTTTCTTTTCTTTGGTCGCATAGTTGACTACAAGTCCCTGGGAAATTTCTCCCGATTGTGGATTCAATGGTAGACGGCACACCTATGAAAGAGAACAAAAAGTGTTTTATAAAACGAACTTTATTAAGTGTTTCGAAAACGAAAAAAAAAGTCGAATTACCTGTAAATTTCTGAATGTGCCTTTTATGCTACATTTTCCTTGGTCGAAACCTTTAGCCAAAATTTTATCTTTGTCAATGGTGGTTTTGATGAGCCAATATTCGAGTTGCAGTTCCATTGGTTCCTGTTGCGATTGTAATTGAAATGTTTGCGATTGTTGTTGCTGTTGTTGTACTTGCGGCATCACAATTTGTTGTAACGATTGTTGATGATGCAATACTTGAACGCTTGATGGCGTGACCGGAGGTGATGTGCGACCACTGTGCGGCGGCGATGATCCCGACAATAGACTGTTGCCACTCGTTTGTTGAGATTGTTGCAATAATCCCGATATTAAACTCTCATCCAAATCAACCGACAACTGATGTGGTTCGATTGAGCCCAGTTTCACATCCTATTTAAATACAAATTAAAATCATCGTTCAATCAATGTGTACCGATTTTCATTCCACACACACACACACACACACTACTTACACAAACAAATGGTACAAAAATTTGACATGAATCTTCATCTTTATAATTAACCATTGCTTCGGCGATGGGAATTTGTGTGCATGGTCCAGCTGTGTGTAAATATCGCTGAATTCGATTGAGAATCTCTTGAATCTCTGGTTTTGCTTGAACTGGATCGATCGAAGCGGCCGATTCACATAATTGAGTCCAACTATCGTTACCAAACATTGATGCATATGAACTATCGATTGCGCTTAGATATCTTGATATGGAACTAGAACCTAATTGGAAAACAACCAGCCATTTAGTTAGAAATATCAAATGCATGTTAGAAATTTGACGGAGAGAAAGAAAAAACCGACTTACATAACGGAACAATATAAAAACGAATATGATTCACCCAATCTGGTGGTCGTACACCAAGTAAATCAACATAATGCCGTAATACTGCACCCTGCAACCAATCGCCACCAACCAATAATACTTTGATTGTTGTTGGCGGTTTTGCCGTTGAATTGCAACTGAAAAACAAAACAAAAAAAAATCGAGAAAATTTACATCTTAAATTCACATCGAAAGAATCACCGATCGATCTTACTATTTATGAATTTTATTCATAAGCGCCTGCAAAACGGCACGTACTTCGGCCGTATTTTGTGGTGAAAATGTTGGTCGAAGTGAAGCTGAAAGTAGCGGTGCTAGTCGTTGCATTATAACGGTACTATGTGATTCAGGCGGTCCAAAAATTGACAACACATCGGGTAAAACGGCTTCTTCGGTTGAAAATGTTCGGGTTAGTTGATCCAATAATGATTTTCTTGGTTCAACATTTGTTGGCGATAAACATGACTCTAATACTGATTTAAGTGTTGTTGCTTGTTGATCTGCTGTTAAACTAAGCGATTGCTTCTTTTTGCTGTTCGGTGTATTGCTAGTCGCGCGAAAAAGTTTATTCCGTCGCTCTGTAATGGTTTCCTTTTCACGTGGTGGACTATTTGTTGCATTTGCTGATTGTTGTTGCGATGGATCAGAGTTTTGCCCTTCTAAATCAGTACCAGCAGCACCCTCATTACCTGAACTGTCGTTCTTCCAATCGCCTTTCTCTAATGAAACAAATTCACAAAATCCAAAAAAAAGAAAACAAAAATCAAACCACTGTTGAATTGAACTTTTGAACAATGAGCCCAATCTGTATGTGTGATAAGCAGTTTGGTGGGAAAATTCTTAAAAAAAAAAACAAACTCAACGAAAAAAAGGTGTTTTTTTTATTGGAAGTTCAGTTGAAAGTCAATAAGAATTAAGATTAGTAAACTGCACTCCAGTGTTATATTATTACTTAGTAAAAGACATGAGTGAGGAAGAGGGGGCATTGCATTAAGTATATCAAACATTTTGAGGTAGAATTGCACTGTTCGACAGAGAAAACAAAAGAAATATAACAAGAAAAATAAATTAAATTGTGGACAACATTGTAGACGTTTATGAGGAGTATTTCGTATTCATTCGGCGATAAAAATCGGTGACGAAATTCCAACCGAACTAATTTTCATTCATGCTTGAACACAAAAAGAGTGAGAAAGATACTTTTTTTTCACGTTACAGAATGAATTCTATTACACACACAATGTCGGTGATTTGTATAAAATGGATATAAATATAATATATGGTTGTCTTATCGTAATGTCAGTGCAATGAGATCATGCAATTTTTTTTAATTTTTTTTTTTTTTCAAAGGTGAAGAAAATAGAAGCAAATGTTCTAATCTAGAATTTCGAACGTAAAAATATTTACCTATGAAACTACAAGATTTTTAAGGTTGCCTTTTTTATAACAAACATCCAATAGGAAATTGATTCGATGCAATTTTTTTATATAATTATTTTGAATATACAATATAAAACTGGGAGATGGATCTCAATATCGACTTGGCTTGTAACACACATAAGTCTGCTGATTTTGAGAACCATCTTAATGAGTAAGAATATTGTGATTGTGCTCAAGCATACCGTGTGACTAATTAAATTTAACCGAAAATTGCATGCAAATTCTGAAGAAGCCTATTCAAATGAATCTTCCGCACGATTCATTTTGCTTTTTGGGAAAATTTCAAATGTACTCAACAAACTATGAATACATATTTCTTTGTATAATATAAGTGTGAATATGTGTAATTTCTAAGGTATTTGTGTGTGTGTGTGTCTGTGTGTGTGTGGTGCTTTGAATTGTGAAGGATAGAAATTCCATTGTTTATTTGAACAGGGGTTCATTTTGATGAATTTTATAATTTGCAAGTGGTGGGTTTTGTTAACAAAAAAAAAATTGTAATTGAGGGTGATATTGTGCGAAATTTCCTTTGGTAGGTTTTCTAAATGCATTCCCATAAGTTTCCGTAATGTTTTTTTTGTGAAAGATGTCGTGTGTCTATTTTAGACAAAAAACGGTTTTGTGAACGGTTGTTTAATTTAAAATGTATCATAAGACAGTTAGAGGGTGAGATAGAGAAAGAGATTTTTTTTGTGTATGTGAGAATATAAGACAGCGAAATAAAATTATATTAGTAGTTTTTAGTAAAAATGGTGTGTAGGTGTGAGTCAAAAGGGGGATTTAAAAAGAGTTAATCTAAATTAGATTCAACATTCATTTATGAACATAACAAACCTGATGTGATTGAATTAGCACTTTTCTTTTCGGCAAGTCCATCATATTTTTCGGTTGTGTGTCGGTGATTAATGCCTGTATATGAAATTGATTTCGTTTGGTTTTGTTCTGTTTTTTTTTTTTTTTGGTTTGGTATGATTTGGTTTTTGTTGGAGGTTTTTTTTTGTTTCATTTGTAAAAGCCATGCACAATTTTAGATATACATAACACGAATAAAATGAAAATAAAAACAAAATCTGTTGATATGTATTTGTTTCGCCAAATGTGAATATCGAAAGAAAAAAATGATAAAATGTTCGTAATTTATATGCGAATACATAACGATAACAGCTATATTTTGAATTTAAAACAAAAATAACGAAAACGTTCTTGTTGTGTCAAATGTATAAAGAAATGCAATTTATCATCTACAAGAATATGTATACGGCGAACAAAAGACATATATAGCATATTTCTGATCAAATTGTCGCTTTGATAATTCTTAATATATATGTAATGGATGTAATAAATATTTTTGATAATTATAAGATGAAACTGAAAATGTCCAACTCAACTGAGAGACAAATGCAACATATACTACTTAATTAAATGGATACTGATTCGTTTTCGTGTATCGAACATACTCTTGTTTGTTGTTATTGTTATTTATTTCTTGACTTGTTAGTTAGTCGCATACAGTAGTGTTCGTTCATTTGAATGATAACACATTTTCATGCTCATTGCTGAAATTGCATTCTTGCAAGGGAGAGAGAAGAATATAGAAACAGATTGGTTGACAGAGCTTATAAAATAGATGTGCACATACATCGTGGAAATTGGAAACGATTGCACAAATCAACTGCAGATTCTCTTTCGCATTTCAAATATGTTTTCTCTTAATTAAATCATTGTATAGTATGCAGTTTAATTGATGGCATTTAGTGTAAATGTCAATGGTGCCACCAAACGGAGAGCTCTTCACCATTCCATGCAAACAATATATATCTTCGTGTCGAAAATGAAAATGATATGGATATTCTTAGATGATCAATGAACAATGTAACTCATATTTGAGACAAATAGAGCATGTGTGTGTGTGTTTCTATTTCTGAAGAGAATTTTAATTTTCATTCGCAGAAGAGAGAACTTGAATGATAAGCGTGCGCTGAATGGAATTTTCAAATATTTTGTTCCTAATTTAAATTATCTCTCAACTTTGACATTTCAAAGTGCGTTGGCTCAACCATACAAATTGAAAGAAAAAAAAAGAGTGGTTGTTGCTGTTGTTGATGATGAAGAAAGTAAATTAAAACCAACCCATTAAATTTTCGTGTAGCATGTTTTTTGAATTGGTAAAAAACGGTCGCAATGATGGTTTTGGTGTCGATCCAACCGATAAACTGTCCATATCTGGTCCAGAATCATCACCCTCACAACATGACAACGAATCCAATTCCTGGAATAATGCATCCAATTCACGTTCGCCTCGCAATGCTCCCGGCCCACGGGAGCCACCTCCTTCCAATTCATCTGGCACTTTAAATCGCTTTAACAATGCGATGATTTTTTGCTTGAAATTTCTTTGCTAAATTTTTGAAAAAAAATTCATCTCAATCACTGTTTTTCTCCTTTTTTTTTTTGTTCATTTGGTTATATACTCACGTGACTGATTTTGGCTCGTGATGTGCCTTTAACTTTAATATTTTCAAATTCACTGTCACTGTCAGCTGGATTGGCTCCAAGCGCGCCATCATCCACCTCACCATCGTTTTCAACTTGATCAATTTTACGATATTTACGCAAATCACGTTTCATTGCATAACCACGTTTTGCATCGTAACCGGTGAGATGATCAGCACTCACGCCTGGCCCATTTCCGCTTCCATTATTTGGATCGTATTCGCCTGAACTAAATTCAATTTCTTCGTCTTCGTCGGAAAATTCGTTAACACGATCTGTTCAAATGAAGTTTAGTATATATTGTATTCATATTTTTAAATGTCATATCTACAATATCTTTAAACAAAATTCAAATCACTTTTCGAGCTATTTGTCAATCTCATAATAAATCTATTTGACGTGAGAAAAGATCGAAAATGTGAAAGATATGCCGATTGAAATAGATGTATATACAAACCTGCTAAAACAACGCTATTATTATTTTTATTGTCATGATCCACGGGTATCGATGAAACACGATCTGCTCGTAGTGTGGCAACGGTGCATCCTTGACGCCCGGATTTGCCGCTTGCGGTTAATTCAACAGTCATATCCATCGATTTTTGTAAAACCGCATCCATTCGGATGATGCCTTCAGCTAACGTTTTATAACCCAATATTGTTCGACTTTTATACTTTTTACGCCTTTGCAACAGTATCTGTAGTCTGTGTGAAATCAATTTCGGATTAACGATTAAAACGATTGAAATACATTACGAATAAGATAGAGCAAACATAAACTATGCCATTATTTTTTTTTTTGTTATACATTGCACCTTGGCTACATTTGGTTCGTGTTGCGTGCAAACCATTCGAGGAAAATGGCACGCTCTCAATGGGAGACAAGAGAGAGCTGAATAAATACAGTTTGATGTTGAAAATAGTACGAACCTGTTTCCATCACGTTTGATAAAATGTGGATATTGTAAGCTAAAATGTAAATCTAGATCAGTTTCGAAGAATGATGATGTGCCGCTACCGCCAATACTGCCAAATGATGTGTTGTTTACATTGCATGCGGCCAATGATGGTGGAGCACTGCCTGTCATACTACTACCAAATCCAACGCTATTGCTACCCGTAAGAAAAGTCTGTGGCACTGGTATTTCATGAGACCTTAATGTGCGTTTTGAGCTTTGCATTTTAACAGCCAACGATAATGATGTTAGATCCGAAGGTAATGGCATCATAAGCGTAAGTCTTGTTATCGACAACGAACATAATCTGCAAATGGATAAAAGAGAGAAAGTATTAGTGGACGAGCTAAAACAAAAATATATATAGTGATTTCATGATGTTTAATAGATTTTTGCCAGGTGTTTTTGATCTTTACAAGTGTGAAAAAAGACCAACGTAGAAAGTTATTTTTGTTCAGTTTGAATTTGACGGCCAATAAAAAAATGCTTTTATTCCGTATTTTTTTCCCTTGAATTGTCTGAATGTAACAGTACTTAGACATTGAGAACATGAGTTCAATGAGTAAGATGAAATAATCCGTGTGAAGTGAATTACGTAATCTTCTGCATTGAAATATACAGTTTGATGTAAGAGTCACCATGTATAAAATATGATTGCATTTTATAGATTAAACGATGTGAAATAGTAATTTATTTGAGTGCCTGTGTGATCTGTAGAACAATCGTATGGAATGTATACAATCATTGAATGGAATGAATTCTCTGCGGGTGCAAAGTTCATTATCGTGCACAAACAGAGTAATTTACGATTGCCATTCAATTCACTTAGTTTAATTTGATGGATATATTGCTCACTTGCATAATAATCCACGTTCCTAATAAATTCAAGTCCAGCTAGATGCAGCAACAGCAACCGTAATAATCCTTGCACAAAAACAATGGCTCGGGAGGAATATATTTTATTGGAATGTATCGGTTCGCTTGTTTTAATGTTGTGCCACAATGTTGTTGGGTGTTTTTTTTTTTGGTATGTGTAAGCATGCGAATACTTGTTTTTGTTTGCAGTGTCATCAGGATATAAAACATTTATTCGTATTTTGGTTTGTATTGAAAGCGAGCATGCTTGAAAATTACCAATTGTTTGGCCACCGTAAACAAACAATTATCGACCTATTCAAGTGTTCAGTTTAATTCATTGTTTGGTGTTGTCAGTCGATTTTCCATGGGACTAAGTGAAAATAATATTTCACGCCTGATGCACTTTATTTATGCGATTATTTTCAAATGAACGAAAAAAAGCCATGCGACTTTTTACTATCGTCCAACTGGGAAAACATTTTTACCCATTGTGCGCACAAAAATAATGGAACAATGAGAACCATAGCTGGGCAGACTGAAAAATTCACGGGGGATTGGGGGGGTAATTTTCTCAAAAACTCCTAGCAAAATAGGAAAATTTCAATCTATGATTCAAAAACCCTAGCAAAATGAGAAAAATTCTATCCAAAATCATGAATTTTGTAAAGAGGTAACGCAAAAATTTGATGCCTCAGGAGGGGGTAATCCTCCCCCTCCCCCCTGTCTGCCCAGCTATGATGAGAACTGTGCGCATCGCATCGTTGAATATTATAGTTTTTGGTCATCATAGAGAAAGTGAGATAGAAATATATTGCAGTGTGCATTCTGGTATTTATTCTGGTGTTGCTGGCATAAACAAATACATTGCTTTTGTGCAATAAAACTCAACGCTTCAATGAAAATACCACAAAACTTGGATTATTATTTCATGTCTGAAACCGAATTGTGCCAATAAAATTAAATCAGTTTTTGTTGTAGCTGTTGCTTTTTTCGTCGATGGTTATGCATAGGCTTGTCGGATTTTTTTCCTTTTGGTTTCTCTCTAAACTTTTTTCTTAGATCGATGTATCCATAATTTGAGTTTTTAAATTGAAAATACATAAACATTTCGAAATATGACATCGGTAAAAAAAATCTGACGAAAAAAGACGTACAAAATCCAACAAGCCTAGCCATGAATGCGTTGCATTTTCGCAAGTTATTTTGATGAATTGGCTTGTTTTCTCTTGTGCAATACGCTTGGCCAAATCGAAATGATGGTCACGAATACAAATTCTTCTTTCAATTGCATGTTAAAGATTTCATTGTAACTATTAAGAATTTTAATGCATCTCAAGAATAAAAAAGACTGTTGGCAGAGATAGGAAAAAGAAAAATAGAGAGAAAGATATCAAAGAGAAAATCGATCCGTTATTCGCGGAATTATATTTTGTTTATGGTCAGTGATTGACACGTAAACAGAAGCATAAAACTATTTCCAATAAAAAGTGCGGCAGAATTCGATTTTGTGAAAGGGCGTATCAAACACCCACCAACATTACATTTTCAGTAATTTATATAAAATGGCGTTGCAGTGCCACTTTGAACATATAATCAAAGTACATTCATACTGATGATTCTCTGGAAATGATTTTTTTTTAATGCGCTTGATCATTGAAAGATTTCATGCTGTTCTACATTTTGATTATAATTTCTATCGAAATAGAATTTCTTTGATACTGGCGAGTCTGTCCAATCAAGTAAGTATTTGATGGGAGAAATCAAAGTAAATGGAAAATTTTCTTTAACGTCGCGTCGAAATAGAAAAAAAAATATCCCAAGACAATTTGACTGATTTTTGTTTGTATTATTATTGCCGCGAGTATTTTGTGTTTATTTTTATAAATCTTTTGATTATATTTACGACGGTTTCAATAAATTCTCTGTAAATCATCTCGCTTGGTGGTGGTTTTTCGCAATAAAAACGCATTTTGGATTGAGCATCCGACTTCATTTCATTTCTCGCAACACTGACGCTTGATAAAGATGAAATCAATTCCTTCTTGGAATGTCGAACTTCATTTCATTGCTATGTAATGGCATTAATAAAGAACTCAGACATAATTCACTTGCACGCTCGTACTAATGAATAATCGAAAGAGATAGAAAAAAAATACAAAACCTGACCAAAGCTATCAACTTTCATAAGTAGAACAATAGATCAGTTATATACCAAACTATGGTGATACCAAAAACAACATTTGTGTTGAAATAATAACGTGATAGCTCACAATGATTCCAGGCCCATATTGTGTATTGTGCCATTGTTCAATTTAAATAATTGATATTCTATGTGAGTGTGTGTGTAATGTGTATTATGCTAGTTGTCGCGAGTACTAAACGTTATGAAATGATAATTGAATGCGGTATCGTATTTCAGACATGGAAAGCCAACGTTCGTCTCGTGAGATGCAGTGCCAGTCGTATGTTTGACAATTGATTGTACGTCGATGTGGTGCACGTCACAAATTACATCAAATTATCTATATATTACATACGCATCTTATCGTTTATTTATTTTCAATTTTGTTAGCTCATTTGATCTTTTTACCATTACACTTTTTTTCCTATTATTTTATTTGCGCACAATTTGTGTTTGTTTTTGGTTCATTGTCTGTAGCGCAGGGCGCATAACTCGGCATCGATAAGCACAAAGAATTTAATTACTACATAATTGATTACGGTTAATATTGTTGCTTGCTCGTTCGATGTAATAATACTAAAATGTCACATATCTAAATGCATATATACGTGTGTGTGTGTGTGTGTGTGTGTGTGTGCGCATGTATATAAATTGCTCGATTCCAATGCACCAAACAACAATTTTATGGTGATATTGATAGCGGTTTCTATTTTATTTTCTTCATGTCGTTAAAATAATAATATAATTTTTCTACCGGTTTCTTTTTTCTTTCTTTCTCGATGCATATCACATCAGTGGATTAAATTACGCCAGAGCACAAGCGCCAACAAGCCATAAACGTCCAAAACATTGTGCGCTTCAATACAAATCAAATTGAATGATAAATTGCATTTGCCATTGAGGAAAATGAAGAAGTTAAAATATAAATCAAGATTGAAATTGAGACAAAGACAAAGAGAACCAAACGAGAGAAAAAAAAAATAAACCGAGAAAGAAGTTTATCTTGATTTGGATGCGAAATAAGCTCGCAACATAATTGTCTGCAACATTCTCTATGTGTCATTTCGTTTCAAGACAAACCGAAAGAAACTTGAACTTCAGTCTTGATGAACTATGTACAATCAATGTATACAGATGTGTGTCAAAAAATATAACATGCCTCATAATACAGTGAATCTAATTTTTTTGATAGACAAAATAACAAGCAAAGTAAGCAGAGAAACTCTCCACTAACATAGGATTCATATACGAATGGCGTGTGAGTGGAGTGTGTCATGCAAAATGTTGTCTACCAAAAATATTAGATTCACTGTATATGGGTAAAGTGGTTGATAAACCAAATATTTGTTGTTATTTACGATCGAAGCGTGTGGACGCAGTCCAGAGACGATCTTTTTTGGTTCTCAATTTTGATCCGAGGGGATTCATCTTTTTCAGGGATTATAAAGACTTACACCCCTCTCCAAAAAATCTTTGGCTTCCACACCTTTATTTACGATTTCCTAAAGATTCGATTAGATATTTATCGTTTGAATCAGTTTATTTATTTTTCGTAGTATATTTCATTATTGATGTAATTGTAATTTCATTTGGTCACGAAACAACAACAAATACACATGAAAATGAAACAACACCATGTATTTAACATCGATTGATAATTTGTCATACTTGAAACAAATGCGTGCACTAAAACAACAACATCCAAGTCATTTGCGCACAAACAAAATCCAAATTAAGTCCATTCACAGATAAAAATCACTTCGCTCGTCATGACTTATATGAATCTCAAAAACCAGTTCAAATGAATTCCAACTCTAATTGACATGGCCGAGATGTTGCTGTTTTCATTCCTTTTCAGTTTTATCTTTCTTTTTTTTTAATATAGTATAGAGTGAGTGTTCAACTTGAGAACGAAAAAGGAGATCTAAGTTGGTGAACTTCAATCAGTGTTAAATTGAGAGAGAAAGAGAGAGACGGAAGAATCAGTGAAATGACAAACGATCTTAGATGCATGGTACCGAAGGTATTTTTATAATGCTTAACGAAACAGTAGCTAGTGATTCTATATCGATCTATTTTTATCAGCGGTTAGTCTCTTTGTGAACGAAATTTTACACAGACACACATTATATGAACATAATCACGAGAAATGTCTTGAATTCCTTTTGTTGGCAGTTGTTGTTTATCTTTCGCTTCTTATTCTGTTTCGATTGTCTTTATTTCATTCGACGGGTTAGCTGCGCTGAAATGCAGCCGCAGAAACATGCTTGAAAAAGAAACCGTGAAATATTCCATACTCAAAAAATGTGTCTCTGCATCTCTTTTCAACCGGTTGTTTTCTTTTTATTGCAGTGAAGAGTTTGACATGGGTTTACCAATACATACACTGTTCAAGTGGAAATATTTTAATACCTTGGAGAGACGTCAATCGATGCAGCATTGTGTAAGAGACCGATTCACTCTCTCTCAGCTGATGTACAATTCATTCTTGCAAAATATTGCTTTGCTTCGTCAACTGCATTGTCAGTGCAACGCTGTGATGATACGTTCGACTCCCCGGCAGTTGTAAAACAAGCAATCAGATGAAAAGCCATGCTTTGTTATCTCTTTCCGTACAATAAGCAAGCAGTTTTTTTTTATTTCACTGACAGCAATAAATGAGTAATGGCTTCAAACTCGAATTCGCCGAAATGTACATAAATTTCGGAGAATTCGTGATTAAAACACCCTGTTATCATTTTGATTTTGGCATCGTTCGTTTTATTCGTTGTGTTTACTTTTTGTTTAGAGTGTGTGCACAGCATCACAACATATTGTGTCGCATCTCATAAAAGGTCACAAAAGACCGAATCCAAAATGAAAAGATCAATGTGAAAAGGCAATTGAATCGATATACGGACACGATATACACACAAAATGCGTCTCAACAAACAAAGCAACCAATTGTTGTCACATATATAAAGGGCCAAAGAGCAAGAGACACGAGCAAAAGATGCAGTGAAAACTGAACTATATTCGCGTGTTTGATTCAATGATTACGATTATTTATGCGTTTATATTGCGCCCAGACTCTTCTTTCATGATCGTGTCGTCGTTCTTTTTCATCATCATCATCTTCTCGTTTCTACACAATAATAGCCCATCTTGTTTTCATATCGTACACACACACACGCGTGCGCGCCTAAATGAAATGAGAGACATCTTCAAAGTGTGTACACATGCATATCGTATTACATATTTATGGGTGCTGAGCTTTCAGTATGTAACTAAGTTCTTTTTGATGACGTTCGCTTCGTACCGCCTTCATCTCTCGGCTCAAGTTGCAATGTAAATAAAAAGACTGAAGATGAACGGTTTTCTTCTTCTTCTTCTTGCATTTAAGCAGCAAACGAATTAAGAACATTGCAAAACATTATTTAATAAAGCAGTGCCAGAAAATATAATTTTATTCATAGTCTGAATTTTAGACGATGGAACATGGATGAAAGCATGTTGATTACACATACTTTTCATCTTCAACATTTTCGCTTTTCTTCCAAAACTGACTTTTTTCACTTCGAAATTTTCAGCCATAATGGAATTTACGCGGCTTGGTGTTGTCTGAGCACTTTTTGTTCAGCCATTTAGCCAACGTGTAATAATCATTTGGGGTGACTGTGCATGACACAGTTTATAATCCATTTTTTGAGATGAGTCGCACACATTTTCAATGTCTGAGATCTTTTGCAATTGACAAACTTATATACAATACAATTTAATTTCTTCTAATTTAATTTTTCAGATTAAATGAATGAAATTCTGAAGTTCACCTTTCGACAACATATTTTAATGAAAACAAAAATACACCTAAAAATCAATGCAAAACGAACAGGTTTTTGTAAATCCATGGCGACATGTGCAAGATTGAAAAATAATACACTTTTATTCACATTATGTGTTAGTTTGAATGTCATTTTGAACATTATCTTGTTCGCATAAGCATAGAACCAAACATTGCATCGGTAAATTAAATTGAATTCAATTGCAAAAATCAAGTCTTTTCTTTAAATTCCATGCACTTTGCCATTGCTTTTGTTGTAGTATAACTCTATTATTGTGTTATGTGAGTTGAATTCATACGTGTCTGTCAAAATACATTAAAATAGAATAATACATACGCAACTTTACCGTCTGGTACGTAGAAACAAAGTGGGATTCACTGAAAACGCTTTGGATATAGAGTAGTATGGAAAATCTTTTTTTATATGTATAAACGTAAGCAAAGGGTATGGCTTACTGTGATGACGTAGACAAAAACCTTACGATTCTTTCTGAATAAAATCTTATAATTCTATCAGTAACATCAAACAAATATGAAATTATTTCCCTAGGTGGTGTTATGGTTTGGCCATCTCCAGTAAGAATCACGTTTCCTTCGATGTATCATATTTTTTTTTCAAAAATTAAACTCGTTTTTTACGATTGTGAGCGGAACAAGGAACAAGATCCAAAAACAAATTTCTACATAATTCACTCATATCGTAGTTCTTGAAGCTGCTAAATTCGAGAAAACTAAAAAAAAATCGAATGAGAGTTTCAATTTGTATGTTCCATCAAGTTTCCCTTTTGTGACAACAGAAAACATGTAAATTTCACTGAAAATATATGTCCTTTGAAATCGTTTGAATTTCGAATTATCTTGCTCTTGTTTTTTTTTTTGTGTTCATCTGACTTGTGGGCCATTAATTAAATTTTCTTCTCTTTCGTCGAGCAGCTCAAAAAAGACACCAAAAAAAGAGTTGTTGGAGTAAAACGATATTTTTTTTGTCACAGGCTCTCAGTTCGGATTCGCATTTTAATGAAAAACGTGTAATGAATTCCAGATTGTCAGAACACTGTAATAATGTTAAAAGAGTAAATGAAATTCAGAGGATGCTGAGACACGTTCCGTTTTTTTTTTAAATGTAGCATTCATCAAACGTCCTTCTTTTTGTTTGCAAAATTCGTTTTTTTTTTTGTTGTGTCACTGAAAAATTTGGAAGATTGACGAAGGAAAAACTGGGAAAAATCGACAGTAAAGAATTTTCTCAATAAAAATGGCAGAAATAAATGTGCTTATCATCTGTGTTCATTTACCATCCGTATAAATAGATAGGTAAAAGACTAGAAAGTGTATTAAAAGATGTGTGTGTGTGTATCACTTTCGAATGGCGTCAAGATGTTGCATTTTTTATGTTCATTTTCTCTTTATTTCTTTCGTCCTTTTTATAATCAATCAAATAAAAATCACTAAGATGGCACCATTTAGACGGCTCGTCTTGTGACACATAGCATACATATAAACAGGGCGTCAATGCATATTATCATGTTGTTAAATACGCGTGTTTTCTTTTACATTATTTCTTATAAGCCGTTGTCGATGCGATCGATCGTGTGCTAGCCAAACATACATTTTGCATTTTATAGCATCGTAAAATAAATCAAAGTGTGAAAAAAAACGAAATGCAATCGCAATAGAAGCAAATGTATATACACTGAATTAATACAGCACGAGAAATAAACTAATTCAAACATCAAAATTGTTCAAGTTGAAAGAGAAGCAATTAATCACAAATTAGCATCTGGTTACAAAATGTTTCTCTCGCTCTTGTCGCTATTTCTTTCTTTCTTTTTGATCGACGTCTGTTCAATGTTTATATAACGGCCGTTGTGTTGATTTCGTTTGGTGTTGTTTGAGTGTTGAAAATGATGGGGTCACATGCAAATTATGCACTTCAAGACTTCAACTTTTGAGAAGAGAGAAAAAACACACGGTGTTTGCTGATTTTAGCCCAAGAACGTCGATTCAAAAACAATGAATGTTAATGATGACAAAAAAATGCGCTTTGACCATGACAATAGATTGCACGAATTTTCCTTATGATCACTTGTTCAAATTAGACCTGTAAAAATATCCGCGCATCGATCGGCGCGGCACAAAAATCGAGACCGTATGCAATCTCTCTTTCTTCGTTCGCTGAAAGATCTCTTGTAAAAATTGACATTCAACAAATGCCACACATTTGTATATACGTTGATTATTGCAACGAATGCACATTCCGACGTTCAGATACGAATATGAATAATTATATACAGGATTTAAAACCAAACATTGAACAAACATTTTTCTAGTACTTTCAGACCAAAAGGAATGTTTTACGCCAAAAAGTAAATCGGTTTGAAAGCTCGAGTAGTTTGAACAACACTTGAAAAACCAAATAGCATTGAAAAAAAATGTGATATTTAAATCATTTGAAACAAACCGTTTTTTCTAATGTTGTATTACAAAGTTCAATTCGAAAGCTGACATTTGTTCGAAAGGAATAAATCAGCGATGTTGAAACTTGTACATTTTTTTTGTGACAATTTAATTAAACCGTGTATGAGTGTATGTGCTTTCGTAATAAAGATGTAATGCAATTATATCCAGAGAAAAACAACAAACCTTCAATTTGTATTCTGAACGTGAATGGAAAGGAACTCATTTTATACGAAATTTTCGAACATAAAATCTTAGAAAACCGTAATCTTCTCTTTGGTGAAATACGAAAAAAATATGCTTTGTTCAAAAATTGAGCGCGCAACTGTGTTTAGTATATACATTTCCATTCATTGGATTGCATTTTGCATCCGTTGTCGTTGTTTACTACTGCTACTTGGTTACTGTGGTTATATACATTACGCCATCAAGATTTTATGGGCCACAAACCAATGATAATACAAATTGGGACGGACACATTGGTATTCAAGTGGTTCGATTTACATTCTTACCCCAGTTAATAAAAATCGCGTGAACTCGCGTCTTTAGACTTTTCAAGGACAACCAAAAACATGTTGATCCACAAAATTGCTTCGGATAATCGTCGTTTTATGATAAATATATATACATTGAGTGTACGGTATGTTTGCATGTCAAAGCAATGACGTATCGAAATTTTTATGTCAAAATTATATAGGGAAAATACGATAAATATTAGGTTTTTCATTTACTTTTTATTTGTCATCAATTGTAGCTCTTTTTACTATGAACTTATGTTATTTGATTTTGGTATTTGGTAGCATGATTGGCGCCGAGTTTGCTTATTTTTAGATATACACACAACTAATATATCCATTTTCATATTTATATTCATATTCATAAACTATTCATGACAATCCCCAAAACTAATGCTACAATGGTATATGTCCCGACAGTGGTTGATTTTATTGAACCGAACGTATGCAAAACGACGGTCGTGTCACAAGTGTATTGCGGTATGTTGTTGCTAAGTTCACATTTTGGCGAATATTGTATGGCAACAAATTGCAACTGTTGCCGTTGCTGTTTTTGTTACTGTTGTTGTTGACAAACGATAGCGTGCTTCATGAAATGATCAATTGATGGTTGTCATTAGTATGAAAATAAACATTTTTCTTTGCTTAAATTAACCGAGAGAATAAGCAATGCTTCAGTTTCTAGTACACTTCAAACCACCCACGAATTTAAATCACCTATTATCGTGATCGACATAATGGTAACGATTTTTTTTTTCGCTTTTGCAGAAAAAGACCGTCAACATCCCCTACGGTGACAACGCACACAGTTTGTTAACACAATGTTGATAAAACTTTAATTTTGTCGTAAAAAAGAATGTTTCATCGTCAATCGTATTACTTTCCAAATATAAGATAACATCGGATTTAACCGTATCAGCTTTGTATGAGCTTCTTATTCGGTTGGAGGAAGGTGGTGTAACATAATACTTGGATCCTTCTTTTTAGAAGTGGACGAATAAAAAGCTATATCTTTCAAGTGTAATCGTTCGTTTCGATTTGCTGTAGACATCTATTCATTAATTTATCCGCACTTATCTCACTAAAGTATACTCTCAAGACTAAAAATAGCCAATTGTGATGAACGCAACAAAAAAAATTATCGAACAAAAAGACGCAGAAGAACAAAATAAATCCAAAAACGCACAAAACCGATTCCACATTATCATATTGTGCTCGGCAACAGTGTGTATTTTAACGATTTATTCGGTCGCTATGGACGCCATATACAATGAAAGAGAAAAGTGTAAATGAAATTCAAAGGTAATATTAATCTTTGGCCAAAAAAAAAAAAAAAACACACCAACAGCGTTGATCGCAACATGATACCAACGAAAGCACTATTATCTCTTTGTTTTGAATGTGTATAATCATTTAATTAAATAGAATTTGCTTTCCCCATAAAAAAAATCACATTCAGTCGCTTTGATGCTGAATGTGCAAATGAGGTGCGTGTGTGTATATAGCGACCACCTGGCGATAAAAAAAAAACATTTTTCATCGTATCACACGATTGACGATGCCACTGTGTAAGTATGATCCGAAAGTGAAGAGTCACTTGCGCTTCGAATTTTTCTGCCTTGTGTTGACCTTTCCTTTTTATTCCTTTTTCTCTAATCTCTTCTCGTTTTTGCTTACTTTGCATAGAAATGCAGCTTCATTCTTTTTTTTTGCTCCAATTTCAATAAGAAGAATTTCTATTAATAAGGAAAATAATCTTGATCGTAGAATATTTTCGAGATTAACGCTATTTCTGTTTGGTTTTTCATGCAATTTAAATTGGAAATTCATTAATTTTGATTGCGAGAAGACTTGGGTGGATCATCTTCAAGTGCAGTCTCTCTCTCTCTCTCTCTCTCTCTCTCTCTCAAAATAGAACTGTGCTGATTTAATCATTCCGATAATCGTTTAATTTATTTACAATTCTTGGAAAACGTGGCAAAGAATAGAATTACTGCTGAAAATCAATGCAACGATGTTCGAACTTTTTTCCATAAAATATTAAAGAGCTACACAGTTAGTCTGTTAATCAGACTAGGGCTTTTGGATCTACTTTCTCTCTGGTTTTTAACTCCAACGCCAAAATGTTGAAATTTTTTATGGATTTTCATTCAAATTATGGATGCAGGCATACGGCGGACACACTACAATTGAAAATAACGAATGTGTCTTGAAATCTGACAACCCTAAATCAGACGTATAATTAACATGCAAATGATAAACATCTAAAAAAAAATAAGAAGAAAATAAATTTGTATTCAGTTCATCAAGCAAAATAATTTTCCACATTTTAGAAAGATAGATTATGCTAATATTTATTTCAAACGCTCCAAATCTCATTTAAAAAAAGGAATCAGAGTACCACCAATGGGTTTCCCAGTCACTCTTTGATCATTGTCAGACTCGATAAAAAAAAGCCCAGACACAAAACACACAGTGATAAAAAAAACATATTAAATGGCCAAAAATTCAGTTTGAACATTTGAGTCAGCGTTTTCACTTTTCTTTCATCTCATATATCTCAGATCTGAGAACCGAATCGCACCATTATAGTGCAAATAATATCATCATTATACTTGGGCCATATTGTCGTGATTTTTCACGAGAATCGTGGAGAAAGACCTCAAAAAATGAAAACAGAATTTGAAAAAGAGACCAATTTAGTTCTTTATTAGCGGCACACACCGATTTTTTTGTATGTGTTTTAGTAATTGTACAACCAATATAATAAAGTTTAACATTTTTGTTCAGTGTAGTAATTCATTTTGTGCACGCAGCCATTCAAAAGTGAATCTAACGAAACAGTTATAATCACTGTCACGAGAAACGGAGAAAGAGTGAGCGAGAGAGAAAGCAGAAAATATAAAGTGTGAAAAAAAGTGAAAGAAATGGAAGTGACATGGTGGAAGCATAGAAAATTATGCTGTAAACTAAGCAATGTTTTAATATTAATGCTCTTTGCCACTGATTATTTGCGCTGTATGTTTTTTTTTCTTCAGCTCTTCAATTTTGTACTGGTGTGTTTCTGCTGCTGGTTGTGTATTTGTCTATTGCGGCGAAAACTCATCGACCTAAATTTTGCATTCATCATTTTGTCGACGCAAAGTACTTACGCCATATTTCCATGCGAAGCAATTCGCACGATGGGAACGAAGAAAAAAGCGTTCAAATTATTATCTTAATAGATGTTACGCTGAGCACAGTGAAAAAGAAAAACACACACACAACCGTCATACTTTTTGTTTTGCAAAAGACTATTCGCCTAGAATAAATGCAACGGTGGCATCAGCAACGATAAAAAAAACGATGTATTTTTAATGGAAGACATTTCGTGGTGTGGGAGAGTTCGCGAATGTAACGATTCATTGTGTGTGCGTGTGTATTTCGAATTCGTTTATTTGAAAGAAATGCAGATAGCATTTTATGTAACAATAACGTTTACCACTTTTGCCTTTTCACGCTTCCGACTTCGTATCACAGCATTTTCATCTTCGTTTTCTTTTTATTTTATCGTGCAATCTTTATTCCCTGCATTCATAGTCGTATTTTTATGTTTCTAGCTTTTTTTGTCGTTAAGAAAATTCACAGGAAATAAAAACCATGTCTACCGTTTCTTCTCTGGGCTTTTAAGATGCATGGAAATGATAGAATTGTAGAATAAATATATGAAATGGCAAAGAACATTTCTTAACATTAGTACTAAGTTATTTGTGGGCTATTTGCTACGGTGCTGTTCTGTTTCACCAGAATAATGTTTCGAATATGCTTTTGTCCCCGATGACATTGCAAGCACCATTACAGAATAATAATAACATTTCACACACATTTTTCAAGCATTTTGAATGTATTCTTTTTCCTTTCACTTTTTTTTTCGCATGAAGAGAAGACCGACTTCCTCTTTGCTATGACATCAAAAGAACAAAACATTAACTTATTCGCGTTTGAGTACCGAACTAATTACGATAACACAATTTGCATGGAAGCAAACCCATTTTCATGTGGTGATGAAAATAATCAAATGATCAAAACTGAATTCGGAATTTTTCCGCGGAAATCTGAACTTTGAATGCACAATAGAGTTGGTATGCAATTCACCCAAAAGAAAGAGTAAATGACTAAAATAGAAACACTTACACATTCGCAACCATGCATTATACACATTTGAATTAGATATCATCCGATAAATTGAAATTAGATTCCATCGAGGTCAACAACATCGCCAGCGTTCTATGAAAAACGTTCATGAAAAACGTTCTTTATACGTGTTCATTGAAAATGAACGTGAATAAGTGAGCGTGTGCTCAGGCGGGGTCAAACAATTTTATCAAACGAACATTCTTGTTGTTCGTGTCAATCATTGACTCAATTCCAAGTGCATATACATGTATATCTCCATCGATTTGATATAAATGGCATTTCATTTCCACATATCGATATACAACGTACTCCCATATGTGGTCATTACATCTCTGTTCTCAAATCATTAACTTCAATTTTTATTTGCTTAGCGACTTTCGTAGCAATGAAATGTGTGATTTTTCACAATTCAACATATATATATTAGCACTAAACGGTGTAAAGACAAAGCAAACGGTTCGAAAATGGTTCGAATGTGCATGAGCATTTATTAAATGCCATTTAAAGAGAGAAATTAATTCACGTCGAGATATCTTGAGAGGTAATAATGATTTGTATTTTCACTTTAATTCCCCTGAAAAAAAGCATCAACATACATTTGGCACTCGCACAGCGATTTGTTGTTCCGTTTAAAAATAAAAGCACAGATTATGATCATTAACAGCATTTAGTATCGATTTCATCATCTAACTCTTTGAGTTGGTAACGTAATTAAAAAGAGGCCCTCTCGATTTTTTTGATATACATTTTACACAACCACAACAATTTCAACGTACTCATTGTGCTCGATCTCGGTGTATGTATAATGCAGCATATAAAAACAGCTGTGTAATCGAATACTACGCCGTTGAGATTCTGCCAAAGTAGGTGGAATTAAAATAAGTAAACACACACACACACACACACAGAGAGAGAGAGAGAGAGAGAGAGAGAGAGAGAGAGAGAGAGAGAGA